>NW_028278892.1:0-332679 GCF_059751315.1 Micrasema longulum | reverse complement strand
TGTATGCAAGGTAAAATATTTCCCACCAAATACAAGATAAGATACATTATATTTTGCACATGTACGCAGTATCCTTGAATATTGCTCCACTATCTGGTCTCCCCAATATTCCAAATATATTTTAAGAATTAAAAGAATACAAAAAAAAATTGAATCACCTAAACTATCGTCAATATTTACATTTCTATTACTATGAAGAAGCTGCAGTTCATCACAAAATCGATACCTTATAATCTAGAAGAATCATCAGTGATACCGTCTTCCTTTACCAAATATGCAATAACAACTTGGATTGCCCTCAACTGCTTGAGAAAATTTAAATTCGTATCCCTCAACGCACAACTCGGCTGCAACAATTTTTCATGTTGGTATTTCAAGCACGAATAATAATAAGAATGCATCTTTTTCAGAATTCTAAATAATTGTAACACGTTTTTTACTGCAATTGATGTATATTTTCTCACTCTAAACAAATTTAAAGAAAATACTAGAACCCTAATTGAAAATAATCATTATAATTTAATGTAACTGTACCTACCTAATATTTCATATTTTTGTACACTTAAATATTGTAATCATTTTCTCTTGTTTGAAAGAGAAAAAGAGGAAGGCTGATTTGGGGTTACTCCGTGGGGATGTGCTGGCAAATAAAAAATAATTAATAACCAAATAAACAATATGTCTTTTAGTCCTCTCCTGTCTAGCTTCGAAAATATTGATATCAAATTACCACCCTTGTAAGTAAAAAAGACTTGATTTATTGGGTCCACATGTAGTATTTAGTAAACATGATAAAAATAAAATAGGAATTAATTCATTAGTTACGTAAACCTTGATAAAGAAGCTTGTTTGCTTTGAAACCGGTCGGCGGAAAAAAAAAAATAAGTGGTTAAAGTTGTTTTATTTATTGTATTATAATGAATAACCACAAAATTAGTGCTTCAAATATAAACTTTTTAAAAGTTTTTATTTGATTTTTTATTATTTCATTATTATTGTGATATTATTTTTTTTACGTGTGAAATGATGTAGAGTGGCTTTTTAAAGGTACTATTGTTTTCTTCTTATTTTGACATTGTATTTAGTAATGAATAGAAAACTATAATTTTTGTTTGTTTGTAAATATTTTTATAATGGCTGTTTATTTATTTTAATCAAAAAATAAATAGGCTCCGGAACCTATGTCGAATGGAACACAAGTCGGGTGCTCTGTGCCGCATCTAGTGAACACATATACATCAATATATTTCTCAACATTTGAACTAAGGTCCGAAAATTATTTTACTGTCAAATTGTTTAATACGCTTTCACGTAAAACAAATTTTATTGATAACTAACAATATTTCAAAAGACAATTCAATATCTAGCAGAAGAAAATCAGAATTACCTTCAGTACAAAATTTAAAACAATTGATAATCTAAATAACTTTCTCTGTTGCTCTGCAATAACCAATTGTGAACATACCTTTTAAATATAATATTGCTTTTGGAATTTCTTATAGCAGTAGGTAAAGCGTAAAAAAAATTCGGTCCTACGAAACAGAAATTTCTTTAACAACAATATTTCGAGTTTGTCCAAATTTTTGTAGAGAAGGACTGGATTCAACTCCCTGTGGACCTGTTTATATTAACATATTACAACAGAGATGAAGAACATTTAAGAGAAGGTAATATAGAAGTCAAATATAGAAGAAATTGAAAAAAAAAACATTTTCAGGCGTTGCCTAGTATGTGGGTGAAATAATTCAATGAGATGAATCTCACCCGCATAAATAAAGGTTTCAGCTCTGTAACTTCACAAACATCAACAGATTAAAGAATTGAAGGAATATAGATGTTCAAATATGGGCAGAATGGTGAATGTTACACAGTGTCTAAAGTGGCCACTTAAACCAGCCATTGACAGGTCATAAGCCCTGTAGATGCCCACACTTCTATATTACCTTCTCTTAAATGTTCTTCATCTCTGTAGAAATTTCTTTGCCCAAAACTTGTATTCATAACAAATGGTTCCTGCCAATCTGGTCCAAATATTTTGTTGCGATCTCATTTTGTCATTATGTTTCCAGAAGTATATTAGAGTTTCTTTTACAAATAGTTGCCTTCTGTCTTAAACCTTAAGAGTCTTTTCTGGTTTTGTTGTTTCTATGCTGAATGTAATTAGTAAATATTATATCCTTGCCTTTAGCTGATATTATCAGACGACATAAAGAATTAAAAAAACCTCAAATTTAAAATCATCTTTCGGTTAATTTATTAAAAATTATGTGTGGAAAAATTAACTGACATATGTTTTAAATTCAAACGTTAATCAAATACTCTTTTAAAGTTTGACTTTAACTTTGGTATTTAATTTTGTAACCATGAAATATGTCAACTTGCGTAAGGTCATTCAGAAAAAAAAACTTGACAATGACAGAATTTGTTATGCCGTGTAAAAACGTGTCTTAATTTAATGTTATTTTTTTTAAATCGGTATCAAACATTTATCCTTACTTTGTTTTATTTAATAGATTAAGTTTTTCTACTAACATTTCTTGGTGGAACTGCATTTTAATAATAATAATAAAGTTTTATTTTATTTTATTAAATTTTATCTCTATTTCTTAATATTTTATATATATTTATATTTTCGATACCTGACACCCTCTTTCCAATATAACACCCACACACCCACCCTCTCACTCACTTACACTCACACAAACACACTAGTATGTATTGTACGTGTATTTAATGTATTTCTGTGGATATCTGTCATTGGTTTTATTCTCTGTATATGTTATTTGTTATATTTGTATTACATGTATTACTGTTGATATCCCCAATAAATAAAATAAAAAAAATAATAATAAAAATACGTATATAGTATTATTCCACTTTTATTTGTAATTTTTACCAGTAAACGGGTTTCGTCGTGACCGACATCGTCAGACTGGTGGGAGACTTAACAAATTTCTATATTATATACAATTGCAAGCAGAGGTGGTAAATCATGATTTTATATAATAATGAGAATATAAGAGTTTCAGTTAAAATAATTTAAGTATAAAGTAATAACAATTGTATGAATTTAAGTTTTGTTTGAATGTATATAATAAAAACCGGTGTAAATTTTATACTTTTGTGAAGTTTTAAATAAAAATGTATGTATATAAATTTTATTAAAACTATAACAGGGGCCGCTGGTTGGTAAATTCTTCGACAGCCATGTTCCCGGGTCCGGGGATAATGAATTAATCAATGGTGCATAGCACACTATATTGGTACACCAACCGCAGCGTATTTTGATCATTTTTGTTACATTTAAGTTCTTATGCTTCAGGTGCCATTCCAGGGACCGTAATTTATTTTAATTTAAAAACCTTTTTTAAAAATTTCTTATTAATATTTCATTACAACCATATCGCGAATCGAACCCGAGACCTCTTGCTTGGTAGGCAAACGCGGTGACCATTACATCACGCGGCCGACCTCAGTCAATTGATAAATGGTGACATTAGTAAATTTTAACTCCACTGCTTTCATTGCCCCTTTCACTGAGAGTATGACATTGTATGGATTGCTTATGTCGAATATTATAACTCTTCCCCATTACCATATTACAATTACATAAACCGTTGTAAATTTTAATATTTTAGTAGAAAACTACATAAAAAAATAATTTTAAAAACTGTTTTTATTTTATATTTTTTTGCACCATAACTAGCCGCGAGGTACAGTGGTGAAGTACAGCACATTACACCCAGGCTTGAGATAAATCATACTTAATTTTTGTTTCCTCACCGGGAATCGAACCCAGAACCTTCCGCGTGTGAGTCAAGTGTCTTAACCACTACACCACAGAGGCCTCCGTCGACACTCTCAGGAATTCAACTTTGGACCTCAAGTATGGTAGGCGGACGCGTCAACCACTACACTACGAGGCGGACTTTCTCCTCGCGATTTCCTTTTCCAGTATTTTCTCCTGAGAGTAGCCATCGAGTCGACAACACTTGTCCAGGATTCTGGTTCTATTTCACACACAGAACTGTATTATTTGACCGTCGGCGTCGGGACACTGACCATAATACTACTCATTTCTTTATGCAATAACGTACATAAAATGTTCTTTAATACGTGTGCTTTACAATGCAAATCGTCAATATGACGTCAATTTTATCTCAATGGCTTGTTAAAACACTGATTGATTGAGAATTATATAAACATGAAATAATAGTAGTACAGTATATTCAAACCTTAATTAACGATGCTTATGTGTGTGTGTAACAAAAAGTTTTAATTTAATTCATTTAAATGTGCGTTATTGCACAAGCAAATTTGTGTGTTCACTTGATTCACAGACAGGCACTAACACATCAAAATCTTTGTGGTCTAGTGGTATTGCATGTATTGTGTGTATTTGTATTTACCTCCTGTACAAGAGGTTTCGGGTCCGATTTCGGACATAGTTGACATGAAAAATTTATATACTCGTATATATTTTTATTGTACTAGAATACTTCATAGTCCCTGGGCCGCGATTATAAAGGCTATCGTCATCAGTACATACCGAGACGGTATACTTCACTTGTGTAGTATCTGTATCTACCTTGGTATGTTCTACGGTATGTATATGACCGAATCCAGCCAATGAATGACCCAGAAAATTTAGTCCGCGTTCCTTACTTTAGTAAATTATTAAATAGTTTTCATTTATATTTAAAATAGGCTTCTGTGATAAAACTTCTGTGGCCCCTTCAAAGCGATTATAAACTCTAATAAATCCCAATTCAAGTAAAAAATGCTTGCTTGAACATGATTTTTGTATAACTTTTGATAATTACCATAACGCTATTTTTTTTTTGCACCACAACAGGTCAGAAGGCCCAATTACAGTGGTGAATTACATCACAAAACACCCAGGCTTGAGAAAAATCACATTGATTTTTTGTGTTCTCACCGGGAATCGAACCCCGAACCTTCCGTGGGTGAGTCAAGCGTCTTGACCACTACACCACAGAGGCCGCCAACGATCATGCTAAACGATCATCTGTATTTATCTACCGAGCGATTACAAAACCGGCTCCTTTAACGTCTCGGTACGTACAGGAAGGTAATAAAACAGATTGAAAAAATATAATAACTTCACTGTGGTAACATTTTTATGCCTAGATGCTCTTATATGTTAATGGGGCAGAATCTAGTCATATTATCTGGGCATCTAGGTGTTTGATTTCAAAACAGACAATTATGTCCGAATTTAATTCGACTTCAAAATTTAATTATTTCCCTCTTATATTTATAATAGGCTTTTAAGAAAAAATATGCCAACCCCAGATAGATATTTTTTTTTTAATAAATCTTATTTAAAGGAAAAATTGCTAGATGGAATAAAATTCCTGTCACTTTTAATGATAAAATCTAAAAATCATCTAAAAATAAAAATTGAAAAAGTGTAAATGTAAAAAAAAAAATAACATAATTCGGCTCTTTATTTATAAATCTCATTTCAAAAGTAGGCGTGCCTGGGACGTCGGACGTCGCATCATAAACGTTTCCGTCTGGTAGCAGATATCAGAACAGTTCTGATAACGTTCCTACTTCAACACATTCGCTCCCTACCTATCCACAGAACATATTATGTTTCATTGTTCCGTTTTATAACAAATCCTGTATTAAGGGAAAAGTAATTTTAATTTCCGGCTGTGCTCTGGCCGTCGGTTAAAGGGTAACCAACCACCTTGACCTTCGAGCTGAAGTATTGGTAAGTGGTTACGGGCACGGACGTTAGGGGTAGCCAGCCCTCTGACCCGCTGCCACGTTCCATCGGGTTAGAGCGTACATCATCCGGTCTATGTGTCTGGCTGGGAGACGGGCGTCGAAAACGTTCTGTCTGCTATGCTAGAATATAGATAAACAGTGTCGGACTTGAAGGTTGAGAGGATACTTCTTTCAACTAACTCTGGTCGCGATCTGCGGATTAGGTTTTAGATTTATCCGACTGTGCATCTAGCCGGCAATCGAAGGGTAACCAACCTCCTTGATAGTCGAGTTGGTGTATTGGTATTTGGAGAAGTGCACAGGTGCTAGGGGTAACCAACCCTCCGGTTCTGTTGCTCTATCACCAACGGGATAGGACATAGTTTTATAGGTTCCCTGACATACAATAATCCACTCCAAGCCTGCTTACCTCGGGTCGTCAAATACGACTTTTGGTACAGTATAGGGTTCTGGTGAAATTGACAAAGAGAATCACATTTACCCCGTTTATTCGGGGTAAATTGTCGGTCACCTCTCAGCTGTGGCCTTACGGTCAACAGTGTGAGAGGATCTTTGTCTCCTTTCCAACCCTGTCCCCAAAACGTCATTGACGAGATGTCTGGCGTCCCGAAAACGCCTCCTGGAAATGGAGATCCTTTTAAAAAGTCTTCAACAACACCTAGATCACCTATCAAACGAATCAACAGTAGTCCTGAACTGACAAAAACTGTCCAAGTCCAACCACAAACGAGAGCAGCAGCAAAAAAACCTGCTTCTTCGTCCTCCGTTATGTCACAAAATAAGGGGAAAAATGCCTCACAAGCTAAGCCCAATAAAATTCCATTGGTTTTAAGCCAACTCAATCCTGTAGTTGCAACTGAAATATCAACAATTAATAATAATAAAAACACTGAACTGACGCCACCGTTACCATTTAATTGTGCAAAAGATTCTCCCATTTCCGTTTCGCACTCACCCAGTAAAATTTCCGAATCTTTTTCAGATTCTCCTCTCCGAATCGTTATGGTTGCTTCCGAAGCACTCAAAATGGCCGAACCTCTTAAAGGAACAATAACCAAAGAGATAAAAGATAATATCATAAGCAAGTTAATATCAATAGTACAAGAAGGAACGGCTGTAGTCCAGAAATTCCATCAACTGGAAAAAAAGGTTTTGGAAATGGAACTGGCTTATACAACAGATTTACTCAAAAAAGAAGAAGAACATTCAAACACTTTAAAAGATCTAATAAAAAATGAAGTAAATAGCAGTATTAATAAAAATCCATATAACCAAAAATTAATGAGCTATGCGTCGATCACTGCGAATAGGCAACAAGAACCAAGGCACGCAGTGATCGTTTCATCGAAGGATAAAGACGCTACTCACGAGAGTATCACCAACTCGCTTAAGGAACTAGTAAACCCCTCAGAGCTAAAAATAGGAGTTAGCAGTTTGACTCGAGCGAAAAATAATAAAATTATTATAACGTGCCCGAAAAAAACAGATGCCATCAAGATAGTCGCCGAAATCCCGAAAGTTTCCAAAGGAATACTTTGCGCTGAAGAAGGAAAACTTAAAAAACCAATACTTGTACTGAAAGGAATAGGAAAAGAATATAAAGATGAAGAAATTCCTGAAATGATAATTCAGCAAAATGACACAATATTTGAAGCCATTAATAAAAAAAAACCGGAAGAATGCTTAAAAATAATAAGAACCGCCAAAAATAAGAACGAAAACTTAAGAAACGTCTTTATTATGGTTGATGCAAACATAAGAAAGGAACTGTTGGCAATCGAAAGAGTTAATATTGGCTACATGAGAATACATGTCGAAGACTCTTCCGCTCTTCTCCAGTGCTATAAATGCATGAACTTTGGGCATTCAACATCTAAGTGTCTCGAAAAGAAGGACAGATGCCTACACTGCGCAGGTGAACATAAATCAATGGATTGCTCACATAAAGATGATAAATCTATGACTAAGTGTTGGAACTGCTTTAAATCTTCGCGTGGCAACGAACATGTTACAAAACATAAGGCCAACAGCAGGACCTGTCCTTTTTTACTCAAAATGGAAGAAAGAGCCCAGCAAAGAATTGACTATGGCTTATAAGCTCCATACTCGTCCTCTTAAGATACTTCAATGGAACCTTCAACGCTGCAGAGCAGCTACTGATGAATTGTATGCTAATCGTAATCGCGTAGATATTGCATTAGTACAGGAGCCATACGTAGGCGCTTTTAACAACATGAAAGCACCACCAGGCATTGTAGTATTTCAAGCGCCTCAAGTCAGCACACGAGTAAAGGCTGCAATAATAGTATTCAAAACTGATCTTTCCATTATGATGCTAAGTCATTACTCAGGAACTAATGATGTTTACGCTGAACTAACGCTACCAAACGAAATCCTGGTGATTGGATCAATTTATATTGAACCGGATCGAGATCCTATTCCGTCACTAAATATATTGCGAAATGTGGTAAGAATTAATAATAAAACTGTACTTGCTGGCGGAGACTTAAATGCCAAAAGCTTGTGGTGGGGTAGCAATAAAACAGATAGAAGAGGAGAGGCTGTAGCAGATTGTCTTTCCGAATTGGATTTCTACATTCTTAACTCTGGCCACAAACCTACATTTGAAACGTTTCGTGGCACTCTTCACATAAAAAGCATTATTGACGTAACCTTTTGCTCGACTTACTTCTTAAAAAGTGTTACAAATTGGGAAGTTGCTGTTAAATTGAATTCTCTTAGCGATCACAATCCCATTACTTTCACAATAAATACCAGCACTAAAATACCTCACAAACAGTCTAAAATCTTCAAATATCCAACTAAAAATGTGGACTGGAATTTGTTTAAACAAATAGTACAAAAAGAACTATCTGACAGAAAAGTCTCAAAAACAAGTTTCAGTAGTGCATCTAACTCTCGAGATTTAGAAAATCAAATTAACAATCTTAATCAAGCACTAACCGAGTGATGCAATTCAACAATGATACTAAAAAACAGTACAAAATATAGAGAACCCTGCCCCTGGTGGTCTAATGAACTAACTGCACTGAAAAAGAATGTGATAAAAGCTAAGCACAAACTACGGAATTCTGGAATAACTAGACGCGAAACCATTACGCTTCCCGCATATTTAAAAGCAAAAGAAAATTATAAGAAAGCTATTGCTGATGCCAAGATAGAATCGTGGAAAAAATATTGCTCAATACAAAACAAGGAAACAGCTTGGTCTGCTATATACAGGGTCCTAGCAAAGAATGACAACAAGAATCCTCCAATGTCTCTTAAAAATGGAGACACAGTTTTCAAAACTGCTGAAGACTCTGTGCAGGGTCTTTTGGAACACTTTTTTCCAGACGATGACGCCACCTCAGAATTAGTGCTGCACTCTGAAATAAGAAACGAAGCTCAACTTTCATCTATTGAACCAGACGACCCACTATTTACCAAACAAGAAATAGTTAATATACTACGGAATATGAGCCCCAAAAAAGCACCGGGCAATGACTACTTTACATTAGATATATGCACTAAGGTCACAGAACTATTTGAAAATGAAGTTTTAGAAATGTACAACGCATGTTTACGACTTCATTGCTTTCCTATCTGTTGGAAGTGCTCTAATGTTATTGCTATACCAAAACCTGGCAAAGTCGAGAAAAACTATGTTAAATCATATAGACCTATTGGGCTCATTCCAGTTTTTGGAAAGGTTTTGGAGAAACTTATGATTGAAAGAATCTCTTGGCATCTTAATAAAAAGCTAAGCCCAAAACAATTTGGCTTCACACCCCAGAAGTCTACTGAAGACGCCTTAAATGCAGCCATCAGCTCTATAAATGAAGGAAAAAATAGCCGCCAAATCGTCATAGCTGTCTCATTGGACATCCGTGGAGCCTTTGATCATGCTTGGTGGCCATTCCTAATATGTCAACTACGTCGAAAAAACTGCCCTAAAAATATTTTGGAACTAGTTATCGACTATCTTGAAAACAGAGAGGTCAAAATAACACACGCAGATATAACTAAACACAAAAAGACTTCACAAGGATGTATTCAAGGTTCAGTTTGTGGTCCAAGCTTTTGGAATATAATTTTGGATGATCTTTTACAAATAGATTTTGGAAATGGAATTAACATACAAGCGTTTGCTGATGATGTTTTTCTGACAGTCAGAGCTCAACTTATGTCTGAAGCCGAAGAAAGAACAAACTGTGCCCTTTCGACAATAGCTGATTGGGGAAAAAAGGTTAAACTTAACTTCTCAGAGGAAAAAACGAAAGCGAAGTTAGTAACCAAAAGAAAAGAAACTCTTCCTAATTTATTCATGAACGGTGTAAAGCTAGCTCTTGCTGACTCTATTAGGGTATTAGGTGTAACTGTAGACAAGCATCTCAACTGGTCACTACATGTGGATAACGTCTGCAAGAAGGCTGCCAATCTTTCTGGAATGCTTGTGAGAGCGGCAAAACCAACATGGGGGTGCTCTCCTGCGGTAATGCAGCAAATATATTATGGTGCAATTGAACCTCTTGTTACATATGCGGCCAGCTTATGGGGTGAAGCGGTAAAAAAGAAATGCAATAAGAAAAAACTTGACAGCTTACAAAGACAATTTGCCATAAAATCTTGTAGAGGATACAGAACCATTTCACTCATCTCTGCTCAAGCTCTAACAGGATTTACACCGTTAGACCTTAAAATTCAAGAAAGGAAGGACATTTATAATGTTAAGAAATTTGGTAAGCTGTATTCCATTCCAGATGATCGCAAGTATCAAGGAACTGCAAACTATTTCGATTTACCTCACCCGTGCGAAAGGATTCCCGAAAATATTCTTTTACTTGACAAAGATATACCTCCTTATGCTCCCAACGAAATTAGAATCTTTACGGATGGTAGCCTGCTCGACGGAAAAGTGGGAGCGGCATTCGTTCCTTTTGAGAGTGATAAAGAATTACCAGGCAGAACATTTAAATTAGATAATTTCTGCTCAGTTTTCCAGGCTGAACTACTCGCAATACGAGAAGCTCTCGAATGGTTATTAAAGAAACCACCAGAGAGATGGGTTATTGCAAAAATATTATCAGATTGTCGTTCGGGCGTTCAAGCTATAACAGATACTCGGTCGGTAAATCCATTCATTGTAGATATTCAGAGTAAAATTAAGCATCTAAAAATAAGAGGGATGAACATTCAAATATGCTGGATAAGAGGACATGCTGGTATCGTAGGAAATGAGAGAGCGGATGAACGAGCAAGATCCGCAACTTGTAAAAGAACGGCACCTTTCTTCTCAGAATTTCCCCTTAGCTTTGCCAAACGCTGTATAAAACAAAATACGCAGCAGCGTTGGGAGGATCATTACCGCGCTTCTTCTGCAGGTAAAATCACTAAAATGTTTTTCCCAACGCTGGCTGATGCAGCAAACTTCCGTCATCATCACCAAAGTACTTTCGAAACGACTCAAATTTTTACCGGACACGGAGCTATGAGAAGTTATCTATATAGGTTTAAATTAAGGAATGATGACTATTGTCCATGCGATGATATTTCTTCACAGAGTATAGAACATCTGTTATTTCAGTGCCCATTTTTCAGTTTGCAACGCCATAATCTTGAAGCAGAATGCAGGAAAGATGGAATATCCTTAACAGATATCCACACTGTAGTAAAAAGTAGTTATCATGCGCCATTGTTCTTGAACTTTGCAACAATGGTGATTGGACTCATAAAGGTAATAAACCAAAATCAGTGATCGAACATCCCATTTCCAAGACAAACAAAAACTTTTTTTTTCCGAGTACCTTAGCCTTGTACATGACACGTAAGGCTACTAAATACAGGAGTCCAAATATATAAAAAAAAAAAAAAAAAAATGCGTATATATGCGTATCGAGGGGTACTACACCCATCGGTACAAACCGATGTACTTTCATCAAAACTTGATTGTGGGGGGATCGGTCGTGTATCTTACTAGTCGTAAGACTAATTTTACCTAACTGAAATCGACAAAATCGTCGTTTCCCTGTCTCGTTTTCTACACCTCGAAACTGAACCGATGTGGTCTTTTTTAAGAAAGATCATCAGTATGAAATTTTCTGTTTCGGTACCTTTTCCGTTTTTCATATTTGTATACCGTACGTCAAAGACCGTAGATAAAACTGGGCACTTTTTTGGGTTTATGGATGATCTTAGCTCCCATTAGAAACAATTTACCATCAAATAAAAAAAGACAGAAACAAGCTAATTATACACGACACCTCGCCGTGCATACAGTTGAACTGTAGATAGGAGGTGGCTTGGATTATTTGACCGGCTATCGGGTGATAGCTTTCTTCAGGCTTCAGTTTTCTTCTTCAGAAGGGCAGGCGGCGACATCAGAGGCGGAGAGGGCGTAGATATAATAAAACGCAGTCTTGGTTATACACTATACACACTTTATTCAATAAAAATACAGAGGTTCTATCAAGTAATTTGTACCGTGCCGCAGTCGGGCACGGTACGAGACAGCATACATAAGCCGCAAGGGAGAGCGAGAAGGGGTCGGACTTTCCCGGCTTACGCCGTAGCACGCTCTCCTATTGGCTGGACAATTTCAAATATTGTTTTTACACGTATGCTTATAAGATAAAATAACTCCCTCGAGATGAGTTTTACATGTAAAGGGAGTATGTAGGCCTCTTCCCCGTATCTTATTTAATGTAGAAATGATACAGGGAAAGATCCTACATACTGAGAAAAAGGGTGACATGAGTTTTAGAGGATTTGACAGGGTCTGATTCCCCGCAATCCGATACAAATATGTGGCTAGGGTCTCGATATTCTAACTTCTGCCCCTGCGAGTGACATAATTAACCGTCTTTATTTAAGGGGCAGCTAATTAGATTACAAATCGAGACTCCTAGCCGAAAATAAACAGAAAAACATGATATACAAATATTAACCTAAAAACACTGGCACCGCACACTCTCGTCCGAGCGCCATTCGTCGCCCTAGCGGCCACTCGGGAAGCTTCAGTCGCGGCCGGGGGTTCGACCGTCTCTCCGCGGTCATTCCGTCCATTTTCCCCGTGCAGCTACCATCTCCGCCTGGGCTTCCGCAAAAGGGCCGCTCGGCTTGGTGTCGGTGCCTAACGTTTGGCGCTCGTTCGCCGCGTCACAGGCCGTGTTGTACGTTGCATTATCGCACGCGCGGCGATGTCCGATACACTAATGGTGAATATTTATTCGTTTCCTCCCAAAAATAAATACAAAATAGAAAATAAAAATAAATATCTGATGTTTAAATTGAAGAAAAAAATTAAGTAACACTAACGCTTTAAAATTATTTTGCACCCATAGGCCAATTTCAGACGGCGAAAATACACACGGCACAATAAAACAACATGGGGTGGATTATTTTTATTGCATCATGATTATTTTTAATTATTTTTATTTATTTAATGGCAGTCAACTAATCTCTACATGATTCCTTTTTGCGGGGTTTTTTACTAGTGGATAGGAGCTGAATTTTTTTGAAACAAAATAGGAAGTATTTAAAATCAATCTTAAAACCGTCTAGTCGATTTATTGATTACTGGTATTTTTTAGTAAGCCTCTATTTTTTCTGCTCGTGTTGGCAGACGGCATTGAACAGAAAAGTCTGTTTTTAGTTTCAGTAACAGTGGGCTTCTGATTGGTTTGTATGTTTTGGAGCAAACTTCTGACGTCCGTATAAATTATTAGGCTTGTTGTAAATAATATGTTTAGGTAAAATTAAACTAATTTAAATGAATAGACATGTATTGTGAGTATATAATTCTGTCGATTTATTATAAGTTTGAGACCCAGTGCTCCATAAAAATAAAAATGAAATAATTTCTAAAGTAGTTATAAAAGATTTTTTTTAAGGATATACAAGCTACAAAATGTTGATATTATATCTACGATAATTAAATCACATTTAAAAGGGTTAAACATTATTAGCTCTTACGACAAACGCGCGACGGACTTTGTGCAAGATACAATACTTACTTATCATCGATACATATCTGTATCTTAAAGGTTAAACTACGGGAGTCACAATGAATGAAATGTTTAGGAAACAAGATTTTGCGATTGTGCGATTTACAAAACTTGATATCTCTTAAACCAATCAATTATGTAAAATAATCATTATTTTGATAATAAAAGTACGCACTTAAATGGCGTATCTGGGACAACTGATGTTTTTTGCACTAACAAAAAGTGAACTGAAGATTTTTTTAAACTTAAAAATGCATTTTTATAACGAAAGTAGGCTTCCTCGTGTTCATGTAAAGTGGGCTTATTTATGGATAAAATAGCTTATTACGATAATAGGAAAAAAACACTTTTTTAAATACATTTTTTAAGTACTAAGGGTCTATCAAATATTGTCAAGCAAAAAAAAAAAATAATTTGTCATTTTGAATTCCCACTAAAACGATCATTGCATTGGCTACGCCCCTAATACGTCACGATTCATGTTTATTTTCAACTTTGTTCCTAACCGCCCAAACTTTTATAGAACATCGTCACGAATCTTGACGTCACAATTATCAATGCCAAACATGTCGCGTTTTTCTAGTGACATATTTGTTTATTTTTTATTTTTTTAAAGTTTTGTATGAAAACATTTCTCCACAATATCCATATTGATTTTGAAAATGCAATTGATCATTTTAAATCCATTTCATATATTTTTGTCGGTATTCGTAGTACTGGATATTTCCATATGTGTACACCTGAGTGCAGCCGAACGTAATCCGATACATCCCGACCCCAGGTTTCGGCTGAGCCGAAGTTTCGGCCTATTTTTGGTCAACCAAAACCGAAACTTTGGTTGGTCACTAGAATACATTTTCAGAAATTTTTTAACTACGAGATAATATTATTACGACGATGATAAATGTTTTTTTTTAATTTTATGGTCAGTTTTGCAAAAATGTAAAGGTTACGAATAAATGAACATAGTTATTCAAACAGCAGCCAGCCATAGAAAAGTGAAACTGAGATAATAGCACCTTTGTGAAAAGAGTGAATGATCAAATCTACACAACAGTTGGAATGTTTTTGACTCAAATGATGAACAATAAATACCCTAGTTTTTTTTACAGTACAAACAAGAATCTAATTATGTATTTGACCAGTTTCAGTGATTTTTAAAGTACCGTAAGATTGTTCTAGTGCTGTGGGTGTTTTCTGTAAATTGAGAAATGCCGTTTTTGTGATCGACACCATTTTCAGAAGGTGATTAATACAGATTTTCGTATGAAAGCGGTCTGGCTGTTTTTAGCAGAACACATAAATGACCCTACTACACCCAATAACATCAAAAAATTTTTTTTCGAAATTGTGGACTGGCTGCTTTCTGCATAACTACGTTCAAATGTCTCTAGATGCAAAATTATACAGGGTGTCCGTTAAACCCTGTCACATCTGAAACCACGATGACCAGTTTGAGCAAGAAGACATATTGACACATTAAAATATTTTTTTAGTTCGAAAAAAAATTAAAATAATAAATCAAAAAAAAGAAAATGGTTGTTTACTTCTGCAGGGGAGAAACGAGGGGGGAAAGGAGAGTCTGGTACACCAAGGACCGAGCTCCACTCACTTCTTCCCTGCAGAAGTAAGCAACCATTTGTTTTTTTGATGTTTAATTTTTTTAAATTTTATTTGTTCTTAATATTTTTTTAAACATGCTAATATGTCTTCTTGTCCATTCTGATCATCGTGGTTTCGGACGTGACAGGGTTTAAAGAACACCCTTTACATCAGTCATTTATCTTGTTTAGGCACTCGGCAATAATGATGATCAGTTTGTATATGTTTTATATTATTTTAATCAACTCCAATTGATCTTCATCAGATAGCGAGCACAATGCCGAGGTTATGTATACGACTTGGTGCAAGTAATTGGTAACTTATAAGATGCGTCTTTTCAAGTTTAGAATACTTGACTAAATGATGTATGCAGAAACAGTAGATGACGACCTAGATGAATTTATCGCATTGAGGAAGTTTAGTGTTTTTTTTTTAGTTTATCTAAAATATCTCTCTTATTTGAATTTATTTAAAATAAAACATTTTGTAAATTATAAATAAAAAAACCAAACCAAAACAAGACTAGTTTTAGGTATTCAGTATTACCCATCCTCAGGCGTAAATATAAACTAAACTAAAATACATACACAGATTAATACTTAGGTACTGATAGGGTCGGGCGGTATGGTGAAGGCAATATGAGGTGGAGGGGGTGGGGTTTTCCTAATTATGGGGAGTATTGATAGCAGAGGTGATGCATTTTGAAATATAATATTATTAAATAAAGTTTTTTTTAATTTAAATTCTTTTGTATTTCAATATTTTTTTAATTGTTCATTATGATCCCTTTATTTATGACCGTGGGCAAAAGTTTAATTTTGTGTGAATGAAACGAATGGTTTATATCCATAATATGGTTTGCGAATTCAAAAAAACTATTACTAGAAAGTCCACGGGGGTGTTCGTTAATTCTAATTTTTAAATTTCTCGCAGTTTGGCCGATATATTTGCTGTTGCAATCTCCACACGTAATTTCATATACACCGCTTTTTTCTAATTCTATTTTCGATTTGGAGTTATTAAGTATTTTTTCTAAATGAGGAACTTCAGCCCTACGGGAAATTGGATACAAAAAATGTTTTCTTACGCGGGGTAAAAATTAGAGCATTAAATTGTAATGCAAAGTTTCTTGAAAATGTACAGAAAAAATAATAATAAATATTTTGATAAAAACGCACTACTTTAAATGACGTCACTGGTTCATGTGAATCAACCTATAATCTAAGAGCTCTGGAAGATTTCCGGTCTGCTTGTCGCTTCTGGACCAATGGGAAGAACCGAATGAGAATAAGCGGAAATGAACCTCTGACGTTACACGCGGAGTTATTTCAGAAATACAAAACTTTGAAAAATCGTAGCGCCGATAATACGATATATAAAAATTTAAAAAATATATTTTGACTTAGTTTAACAGTCTATTAACAAATATATTTTTTTTTTAAAACCACTGAACTTCCTCATTGTTGTTAGTATAGAACGCGGGTTGGATATTGGGGGGTAAGACTTTACTAACATTTAAAGATATCGGACCAGTGAATAGAATTTCCTTTCAGGATTTATTTTCGGTTTTTATATTTTTATTTGCAGAGTATAAATATTTTTCAATGAACTTATTTATATTTTTTTTCTATAACATTTTTTCTATTAAATCACGATCATATCCATTATTTTAAGCTATTTTTTTAAATTATGTTTAATTCGCGATTATAATTGGCTTTACTAAGGGGAGAATTAATTAATCTGTTTAACAAAGAGTGAAAACTGGCCATTTTATGTGAAATACCCCCTACCGCCCGACCCTATCAGTACCTTAGTATTGATCTGTGCATGTATTTTAGTATAGTTTATATTTACACCTGAGGATGGGTAATACTGATTACCCGAAACTAGTCGTGTTTTAATGTATTAAACTCTTGTGTTGTAAGTTTACAAAGTGTTTTATTTCAAATAAATTCAAAATGTTTTTCCACAAAGTAAATGCTAAAACAATAAATAATATCGGATTTTTAAATTCACATTTAAATTTATTTCATCAGAGAGGGAAAACGATTTTGATAATGGAATATGGAAGTCTAGACATTTACAGGGCTTATGACCTGTCATTGGCTGGTTTAAGTGGCCACTTTGCACACTGTGTAACATTCACCATTCTGGCCATGTTTGAACATCCACATTACCTCAACTCTTCCATCTGTCGCCTTTTGTGAAGTAAATATGTTAAATATGAATAACTCCCTAGAGAGGAAATCCAGCTAGTCTGCAAGCATTTGGACATACTCAAACATTTTTATACTAAATTCATGTGATGTCAGTATCAAGGTTTACAAGTTTGTATACTCATCATCAACATTTCCTTTCCGCACCAAATGGTCATTGCAGCGTATCTTAAAGATTTCTGTTATATGGAGGTAAGATGACCAGTCTTACGCTTCAGGTACCAGTCCAGGGATGACATTGTAAAAACATCCTATAAAATCAATATTTCATGTCAACCATGTTGGGAATCGAACCCGAGACCTCTTGCATGGTAGGCAAAGCGCTAACCATTACACCACGGGGCCGACAATACTCAACTTCAAAAAAAAATAATGGCATAATGATCATTATGGCATTGGTGTTTCTGAATGAGAGAAAAAATTTGTACCTTTAATTAAAGGATAATTCACGGAGTCACATTGAACGAAATGTTCAGTAAACAAGATTTTGTGATTGAGCGATTTCCAAAGCATGATACCTTTTGAACCAAATAAGATAATTTAAATCTATAAAAAAATATTAATATAAAATAATTATTATTTTGATTATACAGTACAGATTAAAATAGCCTGTCTAGGACTACTGATCGTTTTTGCATTAAAAAAAGTGGACTTCAGATTTTCATTTCAACCTAAACAAGCATTTTTTTACGAAAGTGGACATGGTTGGGAAATGGTTTAAACTTTATATATATAACTCCTCTGTACGTGTGTTGTCACTGAAATCCTCATAAACGGCTCAACCGATTTACGTGCGGTTTTCAGAAAAATATAGATCTTTGCGCTGTGCGTGTTCGTAGATATTAAAATATTTAATCAATATGTAAAAAATAAGTAAGGAGCATGAATGTCTTATTCATCGATCACCAGAATTGCATTCGAGGAGAATACATTGTCGTTTTTTTGTTCAGAAAAAAGTTTGTTTTTGAATGTTTACAAACAGGATTTGTTTTTGTGGATCTCAATCAGATTTTTTCTTTAAAATCCTTATAATTTCCACCCATTTATTTCTTTTTAGAAGATTTTTGGTAATGATAGAATAATGTAAATTCAAAACATTTTGAAAAATCGTTCTCTTACATAAGTACACCCCTCTGTTGGTGAAAAGACCGGAGTTCGACGTTTGCAAAAAGAATGCCATATTTAATTTTAAACTATTTGTTGAACCACGCAACAATTGAAATAGTTGATTTCATAAGGGATCTTGGCGTAATTTTTGATGAACTTACATTTTTCAAACATATTGACAGGATTTCAAATGAGGCGCTAAGTATGTTGGGATTTATTTGTAGGGTTACTAATAAATTTGAAAGTATCACACCAATCACACTTTATTGCTCCCTGGTTAGAAGTCGTTTAGAATATATTTCTCCAGTCTGGTCGCCCCATTATCGTGTACATTCTGATTCACTCGAGCGCGTCCAGAAGAAATTTCTAAAATATATTAATTGTAAACTTCATATTCCAGCTGCTTTATTTAATTTTAATCAATTGTTGTCTTCAGCAAATCTTTTAAGACTTTCTGATAGAAGAATCCTAACCGACCTAATATTACTTTTTAAAGTGATCAATTCATTAATTGAGTACCTAGGTACCTACTTATCAATGAAAAGCCCTTTTCCAAGCTAAAAGCAGGCAAACTAACATTCGGGCAGGACAACGTCTGTCGAGTTCGCTGGTTTACGTATAAAATAGCTTATTACGATAATTTCTGCATTTTGAAATTCAAAACGGCAATAAGTTGACTCCTGTGTTTTATCCTCTAAGGCACAGATTGAAGTTGTGCCTTTGTTTTTGCGAATGATTTTTTGTTTAGTTACTCTGCGCTTCTGTAATAGAGTTTTTAGAATTGTGTCGATATTATTCCTAGAGCGAGATTATGAAATTGGCCAACTTGTAAAACATTATAATATTTAACATATTACAACAGAGATGAAGAACATTTAAGAGAAGGTAATATAGAAGTCTAGGCATCTACAGGGCTTATTACCTGTCAATTGGTGGTTTAAGTGGCCACTTTACACCCTGTGTAACATTCACCATTCTGCCCATATTTGAACATCTATATTCCTTCAATTATTTCATCTGTTGATGTTTGTGAAGTTAAAGAGCTAAACCTTTATTAATGCGGGTGAGATTCATCTAATTGAATTATTTCACCTACATACTAGGCTTAAATGTTCTTCATTAAATGTTCTTTATCTCTGTTGTAATATGTTAATATAAACAACTCCCAAGAGAGTTGAATCCAGTTCTTGTCTACAAAAAATTGGGTAATATTGTTGATTATAATATTTAAAATAATAAAACACCATTTTTATGTAATTAGTGAAATAATATTTTTCCTTTGAAATAAGTTGAATGTGTTCGATGTGCTCCTTCAGCAAAGACAAGCATTTAAAAAGTAAGCGGTGTTATCACTCCTGACTCCTTACTTGAGACGACGCACATTCTATGTCTGCCCGAATCATTTATTTATTTAAAAAAATATAAACATAAACTATATATATACATATAAGGGCGGGCATATTGCCTTCCAACCTACCCAAACCGTTCAGTTTGAGAAAGTTACAAATACAGGGACATATTGAATCTTACTATTTTCAACAAAAAATAAAAACAAAGATTAACAAAATAAAAATATACAAAAAAAAATACACTATACTATGAAGAGAGGAGAGGGGATGGAAAGGAAAGAATAAGGATAAAGGAACAATTTAAAAATGAAAATAGTGACATTTCAATCTTGACTTAAATGTAAATAAAGAGAGGGCGTCTCTAACATTAGTGGGAAGATTATTCCACAATCGAGCGGCTACTACTTTGAAAGAGGAGGCAAGAAAATTAGAGCGACGACAGAGTATTAAAAGGGTTGCTAGAAAGAAAAAATAGTCCGTGTTGTAAAAGAAGTTGGAAGAGCTCTCTCAGATAAACAGGCGAAGTGGGATTATTTCAATATTGTGAAGAAGTGATAGAATGTGAATGTTTCTTTTATGCCTGATACTGAGCCAGTGTAGTTGCGTGCGATACTCGGTTATGTGGTCAAATTTGCGAAGACCCCTATCTTTATATAACGTATACAAATATTCTGCAATCATTCTAACTTATCAAGTAATTCAGAGTTAGCATCTGGAAAGCATACATCCGCATAGTCATAGGAGTGGAAGAAGTAAGCTCTGGACTAATGTTTGCTTAACATTAAGCATGCCATGACTATACTCATTGTTCATTTAAACAGATTCTAAATTAGTTTAAAATTGTCTCCTGACGTCACTGCAACCGGTGAAGATCTATTGTGACGGGTCCCCGTGAATAGTTCTTGTCTCCTAAGCCTAGGTCTAAGGCGAGAGTTTACATTTTGCTCAATCTCCCCCTCTAAGCCCAGACCCGTAAAGTATCGGGCTATTAGGTAGGGGGCGAGCTCTCTAACATCCTCAGGTTTAAAGTAAAACGAATGGGTGACGAAAAATAGTAAAACAAGTATATATTGCGCAAATGAAGAGTAACTGAGACGAAGATGACCAAGGAAGACGTGGCATGATCAGATAAATCAAAATCGTAAGTCTGATAATGTCAAAAGCAGGCAAAACCAAAGGGTATGTATGACAAGATGTATGACTGTGGAAGAAGCTAGAAATATATGCCAGGATATACGTGTCCCTTCTCTCTGCCTACCCCTACGGGGAAATGGCGTGATGATAGTGGTAGTAGGATTAACCAGTGGTTCCCCGAGAATGAAGCTCCTTTAATTATTTAAAGCATCACATTTACATAGAATGTGTATAGGTGTTTCCTCATCTGCACTGCAGAACCTACATCTAGAATTTATTATAGAAATAAAAGACGAGTGATACTTCAATTCACAAATTTGGAATATCCGGTGACCGGTTTCATCGCTTTCGGGACACCTTCGAGACTGGTATCTTTATTAAGGAATTCAATGTATTTATACAAAACAAAGGTAAGGATACATAATTCAAAATTAGATGAAAGTAAATTAAATAAGGTTATTTTTATCTTAAGGATCATTATCAATTTTTTTTCGGGTTAACAAATAAGTTGGTATAATGCTATTTTGATGAGTTTAAGTATATTATTTTTATTTTTAGTGTGCCATCCTTCGTGAGTGTGATTTTTGTCAATTATGATTTCTGAAAAACACTTGTCTTTTATTTCTATAATAAATTACAATGAACTTCCATCAAAAATTTTCACTTACAAACAACATCTAGAAGTTTCGGAAAGTTCATTCTAGCATGGGGTTGCCATCCGCCCCGATATATCGGGACTGTCACCGTTATTGAGCCCTCTGTCCCGACGTACCGATGAAACCTATAATGTCCCGATTTAAACTTACACAGTACAACGCTGTTAATCAACAAAAATCACAGCCGTACGGACAATGAATGTGAAAATAAGGTGGCAAATGGTTTCAGCAATTAAAATATCTTAAGAACTTTATAGAAGCTGATCTTGCTTCGATATGGTGGAAGTTGATAGGTTCTGTGAAAGAAAAATATTTTTTTTGTATTTTTTTTATATTGAGCGAGTATTTAATTTCCATTCCTGCTCATAAAACCATAGTGGAAAAAGTTATATCTTTGATGTTGGCCCAGTGAAAAGGACCGATAAAAAATATCGTCTGTTGCCAGGGACTGTATAATCAATATTGCAGTAATATATAAATTTGTTATCATAGAAAAAATATGGACAGCCGTCTTTCTTCCGCAAGAAGCACCACATAAAATGTACGAAAAACATTTCTACTATATTTCTGAAAATTTGTTATAAAATTGCCCCTTTTGTTACAACATTTCTGTATTCCAGAACGTCCCGATCAGACCCAAGCAAAATATGGCAACCCTATTCTAGCAAGGTGTTTGTTCAATCTCCAGTGCCCTGTAAGGGCTCTAGTGATAACCCTCACTTGATTTCGGCTGAGTTTTAAAAGGTCAAAAAACATAACTGCAATCACATGCATTAGATTGATATAAAATCACGATTCTTACTCATGCAGTGTTTTCCGTTCACCTTTGTCTTAAACTCTAAAGTTCTGTGGTCGCAAGTATCAAAGTGTCAAATATTTACTAAGTACTAAACCATAGTAAACTGCAACCTGTGAATTAGGTTTCTGTTTAATCATGGATTAAAATTAGAGGGGCATTTTATACGTCTATTGATTTTAAACACGGTAGGAGCTAAATTCGTCGTTATCTTAAAACCTTGTATTTACTTACGCGAGTGTTGATACAGGTATGCAGGTAATTTTAAAATTAAGTAAATTTAAAAAAAAAAGAGCTGGTTAGCCATTTACTTTAAATTTCATTGTACGGAAACGTTATAATTGACTTTTTGTTTTTAAGGTGCACAGAATTAAAAATCAAGCAAACATTAAAAAGGTCTACGGAACTTTCCTATGAAATTTATTTGCCTAATAAGTATGACAATAAAGTATGTTACACAGATTATTTTAGAAATTTATTTTATCAGAGGGCGAAAACATTCATATTTTATAAGGAAATCCAGGTATTTGCAAGCCTTATCATCTGTCATTTGCTTGTTTATGTAGCCACTTTGCACTCTGTATAACATTCACTATTTTGCTCATGCTTGAATATATTTCCTTCTGTTGACTGTTGTAAAATAAAACTGCTTAAATCTGTATTGATGTGGGTGAGATTCATCTGACTGAATTATTTCATTTACCAGTCAACGCCTGAAAACAACGTATTTCTTAAATTTTTATACTTCTCCTTATACTAGTTAGTTATATCAATAATGTTTTCAGTTTAATCAATAATAATTTCCCTAGAGGAAATCCAGCCTGTTTATAAACGTTTGGACATACTTAAAACATTATTTAAAATCATAATGACTTAACAAATTGCCACTCGCAATTTCAAATTAGTCTTGTTTGCAAAAACATATCTTAATTTTTAGGTAGGTACCCGAGTACTTTAGATGTGAACTATTCGATTTGTCGCTAGATGTCTCTACCATCGACAATTTGTAATGCGTTCGGAGGTAGTAGGCTTAGAGTATATATATATATATACTCTAAGATAGTAGGTATGCAAAAATCCATTAAAGTCTGTTCATTATTATAAGAATCTCCAAATAAACAAACCTGCCGCGTGATACCCGACGGAGAATAACCTATTTAACACATATATCAAATTAATCTAAACGGCACCGTAAAATTATGGTTTATTGACATTAATTAGTTTCGTTAGTACCTATTAATATTTGATTTTTATACTTTTCGTTTTTTTATATGAAACTTCATAGTTAATGACTTCAATAAAAATAACAATAAAAAGGTCTTCGTTAATACCTATATTATTTTTTAATAAAAATAAATATTCGCGTTCTTATGATTTATCCAAATATTTCTATTTAAGTGACCATTTTCAACGAGTTGTAAATAACTCACTTTTATAAAATGGAAATCAAGTTGGAATAGAACTTTAGAGTGGAGTTCAAACCTCGGACCTCTAATCCGTGATTCTGCAACTCTAGCCACGGGACCACAACCCGATTCAAATAATAAAGTAAAACTTAGCTAAAGAGGTTTTAATGATAATTTTATCGAAATCATTAGTTGAATTTTGCGAGTACTCTCGCGTAAAAATAATGTAAATAGAAATCGAGTGGAGATTAGTCGTTCTCATGGTGCACTAGTTATTGCGTTTGCCAGGCATTAAATAAACAAAAAAATGTAAAACAATAAATATCGATCCACCGTATTGTATTTCATCATGCCGTGTAGATTTTTGCCGTGGTGTGGAATGGGCCAATCATGCGATATCACGCAGTGGGCTCGTTGTTTGCACGTGCACACCGGTCCGGTCTCCGTGAATGTACGGTAGCTATAAAGATATTATATAATTTATCTCTCACAATCTGCGACTTTCTGTCCTGGCTCAGTTAAACGGCGTAAATGGTTATAATAATAATATGTACTTAAAAGAATAAATCACGGGAGTCACATTGAACGAAATATTCAACAAGATATATGAAACAAGATTTTGTGATTGTGCGATTTTCAAAACATGATAACTTTTCGATCAAATGAGATAATTTCAATTTACATTATTAAGAACTTTCAATGTAAATTTTTTTATTTTTATAATAAACGTACATATTTAAAATGCGTATCTGGAAATACTGATTGTTTTTGCATTAAAACAAAGTTAACTTCGGATTTTTTTTTAACTTAAAAAAAATCATTCTGTAATGAAAGTGGACTTCGATGTTTTATTCATGTATAAAATGGCTTGTTGCGATAATTTCCCGTCTTCAAAAAAAAGAAGAAATATAAGCGCTCTTATAATATAGCCAAATATTTCAATTTTGGTGACCCTTTTCAACGAGTTGTAAATAACTCACTATTAGAAAACGGAAATCAAGTTGGGGTAGAGTCGGGTTTGAATCTCGGACCTTTGATCCGTGAGTTCGCGACACTAGCCACGGGACCACAACCCGATTCAAAAGGTTTTAGTATTAAAATATTATATATTTTAGTACTGAAGTAATTCACACATAAACATACGTATATGTGTGCTCTGATAATAAAAATGTACATATATTTTTTAGATTCATATTTAAAGCCCGAACTTCGTAATAATTATAAAAAACCTTGTTTTTAACAAAAAAAAATTCTACCAACCGGTTTCAAAGCTACACAAGCTCCTTTATGAAGGTATACTCAACTAATGAATCTTATCCTATTTTATGTTAACAGTAGTGCTTTAAGTAGCCTTATTCTGTAACTAATTCGTATCGCATGAGAGGGAACGAAAGCGAAATACGATTTTGATTGCGTTAGAGTGAGATGGACATATGACGAACGAACGATCTTACGAAACGAAATTGTGGCAGAATAAGCCTGCTGTCTAGTTTTAAAAAACGTTTCCATCTCACTTTACAATGCCCATATTTACAAGAGCAACATGACAAAATGAGTCGATTTATCAGCTCCAAATGTTTCGATGTATATTTATTCGATAATATTTAGTAATCACTGTTAAAATAAAATAGGTGATATTAGTTAAGTATACCTCGATAAATAAGCTTGTGTCGCTTTGAAACCAGTCGGTAGTAAAAATAAAAATAAGCGGTTTAAAACAAAGTTGTTTTATGTTTATTTTATAACACATATTTCAGCAATATAGTATTGTTACAATATTAATACAATTTTATGCAATCAAAGTGTTATTTTAATATAATTTAAATTGTTTTTCCAGCAATGCCATTTTTATAACATCGATTACATAGCCAACAATGTTGGAACCAATTATAAATAGTAACAAACAAATAAATCGATTGTAATATATTTATAGATGATTGTATCGTGCAAGACATTTCAAACCATAAACTTTTTTTATTTAAATCTTAAAGTAGGGCACACATATCATACATATTGTTATGTGTGTTCTAATAATAACATTGCAAATATATTTAATTTATAAATTGTTTATCACATATGTCTTGACCATTATTTTAAATTTTGATATGTTTTTTTCTTCATAATTATTTTTTTCCATTTCGTAATACTTTTTTAATTGCTTTAAGTAAAATTGAATTTTGTGACTTTGCCTTTTTCCTAAATGGAAGTCTAATTTTGTTCTTTTCTCTAGTATTGTGATCGTGTTCATGCTGGTTCCGATCAATTTTTTTCCAAAATTCTGTTTTTTTATTAGAGTTTATAATTTTATGAACAAATATCATTGTATTGTAAAATATTCTTTGTTTATATGTTAATAATTTCATTTCATTTACCATCGACTTTACCCTCGTATATCTGTTTTTTTTCAAAATGATTCTAAAGGCTTTATTTTGTAATACAGTTAGTTTATCTATGTTTTCTTTGTTTGATAAAAATAAAATGCTACTACAGTAGTTAACGTGTGGTTCAATAATTGCTTTGTAAATAGTTTTGCAGGAGTCCTTATCAATAAATCTTCTGATCCTTCCCAAAATTGATATTTTTTTTGCAATCTTATTTATTACCATCTTAGCGTTTTTATTTTTCTTTTTTTTTTTTTTCTTTCTGTTGACGCCCATGGGGCTTTTACATTATACATACTATATCATAAGAAAAAGTTACACATTAAACATAATTAACATTTTTTCAAATATAAAAATTAAAAAAAAAAAAAATATTATTAAAATTTAAAAATAAAGTTAATAAAGCGAAATGTAAGTTTTGAATCCAACATTACACCTAAATATTTAATTTCAGTGACTTCATTAAGTTTTTCATTTTCTATTACAATTGATGGTGTAATTTCTATTCTTTTGTTTCCTATATTCATATATTTAGTTTTGTTAACATTTAATTTTAATTTATTAATTTTTAGCCACAGTGATACACTATTAAGATCATGATTTTTTATTATTTATAATTGTAAAATGACTAGACTAAAACACAAATTTCCTGTTTTTAAGAACTTATTGATTTAAAAAAAGGCTCAAATCAACGTGTGTTAATCTATTAGTGCTTTCCTTTATTATTTACTAATATTATTGTCCTATACTCGATATAAGAGGTGGATATAGGGGTATTGATGCCAAATTTCAATGTTTTTTTTTTATTAACTTCTGTTTACTGGTAATGCGTTCTTTTTCAATTTCGTTTTTAACTATTGCCGATAATTTTTTTATGAGGTTCATGTATGGACTATTTATAACCTAGCTATGGTAATGTTTTGAATGACTTATTTGTTAAAAATATTGTGACATTTTCCGCTTTATGACAGAGAGCCTTGCATAAAAATGCAGTCCTCTCTGGGTACCATGCATCTATTTGAGGTAAAAACGTTTATAGAACAGCAGAAACACCACCAATGCGCGCGGAAAGGGAAATGATGATGATAATAAAACACATTTTTAAATTTAGCATTTAACAATAACTTGTGTGTGTTAAAAATAATTAAAGTGGCGATTATTACAAGACACCATTAACACAATTAACCATAACGCTTTGGTTTTTATATACGTTTTTTATGAATAACAAATAAACGTAGTATTATGTAGTAGATGGTAGATATTTTCTGCATGGGGACTGAAAACGTTAGCGCAATTTCAATTTTTACCTGGGCTGCGATTAAAAACGAAATCGTCAACGATTCGTATTGAGATGGTATAAAGTAAAATCGATATTTATGTACGAAAATATGTATATTTGTAAGAAAATTTAAAGTATCTTTGTAGGTATCCTGTAATTTAACATGTTTAAGAAAAAAATATAAAATTTGAGTGTATTTTTCATACAGAAAACTTTATTTTAGTTTTTAGATAAAATTTAAGATAAACGTTAACTTTCCATTTGAATAACCTGAATGAGATAAACCGCTCAGTGTTCGAAAATGTATTGACTGAATCGCACCTGAAAGTGTTATCAAGTGCAAAGGATTAGAACTGTAAGTTTTTTTTTGTCGTTTTAAGTACGCGTTATTAAAACAAGTATAAAGTACCATAATAAGTTGATTTCTTCGTATCAAAAGTATATAAAATTACATGTGTGTTTTTTATCAAATAATAAAAAAACATGAAAAAAATTTCATAAATGTAAAAGTTTCCAAACGTTTACTCATTTCTTTTTCGCGTAGCTCCAAACCTATTTTTTATCAATATTTTATAAGTAATCAAGCTATACAACGAGTTCAAAGTGTTCGTGATCTTGGTAGGATTCTAGATAAAAAAAACTTACGTGTGAAAACCATATCGATAATATATTGAACGGGGCATACAGAAATTTAGGTTTTGTTATCCCGCTTGCCAGGTTTTTAATGATATTTGTAGCATCAAATTGATTTATTTCGCTTACGTTCGCACTCTCCTTGAATATGCCTCCTCTGTGTGGTTCCCTCAGTATTCCACAAACAAGATAAGGCTTGAAAATATTCAGCAATCATTTTTGAGACATCATTGGAGATCCAGATTTACGGACCTTAACCATAAAACTTCTTGTCATAAACATAATATACTTAGTCTTGAGGATCGTCGTTTGGTATTAGATATGGGGATTTAACATGACATTTTAATGGACATCCTGATAGTCCTGTTCTGGTTTCTGAGTTGGCCCTAATGTACCTGGCTACCGCACCCGTCATACGAATTTTTCCTTTTCCACGTACCTACAGTTCGCACCAACTATGCACAGAACTCTCCTCTGATTCGCTTGACGCGTAATTATAATGTATTTTTCAATAACATAGACATTTTTAACTGCAGTAAACTCACTTTTAAAACAAGAATTAAAAAACTATTATATAAAAAAAATTATGTTACTTAGTAAAAAAAAATATTTTTATATTATAAATTTAAGATGTTTCTATTCACTCATATCAAACACACACTCACCCTGTCCATAAACCCACCAACACACATATACACTCACACACATATTTACATACCTACCCAAACCACACTCCACTCACTTACCCACGCATCCTCACACACAAAAACTCGCACACATGCACTTCTATGTATTGATATCTAACTGAACTGGATTTTTATAATTGTATTTATGTGGAAAACTGATAATGCTTTATTTTATGTTTTTTTAAAATGTAGTGTATATTTTTTTGTATTGCTGTAGTTTATCTGAAAAACAAAATTATTAAATTATAAATTATAAATAAACAATGACTTTAAACGTTCATTTCCGTATTCGCGAAAACGTCCTTTCTTCTTAATTTTGCTTCCCCGAAGCAGTTTTTATATACCTAGGTGTTAATATCTTTATCTTACTATAATTATTGTTAATATGGGCGAAAACAAACTTTTTTAATGAAAACAAAAAAAGCAACTTAGAATTTAAATGTTAATTAATTTAATTTTACAAAGTCTGTCATCTAGCACTAAGGCGGCAGCTAATATTTAACATTTAATATTTTGTGTGCACACAAGAATTTTTGTTTTTTCTGACGGATATGCCAACAGAGATAAATAAAAATGTGAGTATAGTCATTTGCGGAGCAAAACACGTGAAGTAATTTTTTTATTAAAAAAATATTGCGATTTTTAAACAAAAAATATTGGCTAGTTTAAAAAATGACTTTACATACCGAAAAACATTTACCACTCTGCATTTGTTTGAACATTTATACTTATTCCATTCATTAATTTGTTGATATTTGATATTTGACGGCGATGGAGTATGTTAGCTAATGAACTAACATACCCCATCGCCGTAAGAATTGGGAAAATTTGATTGAGGGTGACAGACAAATTGACTGTATATACTTGACTGGTTGCTCTGACGGCGATCGGACATTGAAAGCAGTAAATGTAAATTCAAAAAATAAAAATACTCTAATCTTTTAAAAAGCTTTTTTTTGAAAAAAATCTGGTTGGTCAAAAAAGTGGTTTGGCCGGATACCGAATATTCGGCGAGCTCCTAAGCCGGATATCAGGCCCATTTCCTTTTTTTCAAGCAAAAATATTTTAAATTCAAAAATCTATTTGATAAACATTTTTTATTTCCGTGTTCAATTATTTTTCTGATATTCTTTGAGAGTATACAGGACACTGATAAATGTTTCTATTCAAAAAATAAATAATAATAATATGAGGGGTATTCCTTTTTCTTAAAAAAATATCGATATCAATAAATCAATTTAGTGCCGTTGGTTTGACAAATTGTTCCCAGTTTTATAAATATTAGTTTTCCGCCAGATATTAAAGCTACTATTTGATATTCGACCTGATATTAAGCTACTATTCGGTGCTGATCCGGATAGTAAAATTATGCCGGATTAGCCGGATACCGGAGAGTTACCGGATATCCGTTTCATATCTAATATTATTCATGAATGATATGTGAACATAACATATATTTTTATTAGTATTTTTGAAATGTACAAGCTTAAATAAATTATATCAATGTTATCAACTTATTCACTTAATACAATAATTATCCGTACAATTTGATTTTGGAAATTCAGTTATAATTCTCCTTTAATTAATAAAATTGTCGTTAGAGATATCAATATCAAGATTTATTTCTGCATAATTATCAAATCTGAAAATAAGAGATAATGCATTAAAGTGAGTTACAGTATTGTTGAAAGTTTAAAGATAAAATGTACTGTGCCATCTTAATCGATGTCTGGAAAGATTCGGAGATATATTCTCTAAACAAAATGTACTATAAATATTTCATTTGATTATATTATAAAGATACATTAATTCCAGAATTTGTCTCCTAACTTCCAACTTATCTATATATTTGATTTATTTTATTTTATTTGACACTTTATATACATATAAAATAAATATACATATAAGGGCGGGCATATTGCCTTAAGGCAATTTCTTCCTACCTACCCAAACCGTTCAGTTTGACAAAATAATAAATACATGGACATATTGAATCTTACAATTTTATACAACACTATACTATGAAGAGAGGAGAGGGGATGGGAAGGAAAGAAGAAGATATATTTTGAATAATATGTATTACATTTACATTTCTATTAATATTTTAAGTTTTGTATGATCAGTTATTTTATGGTATGTATAATTTTTATGTGACAACATTTACAATAACAATATTATGTGGAAGCCTCTAATTGGACTTTATGATATGTATTTATGGTATAATTGATTTTTATAAATGTCTGTTGGCTTTCCAAATGTTCCAGGCGCCGATTATAAGACCGATCAGCCATTAGAACCCGGGCAATAAGATTCTGCCCTGGGCCACAATTACAAACGCTACCTTTATCGGTACATATCGAGACGGTATAAAGTAACATCGATATTTATGTACAAAAATGTATATATTTGTATAAAATTACAAAATATTTTTGTCAGTAACCTGTAATTGAACATGTTTAGAAAAAAAAATGTAAACATATTCTACTTTTTACACACAAAACTTAATTTTACTTAGTAGATAAAATTGAAGGTAAATTTTAACTCCCCATTCGAACACGGGCCTCGGTTACGTTTAAATGTATCCTGGGCCCGTGTTCTAATGGGTATTTAAATACTAAACCAATCTCAAAGACGCAGGAAAAAGGGAAAAATATTGATGGCAAAATCTATTCTGGTAACTAATTATTAATTTTCCGTCCGCTTCCTAGCATAATAATTCTTTATTCATTAAAAAATGAAAATAATTTTATTAGCTTCTTTCTAAAGTTGCTACATGTTACTTGGTAACATTTAACATATAAACCTGAGAGGTAGGTAATTTTTTATCATTTTTTTTATTTAAAAATTTGCTCAGAATCGTCAGATTTTCCCACAATTACCCTAGAATTGAATAATTTATTATTTTATTTTTTATTTATTTACCCTGTACTAAATAAACCATACATAATTTAATGATAAAAGGGTAGTCATTCCAGTACAATGGCCTTATAGTGCAGAGCCATTTCTACCATATAAAACAAACAAAAAAAATTGCATATGACAAGGTAGAAATAACTTACATAAAACGTATAACACATAAATAAAATATCACAAATCAATCCAAACAATGCGAAGGAAAGTAAAGCAAAACGAGACGAAACGAAACGAAATGAAACGAAACGAAACGAAACGAAATGAAACGAAACGAAACGAAACGAAACGAAACGAAACGAAACGAAACGAAACGAAACTAAACGAAACGAAACGAAACGAAACAACACAAAACGTAACGTAACGTAACGTAACAAAACAAAACGAAACTTAACAAAAAGAAACAAAACGAAACGAAACGAAACGAAACGAAATAAAACAAAAATAATCGAAACAAAACAAAAATACATTTTGTTTCTTTTCTTGTTTATTCTACTTATGTATGTATGTTTAAATATACAGTTCTCCTTTTTTTCTTACTTTTTAATTTTCATAAACACTTACCGATTAAGAAACTGCTGTGTATTCGTATATGTAAACTTTTTTTATTTATTTACTTAATATTTGAAGTGTTTATTATTTATTATGTATGTATTTATTATTTATTATGTATGAGGCACTGCGTGTTATAAATATTAATAAATAAAGAAATTATAAAAAACGAATTTTCGCGAAACGTTCCTTTTCCTTAAAATTCGCCTGAGCCTTTGGAATTACACGGATTTTTCCTTCTTATTATAGTCTATTAGGAAACGTGAGCGTTCTATTTAGAGTTCTTCTATTCTGAGAATAAATTCATGAAAATGTTTGTTTTCTAATTTATGAGTTTATAAATGACTACACAGCAAACTTAAAAAAAGTTCATCATTTCTCCGTCCACACCCACTGGTCCATAAGGCACTGCATCGGTACTTCAATTGCGTTGTTTTTCGATCATCTTATATGAAGATACGCACTGTTTTTAGTGTGTCTAAAAGTTTGTAGGCAGGCTGGATTTCCTCCTTAAGGAGTTATTAAGGTCTTAATTTGTTGCAAAAGAAATGAAAAAAACCTTTTTTAGAAGTTAATATGGATGTCTAGGCATCTACAGGGCTTATGACGTGTCATGGCTGGTTTAAATTACTACTTTACACACAGTGTAACAGTGCCATTCTATCTGTGTTTAAATTAGTAATATCTACATTTCATCAACTCTTCCATCTGTTGACTTTTTTGAAGTTAAAGAGCGAAAACTTATATTGGTGTAGGCGATATTCATCTGACTGAATTATTTTTATACTGGGCAACGCGTAAAAAGAGGTTTTTTTTAAATTTTCTACCTCTTCTTATACCAGTTAGTTTAATAAAAATGTTTGAAATATGTCCAAATATTTATTTGATAACTCCCAGGGAAGGTAATTTAACCTGTCGACAAAAATTTGGACATACTCAAAACATTGATAATTAAACTGAAATAAGAAAAAGCATAAACTTGAAAAAGCTATATACAGGCGTTGCTAAGTAGGTCAAATAAATCAGGCAGATTAATCTCATCTACATCAATAAAGGTTTCAGATCTTTTTCTTTTGAAAGCCGGGGGGCCCAATTACAGTGGCGAATTACATCACAGAACACCCAGGCTTGAGAAAAATCGAATTTATTTTTTGTGTTCTCACCGGTAATCGAAGCGTCTTGATCAGTACACCACGGAGGCCACTTTATAATCAGTATCATTAATCCTTCTGTACCTAATATCATTGGTACACGAACCGGAGAGAATACTGATTATTTTTTTTACACGAAGGAAAGATGATAAGTTTTACGTCCACAAACTAAGAAGTATTCTAATGTAAAAATCCTTTATATTCAACATGTGATTTAGGTCAACCATGTCGAACATCGAACTTGAGACCTCTTGTATGCTAGTCAAACGCGCTGACCATTTTACCGCTAGGTGAACAAAGCAAAATTGTTAATTTTACTTAGTTTACATCTATCCAGACACGGCAACCCGAAAACCTTTCAAATGCTTAAATTTTTGCATATTTAAATATTTTCTTCCCCGAAGCAACATATATAACGGACTTTATCCTTAAACCTAAATTTGTTGCAATAGAGGGGGAAAACATTTTTGAAAGGGGAATATAGAAGTGTGGGAATTTACAGGGCTAATGACTTGTCATTGGCTGGTTTATGTGACCACTTTTCACACTGTGTAACATTTCGACATACGCAAAACATTGTTGAATTTATCTTTGAACTTTTAAAATACTTAAAAAATTTTAACAGTATGTAAAGTGTTAAATCAGCCAATAAGGACATAAATCTTATAAGTGCCTTGACTCCTACGCTTCCTTCGGAAACAGATTTTTTATTTGCGTAAATAAATTACAATTTAAACAAATATGTAAAGTAATATATCGGCCTCGTGGTGTAATGGTCCGCGCATTTGTCTTCCGTACAAGAGGTCTCGGGTTCGATTCCCATATGGTTGACATGAAATATTTATTCAAAAGGGTGTTTTTACTCTAAAATATTTCGTACAATAAATTTAAAAAAAGCAAAATACTAACAGTAAATTTTGAAGATCCACGAGGATCTATTTTAGGTCCACTATTATATATTTTACATATTAATGACATATCACTGTAATATTTTAAAGGAAAAATTATTATGTATGCCGACGATATTGGACTATTCTTTAAAAATCAAACAGACGTGTTAAAAAACAATGACATAAACGAAGTCCTAAATGGACAAACACAAACTTACTTACACTTAATGAAAAAAAAATGCAATTTTATTCAGTTTTAATCCAGAAAAAAATGCCATAAAGTAGATGCTTACATAAATAATGAACGACTAACTGGAATTGAACATGTTAAATTAAAACAATTGACATAGACAATTCATATCAACAATTTAATTAGCAGAGTGGCGAAATTATCGAGTCTTTTTTTAAAATCAAAAACATTGTTTCAAAAACGGAAAAAATTGAATGTACGAAGCCTATGTAAAAACTAAAATATGTTATATTCAACTACTATGGGGAACTGGAAATCAAAATGACATAAACAGACTACAAAGACAGCAAAATAAAATATTAAAATCCTACCCTATCTAACAGCTACTAAAGAACTTTTTAAACAAACTAAACAATTAAATGTAACTGAACTCTTTAAACTAGAATCCTTAAAATTTATTCATAAATTGGCCACTGATGTATTTATAGTCGAAGAATCAAAACTTGAAAAAAACTGTAGTAAACATGAACGCAATACGAGAAAATAAGGAAAAATATCATATTCAACCTTCTAAAACGAGAAAAAGACATAGACTGAAATTATACAATAAACTACCAGACAAAACTAAACAAAAGACTCAGACAACCTTTACAAACTATGTTTAATATATTATTGTTAACAGTAGAATGTGAATTTTAAAAGTAAAAATATTTTGTTAAACGTATGTAACCCGTAAGGGTTTATCAAAGAAAAATTTAAATTTAAAAAAAATAGTCCCCTAGCCTGCACCTGATAAAAATGATCAAGATACGCTGCAATTAGTGTACCAATGCAGTGCCCCATACACCATTAGGTGCGGAAAGCGAATGATGATGATATTATTATTCTGTTACTATATACATTTATATTAAATAATTACTGATAGTGAAAATGTACATAAATGGATCTAAATTTTATTGAATTGATATGCATGTTCCGAAATGAGTTTTTTGGCAAAACCTGCTTGGAACTGTTTTGTAATATATTTTCTTGAATAAAATTAAAGTCATGAAACTTTTGGTAACCCGGTAGTTTTTTGTGTCATTTTTTGTAGTATATTAACGTCTTATTTTCGGCACGCGTTTATTTCGAAGTGGACATTGAAAGTGCTTGCAATACAAGGACTTTACTTTTCAAAATATATTTTGACAAAAGGACTTCGCTTCTTAAAAGTTATTTTGTAAGTTAAAATAATTTTAATAAATTTTTATTCTGCATCTTAATGTACCTACGTATATTTGTTGCATTTTTTTTTTAATCTGACATTATAGGAAGTTCAGAGCTACGGAAAATTGGATATAAAAAATGTATTCTTACTTGCGGTAAAAATAAGAGCATTTAATTGTATGTCGAAGTTGCTTGAAAATGTATGAAAAAAAATAATAAAAACTACTTTGAACTACGTCACAAGTTCATTAGAATCAAGCAATAAATTACAGCGTTGTTATGTCTTGTGATAGATTTCCAGTTTCCAGTGGCCATTTTTTTCAACGTTTTATGTATTTGTAGGCTACGGGGCTCTACTTTTGTAAAATAAATGTTAGCAGAACTCACCTACAAGAATTTGTGACGTCACAGGCGGAATAATTTAAAAATTACAAAACTTTATAAAACCATAGCGATGATAATACTACACATACAAAATATTTTGTATTAGTTCGATAGTCTATTATCAAATAATAATAAAGTAACTACTGGACTCCCTCATTGTGTCAATACATCATGATCGTACCCTTTTCAGTACACGAAGACGGATATGGCATTGGTAGACTAAAAGCAGCGTATTTTGACCAATCGTTACATAACGGGAAAGGGATCAGTATTACGCTTCAAGTACCAGAACAGGGACAATTAAATATTGCAGTCAAAAGGAATTCACCTTTCCACCAATACCTCACGTCTACCCGGAATTAAAACCGAGATTTTAAGCATAATAGACGAACGTGCCAATCACTACGCAAAATAAGAGAGTGGCTACTCGATCAAAAGTTTATATATGAATAGTAGCTTACTTGTAAATATTTTAATTTTTCATGTATTTTCTTGTATTTCAAAAATAAATTTACATATTATTATTTGTACTATATACATGTATATTCTGATCTTTCCGGCGCACACTGGAGCCGAATTACGAATTGTCGGAATAAATTATTTTAGTGGTATTTTAAATATGAAATAAATAAAACAATGTATATAAATTGTTATAAAGTAGTTTTAATAAGAAAAACATGATTTTTTAAAACTTTATTCACTATCTGAAGAATTTCGGCTTCGTTTTCACCGATCGTGGATTGCGTGGAAGCGTCGGACGTTATAATATTAGGTGGAGCCAATAAATCCAAAGTATCCTTTTAAAAATTTACGTCTTTCTTTACAGGTACTTTTCGCAAACTGGTAATAAGAGGGTCCGAAGATATTAAAAGTAAATTTAAAACATCTTCATTAGTTTTGATACGAGACATTTTTCGCGAGAAGCATTCTCTGTATCTTTTAAACTTTTTGTTCCTTGCTTCTTGTGCCTCTTCACTTAGCTGGCCTATAGGTAATAAAGCATGTTTTATTATTTCTGGTCCGTGAATTAAAACTTTGTGAACAGTTGGAGGCATCGGGTACCACGCATATTTTTCAGCAAAGAGTTTTGCAGTTTCCATGGCGTATATCCGAAACTTTTTCACGTTTATTTCATGGCCACTGGAAATTGTTTGTAAGACAATTTTGAATCTCCTAATTATTTCTTTGTCTATTTCAGTAATACAAGCAGCAACTTCCGGATTACTGAAAAACGCCTGGATGTATTGCCATCATTTCTATTTCCAAAACCGGGTTTTGGTTTGTCGACATGCAAACCCATTTCGGTCTTAAATTTATCTTGAATATTTTTTTTTGTTACCGCAACCATTTTCTTGTCATCGTCTCCACGCGCTTACCCCTTCTTAAGAGGTATTTTATAACTAAGAGGTAACAAACATTCATTCATTAAAGGTACTAAAGACGATATAAAAATATTATTATCCTTAGAATTTGGATCGCTACTAAACATCTGTTTGTATTCTGACTGTGCAGATCCGTCTAAGCCTCATTTGCATATAAGGGTCATATTTTTTATATTTTCAGATTTCTGACCTTCTAAAATTTCTTTATGAGCTTCTAAAGGACGAATGGCAGTATGGTCAAGTAAACTTTGAGTGCTTTGATCTCAAAGATTTAGTCTTTTGGCGTTTAGCTCTATCTCAAGATTCTTCAAAATTTGTTTGAGGGCGACCCACTTTTTTACTTAGGACAACATAATAGTTATGAAAACCTATTGAAGTATCTAGCCAGTCATTATTACAAACCGAGAATCTGTTTTCTCTTCTGTTGGCCTTTTGCCACCTCTTTTTAAAATCAGACACAAAAAGTGATTTTTTTTTATGAAGGCTTAGTAATTGGTCTTTTGGACATTTAGTACGTGTTTCGACAAATTTTTTCAAGCATGATACTTGATTAGCCAATTTAACGTGGCCAGATTGTTTCATTTGATCAAATAAGGTACGTCTACTTATAAAAGTATTAGTTGTACCTGATCCTTAAACAAAAAATTATGATGGAAATTAATGAATGAATGCTTACTTTTTACTATGTTTCCACATCCTTGACAAAAGTGACGCTTTATGTGAAAAAGCGCAAACATGCGCAAGATGTTTTTTGTATTTCCTTAAGAACAGTAAATACGTAAACAAATAAGCTAAAAACTATAGACATGATATGAACTGATATCAACTAAAACTTTACATATAAAATCAATAAACTAAAAAAAAGCAAATATATTCCCCAGTAATTTAAAAACCCCTTTAAAATATTTCAATTCAGAATATACGAACAAAACTTTCAAAAAAACAATAGTCTAACCTGTGAGTAATAACGCCATATTAAAATAATAACAAAATTTGGAAGCACCATAAAGTAATTACAATTAACACAAGGAGACTTTTCGTATTAAAATCGCAGACGGCCCAAGTTTCACCAATGACGGACAAGTTTCGACTGGAACAGGGATAAAAGTTGACTTGCACCGTGACTTTAGACTACTGAGCTGTATGCCAGGTATATTCAACTATCGATTCCAGGAATTATTTGTGAACTAATATTATTTTTCAAAAAAGGGTTTATTCCAACGATTCGTGATTCGGCTTCAGTGTGCGGCGGTTAATTTATATATTTTATTCATTGTTTTTATAAATGTAAATAATATTAAATAAGTTAGTATAAATATAATCTCCACCAACAAGCTTCAGAAAGTGGCTTGGTGGGATTATAGTTTTAATGAAAAATATAACATTTTAAATTATTTTTAAATTGTAAAAATGTATAATTACATTATTTAAATAAATAAAAAAACGAATGTTAAAGTGCAATAAAAAATGTTCCCGAAATACAAAAGTAATATGTTATACGAGGTACATTCAGAAAGTATATTCCGTTTGTCGGCCTCATGATGTAATGGTCAGCGCGTTTGCCTACCATGCCAGAGGTCTCGAGATCGATTCCCAATATGGTTGACATGAAATATTTATTCAAAAAGAGGTTTTTACACTAAAATATTTCATAGTTCCCTAGACTGACACCTGATACGTAAGACTGATCATTTTGCCTTCATGTAACAAAAATAATCAAGATTAGGTGCGGAAAGGGAATGATGGTGATATTCCGTTTGACAGGTTTAAGTAAACAAGCATTCAGAAAAAAAATATTGTAAAGAAATATATTTAGACCTCAACCCTTCCGGGCCTAAAGGAGGTACCTCTCACTTTTACACACAAATACCGGTCCTCTCACACACACCCTCAAAACATACATGTGTATAAACGCACATACATATATACGCATACCCATATATTAAAAATGCGCAATATAAATATTTTAGTACAAAAAACCAAAAAGGGACATATTTTGCTAGCAATTTAGCTAAAGTAATCAAGAACATTTTTTACATGACTTACTTTTTAGCATATTTTTTAAAGGCCAAATTGGTTAGGCTTTTCGCGTCTCTCGGGTTATTAGTAAAAACGTTAAAATAAAATAAATTTACTACATTTAATTTATTGGTCCAACTCAAAATAATTAAAATATATTTTTTATGAAATAATTGAGAGTTGTGACATTAAGTTCTAAACATTATTTCCACAGCAACTTTGCTCAATATTATAAACACTCACCCATAAGAGCTCGATGTTGCTCGAGCTTGATGTTTGTCGATTAAAGCCAATAAGTATATGAAGTGAAGCCAATAAGTATTAGATTTGACTTAGTAAAATTGCTGGCTGTCGGCAAAATTCAGGAGAGGGGGTCTAAAATCTTAGCTATGTGTCGGTATGCCGCCTTGTCGGTTTGCCACAGGTTTACCCTATATATTAAAAAAATATTTAAGTACAGTATAACATTGTGAAGATTTTGTTATCCTTTAAATGCTATGCTTTATTTTTTTTAATGTAAAAAATATTGATAAATGAATCTAGGTGCAAAATTATACATCAACCATTTTGTCCTGTCTAAGCACTCGTCAATCACGATGATCAGATTGCATAATATATTTCATGTTATCTTAATCAACATCAATAGAACGTAGTTATGCAGAAAGCACCCAGCTATAGAAAAGTAAACTGAGATAATATCACTTTTATGAAAATAGTGAATAATCTAATCTACACAAATGTTGAAATGTTTTTTACTTTGCTAATTGATAAATAATGCATACATAATTTTTTTTATGATGCAAAAAATAATTGAATTGTGTCTTTGACCAGTTTTAAAGTCTAAAGCTGACGATGCCGTACTTCTTGCTAACAACAAAGAGGAACTGCGATTCTTGGTAACAAAGGGATGTAGATATGTATGATGAATGTCGATAAATCGAATGTGATGGTTTTTGAAAGAAATGAAAGTATGACTAAATGTGAAATCACTGTGAATGGAGTTATACTAAAACAAGTAAAGGAATTTGTGTATCTGAGAAGTATGTTTTCTAGGGATGGAATGACTGAGAAAGATATTGAAAGGAGGGTGAGTGCCGGGAACAGAGTGAACGGTGCACTTAAATCAACCTTGGCAAATAAATGTTTGTCACAAGAGGTAAAATTAGCAGTTCACAACGGAGTGCTGGTCCCGACCCTGATGCGTGGGAGCGAAGTATGGACTTGGAAAAACAGGGATGAAAGGAAGCTAAATGCAGTTGAAATGCGATCTCTCAGGCGAATGCGTGTTAAAACTATGTACGGTAGATGCACAAATGTTGAGATCTGTACATTATGTAAGGCTGAGACAAGCATTATCGACAAAATCAAGACAGTAGTTCTGGATTGGTTTGGACATGTAGAACGAATGGACAGCTAAAGAACGGCTAATAATATTTACAATGCGAATGTTGATGGATGCAGAAATAGAAGAAGACCGAGAAAGACATGGCATGACCAAATCCAACAAATACTTCAAGATGAACATGTCAAAAGTCGGAATAATCGGCGCGCGTGCATAAGAAGATTTATGAATGTGGAGGAAGCGAGATCTGTATGCAAAGATAGAGTGATGCGGCGTTCTATCCTCTCTGCCTACCCTTACGGGGAAACGGCGTGATGGTTTGTTGTTGTTGAGATGTTATTGAAAGTCACAAATGAAAAACAAGTAATTCCGATTTACGCTAGTTATCTTGGCGACTTGACTTGATAATTTTACTTTTTAAAATGCATATTGAACTCAAAACTGTATTTTTTAGGGTTTGTGACTTTTGCCTGAACGGCGGCGAAATTACAATGAAATTTGTCAAAAAGAGCAAAACAATCTATGCAACTAGTGAATTCCTTATCTGAATCATCTTTTTTAGATTAAAAATGAATTAATATTTGATGTGACTGGCATTATTTGTTGTTGTGTAATTTGTTGAGGTTGCGAAGGGTAAAAACTTGTTGAAAAAATATAAAATGAAGATAAATGAAATATTTATTTAATCTTAAAACATTTTTTTTTCGTGTAATACATTAAAAAAAAGAAGAAATGATAAATTGTATTATTCAACAACAAAAAAGGACTCCCCCACTGATGACGGAATTTCGAAAGATGCGATCTCGTCAATTTGTTTACGGCATAAAGTTTGTTTGTCGTGAACCCAACAAAATATATATGCTATTTGGCCAGAAAATATTAATTGAATCATTTTTAAATAAGCCAAGTTCGTCGGTAGGTGCTTATAGTTAAGTTCTAATATACAGGGTGTTCTTTAAACCCTGTCACATCCGAAACCACAATGATCAGTATAAGCAAGAAGACATATTAGCACATTTGAATTTTTTTTTTTAATAAATACAATTTAAAAAAGAAATTATTAATAAAACAAATGGTTGCTAACTTCTGCAGGGGAGAAACGAGGAGGGGGGAGTCTGACACACCGTTTTAACCGCGCCGCCGCGCCCCCTCGCTTCCCCTGCAGAAGTAAGCAACGATTTGTTCTTTTTAATATTTTATTTTTACAAATTTTCTTTGTTCTAAATATTTTTTTTAATGTGTTATTATGTTTTCTTGCCCATACTCATCATCGTGGTTTCGGATGTGACGGGGTTTAAAGAACACCTGTATATACATAAGCTTATCTCTTAAATTCTATAACATGAAAACACTATTGCTATGGAAAAAAATGTATTCCCATGTGCATCGAAAATATGTTACACGTAGAAAAATAAAAATTTGTCGAATAAAAAAAAAAACACAAAAAATGTATATATATAAAAAACCACGTTCTAAAAGGCAGATTTCCAACATACGTCTTTCTTTCTTTCTTGAGCCTGATAAGTTTTTTGTTTTTTTTTATTTTATAGGGTTTAATACTTTCTTTGCAAACAATTTACATAGCTTATGTTATTTTAGAACCACTCTGGTTCGAAACGGTTTTAAATAGAATGCACGTGGATGTTTAAATTACCTAATTATGGTCATATGTATTACTTTAATATAAACTGAGAATCTTTATTCTTCAGTGCCTTTTGTTTACATTTGTTTTAAGCGCCAAAGCTGTATGCATTGTTCTGACTAGTATTAAATGTGTCAAATATTTACTTAGTACTAAACCATAGTAAACTGCAACCTCTTGAGTTAGGTTTTTGTTTAATCATGGTTTAAATAGAACGGACTTTTTTACATCTCTATTGATTTTAAAAATGGCAGAAAGAATGATTATTGTAATCATTAAACTAACATTTACCTGTGTGTGCGTAAATACAGATATTTTTATAATTATTTAATTGTTTTGCGATAGTTTATCGGTGCATTTTTCTGTCAGTTGAAGCTCATTAAAGTTCATGGTCTTCCGGAATGTTATCTATGAACATTCTAAACGGTTGCATGAGTTTTTTTTTTGTATTTATTTTTATTAAAGAAGGTAAACATGAACAGAAAAATATAAAAGGAAAAACGTTAGAGAAATTATATAAATTTAAAAAGTAATATAACCATTATTAAGAACTAAAAGCATCCGTATTTTTTACAGAAAATTTATTTACAAAAAATTAAATAGATGACTGTTAACATAAAATAATAATAAATAAAAAGTCTTGTAAGCCATTTAATTATTTTTTTCTTAAAAGTTTCGTCAACATTTTCTTTTAAGATCTGCTTGGGAATCTTATTGAAAATTTTAGTAATTATGTAATGAAATGTTCTTTGGCCATACTTGTTTACAAACCTCGGTACTGACAAGCCTTCACTTTGTGCCAGCCTTGTATTATGTGTATGCATATATATTTTCTGGTAGTTACTATAAAATCGATATCTAGTAACAAATTTGAGACAGAATAGCATTTATTTACGGATAGGCACCCTTGCTTTTTAAAAAGTTCGGGTACTTCTTCTTTATCAATTCTAGCTGATCTGTTACTTAATTTAAGAGCCGAGTTTTGTTAATATTGAATTTTAAATGTTGGTTTTACAAAAAAGGCCCCAACTGGTAATACCATACCTAATAGTTGATTCCGCTAACGATTGATCAATAAGTCTTAATGTTGTTATTGGTACAAAATATTTTATTCTAAACATGCTGTCTATAACTGTCCTTAATTTTTTACAAAATTTTGTAATATGTTTATCCCATTTAAAAAAAATATCAACAGTAATGCCCAAATATACATATTTATCAACTACATCAATTTTTTCATAGTTACATAATATGACAATACCATTGTGAAGACAGTTAAAACTATGAGATACAATATTAATTTGATTCAGTGCTGGTACATGAGGGGATTTGACATGCATAATTTTATTATTTTTTGCATTTATTATAAGACCCATATCATGCGACCGTTTAAGCAAGGAATTGTAGTCGTCTTGTAATTGACTTTCCGCAATAGATAAATTACTATGAGAAGTTACAAGTGCCGTGTCACCGGCGTAAACATAATGTTTGGCATACTTAATTTTTTTTGACATTGATGAAACGTAAGTAATATACAATAATGGACCAAGAATGGATCCATTATTTTAAACGTATATTTAATTGACGATATGGTCGTTGTACTTCTGTTACATTTTCATACACCTATTAGCATTTTAAAATTAATTTTCTATCTCCAAAATATAATTTTGGTCCAATCATTATTTCCCGACGCACAGTGATAAATTTTTCGGAGCTAGTTCCCCTTAAGTCTAGAACCTTATAATTGTATGTTATATTTGAATATACTGCAAAATGTTTGCAAATATCCAGTGCATCATATGTTCAACAAAGTATATATAATTATGTAACAACGCGGACAGCGTGGATGACATATTCAGTAGCTCACGGCTACCGTTCTAATACAAAGAGTGGATTTTTAGCTATTTCCGGAAATTAAAAATAAAACAGTTCATGGCAGACATTCTTTAAGAACAGGTGTTAATTTCTAGACCTGGACCTCGATTATAATGGGAAGATAAAGACGACATACCTTCACCTTGACGGTATAGTTGAAGATAAATTCCCTCTAGCGATTATAAAGATATACTACCGACCCCCCACCTTCATGTTTTGGGTAGGTACATCGATATGAATCAAGGGGAAGCGTACGTCACGGTACATATATCTACTCTCTTAAATGACATAGCTTCAGTATGACGTCATAGTTGAAGATAAAAGTCTCTCGACCGACTACAAAGATATAGTACCGATACCCCCACAATCAAGTTTTGATGTGAGTACATCATTTTAAACCGACGGGTCTAGAACCCCTCGATACGTTTATCTACGCATGAAAAGTGTCAAAAATTTTGTTCCACCGAGCAATGTTTCCTTTTGTTATGATTTATTAATTTTTTAAATCGTTTTGAGGCTGGCACTTCTTTTCTTAAAAGCCTATTATAAATATGAGAGAGAAATGAGTAAGTTTTGAAGTCGAATTAAATTCCGATATAACTGTCACTTTAATAAAACGAACGCCTAGATGTGAAAATAATGTCGCTAGGTTCTCTCATGTTAACAAATAAGAGTATCTAGGCGTCAGACACAGATTATATGCGTCAAAAGTTACCACTCTAAAAAAATAATTTAGTTATTATATTTTATCCATCTGTTTTACTATCTTTCCGAGTGTATGTATCGAGACGTTAAAGGAGCCGGCTTTGTAGTCGATCGGTAGATACATACTGACGATCGTTAAGCGTACCGTCCAGGTGATTTCCAAAAGTCTTGCAAAATTTATGTTCAAGCGAGCATTTTTTGCTTGAATTGGGATTTATTGGAGTTTATAATCGCTTTGAAGTGAGCACTTTTTATTACAGAAGCCTATTTAAAATATAAATGAGAACTATTTTAAATGTTAATGACGTAAGGAACGCAGACTAATTGTTTGCGGTCATTCCATTGGCTTGTTTCGATCATATAATGTCGATATGACAAGTAGGTAGAACATACCGAGTTAAGGTACAGATAGTACAGAAGTTAAGTATACCGTCTCGATATATACAGATGAAGATAGCGTTCACAATCGAGGCACTGATGGGTTTCTCGCTTAAATAAATTTAAAAATTTTATCTTTAAATCAACGTAAAAATAACTGAATTGAAATTCGCAAATTGAGTGCCTCAAATATTAACTATGAGACACCTACAAACTAGATTAATTTTTCTTAAGACTTTCAGGAAAAGATATGTGTACTGCGAAATTCTACATTTTTGTGTTTCTTTTATTTGTGCGGTTTTAAATTTGAATATAATTACAATGACTTAATAAATTAACACGCACAAAACCTTGTTTGCAAAAAAAATATTTTTGTTTGAAAATTTTATGGTAGGTACCTAGTACTTTAGGTGCGAGCTTTTAGATTTTGTCGCCAGATGCCTCTGCTATACAACATGTACAATCCATACTAATATTTTTAGTGCGAAAGCGTAATTGTTTGTGTTTCTTTCACGTCGCAACGAAGCTACCGATCGGCTTGATTTTTTGCAAAAGTATAGCTGGAAAGCTGAGAACTGAAATAGGCCACTTTTCATCCCTAAAAAAAATATCGTACCCTTGGGAAATTCTTCGTGGAAAATTGAATTGCTCTATTGGAAAAATTCTTATTGTTAAAGGACCAACGTTTTTTTTTTCTGTAGATGTAAACTTTTTAAAATATTTTTCATTTATTTTGTTTTATTTTAATTTTTATCTGGTTTTGGTTAAATTTATGAGCACCGAATTATTTTTTTTCAAAAGATTTAAATACTCGTATATTCAAGTAAATGTTTATTCTTTAATTTAATCGTACGAGTATATAATTTTTCGAGTAATCTCTTTTTCTACTTTATCAAAAATATTTTACCCCATTTTATCATTCATCTTAATAGTATATTTTATTTTTTCAAAGCATCAAAAACAAAATAAATGTATGTTAGTTAACAATATTTTGAGTTTGTCTAAATTTTTGTAGACAAGGACTGGATTCAACTCCCTGGGGAGCTGTTTATAAGAACATTTAAGAAAAGGTAATATAGAAGTCTAGGAATCTACAGGGCTTATGACCTGTCAATGGCTGGTTTAAGTGGCCACTCTACACACTGTGTAACATTCACCATCCTGCCTATATTTGAACATCTATATTCCTTCAATCCTTTCATCTGTTGATGTTTGTGAATTTAAAGAGCTGAAACCTTTATTTATGCAGGAGAGATTCATCTTACAACAGCTTTCTACATTTTTGGCCTGATTCACTCATCAATTCGTGCGCATCCACTTCCATTATCCATTTCTTAATGGAAATTTCATAGTGACTTAGTTAACTACTAGTTTTTCATGAAAAACAAATAAGTAGACATTATATAATAATGTGAAGTAGGTAGTAGATATTTTCTGCACGGGGACTGAAAGAGATAGCGCAATTTCATTCTTGAATTAGATAAACTTCTCAGTTCTTGAAAATTAATTGACTGAAACACACCTGAAAGTGTTTAAGGATTGGAACTGTACATTTGATTTTTGTCGTTTTAAGTTCGCGTTATCGAAACAAGTGTAAAGTACGAGTACCATAATAAGTTAATTTTTTTATATTTAAATTGAATGAAATAACAAGTGTAACTTTTATCAAATAATATTCGGTGATTTTCAAACGTTCATTTCTGTATTATTAATGAAATTCGTGTTTTTTCCTAGCTTCACTTCCCTAGCGCAGTTTTTATGAACATAGATTTTTAATATCTTGAAAGGGTGTAAATTTTGATGAGGAAGTTCAGTGCTACAAGAAATTTATTTATTTCACAGTTTTAAAATGTTAAGAGTATATTTCAGGTGTCGGCGAGCCAGGGAATTCATGTGTTCAATCATTATTTTTTATTTTTTAAAATTTGTTTTTATTAATAAATTTCATAAAAGGGACATGTTTTTTAAAAATTCTATACATATCTACTTTTACACTTCTAGTAAATATTATCACTGTAACTCATCAAAAAAGAGACTAACTCTTGTGCTTGGAGAGTGATTTACACTTAGTAGTTGTTTATTATAAGAGTTTATATAATTTGAAATACGAGTACATGAGAAAAAAATAAAAACGTAGGATACATGAAGAAAAAACATAAAACAATAATACATTCATACTTATCAAAATTTAATGTAGTTTTTACACGTGTTCAAAAATTTTCTTTAGATTTACTTTAAATTTATTTACTGATGTATTATTTTTAACATGTGTTTTTTTTTCATTGAATGATGGTTAAACAATTCAAATAATAATGTTTTCATGAATTGAAAAATAAAAACATGCCATTTATAATTAAAAAATGAAACATAAATGTAAATACTAATAATTCTAAGAAAATTAAAACAAACATAAATATAAATGTAATTAAAAAGAACACGAATATATTTGACAGTTAAAACCGTCAAAATTTTATTTCATCGAAATAATTTAAACTGCATATAAAAAATGGGAAAATTTTATTCTGCGACGAAGTTTCTTGAAAATGTGTGAAAAATTTAATAAAATTGGTTTTAATAAAAACGAACTACTTTGAACTATGTATATCACAAGTTCTTCAAGATTAACCAATCAATTACAGCGTTGTTGTGTGTTTTGATAGATTTCGGTTTACGGTAGCCATTTTTTCAACGTTTACTGTATTTTTACGCTATGGAGCTCTATTTTTAAATGTCAGCAGAACTCACCGAAGAGAACTTATAACGTTGTAATTTCAAAGTTACATAACTTTGAAAAATCATATCAATGTACATTTAAAAAAAAAATTGGCTTAGTTTTATAGTCTAAGAAACAATAAATAAAAAAAAAAACATTGAAATTTTGCATTGTTTATTTGGGCGATAAAAAAAATATGTTTAAATAATTTTGCTCAGAATGAAAAAATGAAGAATTTAAATATAGATTTTATTGTCGAGTTGGTCATCATTTTAGATAAAGTATTTTTGCAATTCAAACCCTAGAGCTTATGCGGCTCATAAAAATTGACCGATATTTCAGAGATAAGTGTATTGATATCATCATATCCTTTTCCGCACCCAGTTGTACATAGGGCACTGCATTGAAACATTCAATGCAGCGTATTTCAATCATCTTTACATGAACAGTTTCACGGGGACAGTGAAATATCAAAGTATAAAACCCCTTTATAGACAAATATCTCGTGTCTACCCTCTCAGAAATTGAACCCAGGACTTCAAAGTCATCGTAGGCGAATGCGCCAACCACTTATTCGATTTCCTATTTTGACGTTTTTGCGTGAGAGAAACTATCGAGTCAAAAACACTCGTCCAGGATTGTGGTTCTATTTCACACTCCGAACAATATTCTTCATCCGTCCGGACACAGACTAAATTGACTATTGATAACTAAGCATATACTAATCATGTGTTTTTTTCCAGGAACCCCTGCTCGGACCGAAGCAGCAACCGACCGCCATAATAGCCGGCGCTGGTCTCCGGAAGATGAGCAGCTCTGAAGTCAAGGCTGACGTCAGGGGTGACGTCATAACGTCGCTGGTCGGGGAGTGGGGGTGGTGGCAAGTGCGGACCACCCTCATTCTCTACCTGACTAAAATCCCAGCAGCTTGGTTCATGGCTTGCATAATATTCACCGCCCCACAACCGTGGTATGGCGAATATGAATGTGATCTTTCTAAGGCCATACCAAATGAAGGTAACACTGGTTTTGCCCATTGAGGATTATAACTAGAGTAAGCACAATCGTTTGAAATGTGGCTTCTTAACCTGCGGCCAATTGGCATATCAGTTCAGTTCAGTGCCGAAAATCGGCGTTTATTATAATCATTTGATGACAGAACGGACTTTAGTCAGTTGCAAACATTCCTCGGCTACTTGAACTTTCTTCTCTTCTCGCAATTACTAAAACCCCTACATGTACGCTATGATGCTGCACAAATATTTCTGGAAAAGATAGAAAAAGTTATGGTACAACCTTTCACCGGTAGGTAAAGTTTTTATCTTAATCAATATTTGTTAAAATATACATTTTAATGTTAAAAACGTTTCATTTATATGTTACCGCCATTACCAGTACTTTTTAGTCGTGAGTCGTGAGCTATCTCTTGTATTTATCGTTCTCAGCTAGTTAGGTGTAAATGAGAGATTTAAAAAAGGGAGCGATATACTGAATAGAACTCACAGTAGACCAATATAAACATTCCGTGCTTTTTACTGCACTTCGTGTTTTGCTTACCAAAGCCGATGTGATATGACGTGATGACATTTGCACCCCCGCTGGTCATTCCCTTTGCTTTGGGGACGACTTTTTGCATGGATTCGTATGGAGTATCATCTCCTTATATTATATATAAATGGTGAGCATAGACCCAGTTTTAAAAGTTATCTATTAGACATTTTTTTGTAGATTTTTATTTTGTTTTTTTTGTAGATAAATAATTATAAAAATAACAATACAAAGATCTCAGCTTGGCTGAACAACTAATTACTGCTATATCCGATCAGTCATATTAATTACACTGGCCAATTTTTTTTGTTTCTTTCACTTCATGGATCAATTTTGACTCACTTTGGAGTGAGAAAGGTAAATATGATAAAGAAAATAAAAATTACCTCGTGTTCCTGTGATAGATAATAGGTGAAAGTATTTCATTTAAACGAATTAAAAGAAAACGATACATTTGAATTACATATTATGCTAACGACATAGAATGTTTATTCGATTTTTTTCGCATGACAGTTACATTCGAAAAGTTCTAAATTAATGGAGAAAAACTTGGCAGGTGGTTGGGTATGAAGAAAGTCATGTGATGGCTTCATGAGATCCTTGTCTTTTGGCTTACCTCCTTTAAGTGAGTTCCTGAGCATCCTTACACACAGACCAGCAGTGATCCGCAAGCATTATTACTTCATTACAATTTGAATTACAGAAATATCAAAATCAAATCATTCTCCGTATTCATTACTGACAGCTCCACAACAAAGAGGAAAAAAGACATGCATTCGAGTTGATAAAATCTTTGAAAAAGTACTGTCACCAACCGAGTCTAGTTATTTTATCTTTTATTTCCTAAAAATCCAAGAATTTCCTTTTGAGAGTACCAAAGATTCCTTATCTTGCCTCACCAAAACGCAAGATTCTATACAAGTTGTCAAATTGGATGCCCAACAAAAATACTTTTCTTAACTCTTGCATAAAATTGTTTCTTAAGTGCTTGAAGTCCTGTCCTTGGCTCACTTTGACAATTATTACAATTAAACCAACAAAAATGCTTTCCTTAACTCTTGCAGACAATTGATAACCTCCTCGGAAGAAAGATCTTAATAGTACATGTGGTCAAAAAGTGATTTTTTGATTGAATAATGAAATATATAGCATTAAGTAGGTGTTGGAATGTTATTTTTCTTTTTGCAACACTGATTTTGACTCATATCTATGGTTGAAGTCTTTGTTTTCGCGTAAGTATAAGGATCTATGTGAATCAAAATGGCGGATACTAACCAGGTCGAGCTGTCTTTTTTTTTCACGTGGACCCTTCTTCCGGGGAGGTCTTTTATTGTTTCTTAAATGCTTAAAGTTTTTAGCTCACTTTGACAATTATTAAAATTAAAACAACAAAAATGCTTTCCTTAACACTTGCATAAAATTGTTTCTTAAGTGCTTAAAGTCTTGTTCTTAGCTTACATTGACTATTATTAGAATTAAACCAACAAAAATGCTTTCCTTAACTCTTGCATAAAATTGTTTCATAAGTGCTTAATATTCTTAGCTCACTTTGACAATTATTAAAATTAAACCAACAAAAATGCTTTCCTTAACTCTTGCATAAAATTGTTTCATAAGTGCTTAATATTCTTAGCTCACTTTGACAATTATTAAAGTTAAACCAACAAAAATGCTTTCCTTAACTCTTGCATAAAATTGTTTCATAAGTGCTTAATATTCTTAGCTCACTTTGACAATTATTAAAATTAAAACAACAAAAATGCTTTCCTTAACACTGGCATAAAATTGTTTTTTAAGTGCTTAAAGTCTTGTTCTTCGCTTACTTTTCTATTATTAAAATTAAACCAACAAAAATGCTTTCCTTAACTCTTGCATAAAATTGTTTCTTAAGTGCTTAAAGTCTTGTTCTTCGCTTACTTTTCTATTATTAAAATTAAACCAACAAAAATGCTTTCCTTAACTCTTGCATAAAATTGTTTCATAAGTGCTTAAAGTTCTTTGCTCACTTTGACTATTATTAAAATTAAACCAACAAAAATGCTTTTCTTAACTCTTGCATAAAATTGTTTCATAAGTGCTTAAAGTTCTTTGCTCACTTTGACAATTATTAAAATTAAACCAACAAAAATGCTTTCCTTAACTCTTGCATAAAATTGTTTCATAAGTGCTTAATATTCTTAGCTCACTTTGACAATTATTAAAATTAAAACAACAAAAATGCTTTCCTTAACACTTGCATAAAATTGTTTTTTAAGTGCTTAAAGTCTTGTTCTTCGCTTACTTTTCTATTATTAAAATTAAACCAACAAAAATGCTTTCCTTAACTCTTGCATAAAATTGTTTCTTAAGTGCTTAAAGTCTTGTTCTTCGCTTACTTTTCTATTATTAAAATTAAACCAACAAAAATGCTTTCCTTAACTCTTGCATAAAATTGTTTCATAAGTGCTTAAAGTTCTTTGCTCACTTTGACTATTATTAAAATTAAACCAACAAAAATGCTTTTCTTAACTCTTGCATAAAATTGTTTCATAAGTGCTTAAAGTTCTTTGCTCACTTTGACAATTATTAAAATTAAACCAACAAAAATGCTTTCCTTAACTCTTGCATAAAATTGTTTCATAAGTGCTTAATATTCTTAGCTCACTTTGACAATTATTAAAATTAAACCAACAAAAATGCTTTCCTTAACTCTTGCATAAAATTGTTTCATAAGTGCTTAATATTTTTAGCTCACTTTGACAATTATTAAAATTAAAACAACAAAAATGCTTTCCTTAACACTTGCATAAAATTGTTTTTTAAGTGCTTAAAGTCTTGTTCTTCGCTTACTTTTCTATTATTAAAATTAAACCAACAAAAATGCTTTCCTTAACTCTTGCATAAAATTGTTTCTTAAGTGCTTAAAGTCTTGTTCTTCGCTTACTTTTCTATTATTAAAATTAAACCAACAAAAATGCTTTCCTTAACTCTTGCATAAAATTGTTTCATAAGTGCTTAAAGTTCCTTGCTCACTTTGACTATTATTAAAATTAAACCAACAAAAATGCTTTCCTTAACTCTTGCATAAAATTGTTTCATAAGTGCTTAATATTCTTAGCTCACTTTGACAATTATTAAAATTAAACCAACAAAAATGCTTTCCTTAACTCTTGCATAAAATTGTTTCATAAGTGCTTAATATTCTTAGCTCACTTTGACAATTATTAAAATTAAAACAACAAAAATGCTTTCCTTAACACTTGCATAAAATTGTTTTTTAAGTGCTTAAAGTCTTGTTCTTCGCTTACTTTTCTATTATTAAAATTAAACCAACAAAAATGCTTTCCTTAACTCTTGCATAAAATTGTTTCTTAAGTGCTTAAAGTCTTGTTCTTCGCTTACTTTTCTATTATTAAAATTAAACCAACAAAAATGCTTTCCTTAACTCTTGCATAAAATTGTTTCATAAGTGCTTAAAGTTCCTTGCTCACTTTGACTATTATTAAAATTAAACCAACAAAAATGCTTTCCTTAAATCTTGCATAAAATTGTTTCTTAATTGCTTAAAGTCCTGTCCTTGGCTCACTTTGACCATTTTAAAAATTAAACACAGCTTTATACGAAGGGGAGAAAAAATAACATCTTCTAGGTGCGCGTGAGGGTCATCAACAACATTTCACTCGCAAGAGTTAAAATTTCTTGGTTTGCTTGAATATAATGATATTTCCTATTTCTACTGAGCCACGTATGTATTTCCATAAAAAACAAAAGTTTTTAGTGTACCCCAATTGCATTCCTAAGAGTACAGTAATGATGTTGAGTTCGCCACAGATTTTCCAGTTGTATTCAGCATTTTTGATTATCAAGGAGAGCTGTCATGTTTGCATAAATCCTTCTTAATGTGAACTGCATCACCAACGGAAAGAAAAAGCAGACAATTGCCCTTGTGAAATTTTACAGCTTTTTAACTAATATTGGTGTTTATGAATAGCCTCCCCAAATTGACAAAGAGAAGTCTAAAAAATGACATGTCACTGTATCTCCAAAGCATGAGCTAATCAATAATGTTTTGATCGAGCCGAATAAGCTATTTTTGAGCTCGAACCATTTCCATTCTTGACCAGGGTATGGTTATTAAGATAAATCTGGGGGTTAATGCTAAACGTGCTTAGATCAAAAATATTAGTTGCTCGGGAGAGGAATAGGAGATGTTAAATATTTTTATTTATTGAACTTTGTGTATATAACCTTATGACAACTTCTTTTAACAAACTAATAAAAAATATTTGTTGTTTTGCAATACGATAGGTATTCAGTATCTTTGAAATAGATGCAGATAGCATTAAATACTTTTTATTACCGAAAATTGAATATCCATGACCACTTTTGTTTTAAACATGTTCTATTAATTACAGGTTACCTATGAAGAAATTTCAAATTTTAATAAAAATACACACGTTTTCGTTCGGTAAAATTGATTTTCCTTTACAAACAATTGCCCTGGAAGAAAAATTTATTAAAATGCTAACATACCGTCGTTTTCAAATACTAACATACATACATAGCACATTTTAATAAAACTGTTTTTTTATACTCTAGATATTCGTAATGGGTCATTTTTTCCAAGCAAGGTGACGCCTGATGGGAGTTTTATTAACGACTACTGTCGAATATACACCAACGAAACAAAAGGTTCCCTTATGAATCCGTTTATCGAGGAAGATCAACCAATAACATGTGATACATTTCTCTATAATCTAGACCGAGAAACAACACTCATAACACAGGTAATCAAACATCCTACGTACAAAAACATTCAAGTTTGTCAAAGAAGTTTCTTGGTGGACGGTCATTGTAATGAATATTATCAAGTTATAGAATTGCAGGTTGAGTGATACTTAAGATGAGACAGTAGGCAACCGAGCACGCATGAGTTAGGTATTTTATACGTTGCTCTAAAACAGGTTTTTCGTGGGTAGATATCAACAATACTCCACCCCAAGAGATGCGGTGTCCGTCGAAGACTAAGTTTGCATTCGACATCAAATAATTATTCACTCGGTTCACTCCATACAAATTCATATCATCGCGTCCGGAAAAATCAATGAAAATTAACGACATTTTCGTAAGTTACAGAACAGATTCACATTTGTTTTTTATTTTATTGGCATCATTTATTTTTCGTCAATGTTAAGAGGGTACGCGGTGCCAGACAATTATGAATTAGTATTAGAACATTATTTTTCTGTCACTCTCTTGCAAATACCTTTCTGATACAGTGCGAAAAAGATAAGTGCACATCGGTTGATTATGCCTAACTAAAATCGGTAAAATCGACATTTCGTTACTCCGTTTTCCGCACCCCAAAACTAAACCGATTTTTTTTCTTTTTAAAAAGAGTATCCCGTTTTTAAAAATTATTTGTCATATCAATAATTAAATACCGTATGTCCAAAGACGGCAGATAAAACTTTGAGATTTTTTTGGGTTTTTGGGTATTCCTAGCTTCCTTTAGAAACAATTTATCAAAATAGCAAAACGATAGAGACACGCCGACGGAAAACATCTAAAGTGTGTAAAAAAATATTCACTTCTGTAGTGTCATCCAAGGAGTAAATACAAGGATACCTTTGTATGAAGAAAAGTCAGACTTGTAAACTTTCAAAACTTTTAAGGCATTTTTCTTCGTTTATTCCCAGATTTAGGTATGATTATCTGTGTTCACATATTGTATATAGAAATAATAATTTGTTTATAGTTAACTTTACTTATTTTACTAAGAGTTATTATTTTTAAAATTTTACAATTACTTTACTGTATGCCAGTTGCGCTTACATTATACCGTGTTAGTCTATTTCGGGCCCTTAACTCACATTTTTTTAAAAACCGACAGAAGTTTCGGTTTCAGCTAAGAATTGGCCGAAACTTCCGCTCAACCGAAACCCGCGGTCGGGATGTGTCGGAATATACACATTATTAGCATCCGCACGCGTCGGACAAGCGTTTTTGATTCTTCCCCACACCGATTGCTTATTTATTTTTTTACAAGCAGACTTTTAAAAAGTTTTATTTTTTATTTTTACGGAAGTATCCGAAATATACATTGCTATTAATATTTTTTTAAAATAGCACAATTAGGATATTGGATTGTTGTTCATTTAAATAATTAGTTATTGTATTGCCATTGTCTAACGTAAAAAATAAACACCAGCCTGATTTTTTTATTTGTTGGCTAAAGTTAGTAGTTCTAAGATTTTTGGTAGATATATTAATGTGATTACTTTCTAGTTAAAAGTTAGAATTTCTATAGCGTACATTAAAGAACTGTTACGTATTGGTTATTTGTACAACGATCCAAAAAGCGCTAAAAATAAACAAATACCTACTTATTAAATTTATGCCCTTTACTTTATTGTGCATTATATTTAACACTTATTTAAACGAACTTGTAAAGATTAACAATAAACACGCCTAATTTTGGGCGTTTTAAAATGACTTTTCATTTACTCAAATAAGTTTCGATTTAGAAAACTGGGACAGAACGTCGCTTTACTTAGTTTTTTCTCAAACAAAACCTTTTTGAACGAAATTGAGTTCAGTGTACAGGAGTTCTAAAAAAGCCTTTATTTATAAAATGCAAATGAAATCAATATTTTTTAAAATTGTTTAAGACATTTTTTAAACGAATTTTGTCTTAAGTTTATGCTTATTTCATTAAAAAAAACTTTAAAGCTCTATTTCTAAAGATTCGTGTTTTGGTCCGTTGAATAAAAACGGACTGAAGCGACGAGAAGCCGAAATTCAGGTTCGGTTTCGGTTTCGGCTAAAAATCTTATTTCGGTCGGACATTACAAATTTTAAATAGCCAATGACTGTTTTTTTTGCTTTTGACCGGTCACCGGTTATTTCTAACTTTTGGATTTAAATATCCCTTGTCATTATTCATTTATGCTAAAATTACAATAAACTTACACCAAAAAAGTTCACTGACAAACTTGAATGCTTTATGAATTGTTGCTTTTCCGCTAAGTCTGCGAAAGATAATTTTTATTTATTGCAAATAAAGGAAATTTATGCATTTTTCGCTTTTGTTTTATTCATAAATTTCTTCCACAAAAGCGTATTCATAATAACAATCATTTAAAACTTATGTAGGTTTATGTTAAAAAATAAAAACAAAAAATATATAACTTTTTTTTATTGAATATAAAAAAAAACGATAAATTAGGTACCTAGTATTTATCTTTAAATTAAAAATATTTTTGGAAAAGCGTTGTAAGATTCATAAAACAATATATGAATAACTGCATGTGTTCAGGCGAATGAAGAATACAGTTTTAAGAGTAAAATAGACCCAGAACCCTGAGAATGAAATTGACTAAGGTAAATATCCTGAAAAAGGAAATCGAGTGGATCTAAGTTGGCTCGTACGCCTACACAGCGTACGGTCCTAGGTTCGATTCCTGGGAGGGTCGACATGAAATGTTTGTTTTTACGGTGGAATATTTCACTACCCCTGGGCTGGTATTCCAAACGCTCTCGTGGTCGTATTATCTCGTGTATTTACATACAAAATACACGAGAAAAACTGTTTTCTCGTGCCACGAGAGTGGTTCAGAATAGCACCCCTGGACTGACAACTGACACGTAAGACTTGCTATCACCTTGTTATCCTGTAACAAATGACCGAAATATGCTTCATTTACTTGAACAACGCAGCGCCCTATGCACCATCAGGTGCATAAACGATGTTATTTATGATGATGTAAAGACTGTGAACCGCTAACATTGGTTTCGGATTCGATTCCAGTCAATCGTTTTGTGTCACGATTCACTACTGTGATCAAGCCACCAGCGCCAGCGGCGCAATCACAAATGATTATCGACGTGCTTAAAAACATGCTAAGCATTTGAGCGATCACAATGAACAATAATGAACATGCTTTAGTTATCGCGGTCATAAGTCAACGCGTGTGTAATCTTTAAGTCAACGCTCGTTTCGGTTCGTTTTTTGTTTTCCTCGTAAATAAATACAGTTCACTGCTGAAAAATCGGCGTTTATTATAAAAAATAATACAATATATTGCATTTGCAAAAAATTAGGGAGTATCTTATACCAAAAAATGAAAATTAAATGACAAATAATTTCAATGGCGACTGCTTTTTTTGACATTTGAGTTGCCGACCGCCGCGCCGGCTAAATGCAATAAATAGTATGATAAGTTGTGAATCGACAAATAAAACAAAATTATTTTACTTTACTTACAGTTCTGGAATAGTTTCCATATTTACATCGGTGAAATTCAAATATTTGATTGCGCAGCAGGATCATGCGTCGCAAAACGTAAATATTTTGACATTCAATACTAGGTGTTGCCAAGCAACAGGTTGCAGTGTGACAATATTAAAAATATAATAATCCCGATCCCACGGATGTTCCATTGTGATCGCAAATACAATAAACAACCAAGGAGATAAATTGTTATCGCGTCGCTTATTGGCATTCCGAAAGTCATATGTGATTGAACTACGGGTATTTTGCTGTACAATATATAATCAAATGTGGCATTCCATCCTATCCGCTATCCCCTAAGGTAGGCATTTCCGTAAAATGACATGATAAAGGTCAATTTGTGAAGTGAGATTTACAAGTCTTTTAATTGTAAATTCCTTGAATACGTATTTTTAAAATAAGCCATGCCTGTTTCAGTTTGATCTGGTGTGTTCTAGAAGTATTCTGGTGGCCATAACACAATGCTTTCACCTCTTCGGAGTTCTGCTTGGAGGAATCATTGCGACAGAAGCTATGGAATTGTAAGTAGCTACTATCGCCAAATATACTCATTTGGGTAATCATTTTGACATTTGTACATCATGTATTTTTGTTTAACTATATAAACACCTGACTCAGTAACATCTAGATGGAGACTATGATTAACAATTTAAAAATATTTTTTATTTATTTACACTTTTTATACGTATATGTGGGACTCACCCAGAAACCGAACGTGCAATTAAGTTTTACTCTTACTGTCGCACTTCATATTCTGTTTTTTATTCACCTTGTATTGTAAAAAATAGATTGAAGAAATAGAAGTTTTCTTCTGTCATTTAAATTTGGGATAGAAGCTCCCTGCATCCACGAGCATAAAATCCTACATTGATGACCCCGACGTGATGTCTCCCCCTATATCAATAATTAACAAGCAAAAATCCTACACTTTAAATTTAAAATTGACCAATGAAAACTGACAGACGACAATAATGATTAATTGAGAACAATATTATTTTAACAGATAAACGTAATTTGATGATATTATCTATATATTGAGCTATTTACAAATCTTAATTTGTTGCAACAGAGAAGGAAAACATTTTTGAGAGGGGAATATGGAAGGCAAGGCATTTACAGGGCTTATGACCTGTCATTGGTTAGTTCAAGTAGCCACTTTACACCTGTATTACATTCACTATTCTACCTATGTTTAAACATCCATATTTACGCGAATCTTCCATCTGTTGACTTTTATGAAGTAAAAGAGCTGAAACCTTAATCATGTGGGTGAGGTTCATTTTGCTGAACCAATTTACGTACTAAGCAACGCATGAAAACAATTTTCCAATTTTTATACTTCTTCTACCAGTTAGTTCATTCAACAATTTTTTTAATATGTCCAAATGTATGCAGACTGGCTGGATTTCCTGCCTCGGGAGACAAACATTTGGACGTGCTCAAAACATTGTTGTATTAACAACTCATTGAAAATGGCCACCAAAATCGAAATATTTGGGTATTTGTCCTTTAAAAAAATAGAATGAGCTTTTTAAAACCGTTCTCAGGACCGAAATCAAAAAGCCGTCTTTTGAAAAGATATTCTTTTTTATTACTTTCATCAAGTTGTATCGACTTATTAATTAAGACCTTTTAGAAAACACATTCACGAAAGGAAATTCCACTCAAGATAAAATTCCACTCAAGATAAAATTATAATTTCAAGTGTCGGTAGTAACACTTCAATTTCTCGTTCTTAGAAAATATCTCTTCGATAACTTGATGACCATTTTTGAAAAAATTATATGAATGAGCTGAGCATTTTCATCTCTCTTAAAAAGTAATAAATTATAAAGTCAATGGCCCATTTCGCACGTATCGTCCAAATTCTCGCACAGTTAAATTAGGGTGGCGCATAACGTCCTGTTTTCGTGTAATGAGGAATTTCGGTGTTTTTTTTATTTATTTATTTGTTAATAGACTAATACCCGTATGCAGAGACAAAACTTAAGGTGAGGAAAGAACATTCTAATTTCAAATGCAGAGAATAACCCGAAGGTGAAGACAATAGAATGTGCTTTCCTGACCTTAAGGTTTGTCTCTGCATACGGGTATTGGTTTTTAAATGAGAATCGTGGCCCCGAAGTTTAGTCTAAATTTGAAATGGATAATCTGCCGGTCAAAAATAATTATATTTTAAACCATTTCAGTATATTTTTTTAACAGAAATACCTTTTAAAGATTATTGTTTTTATCTTATTTATGTTTTTTTAATTTTATTATTGCGCGATTTAAAAAAAAACATTAGTTTTAATAGCAAAATCGTATGATATCTTCAGTTTTCGTGCGTTTTACCGGACTACAGCTGTAAGGTCAAACCGTACTTAGGCAACGCGACGCGACGCGGCGCTTCGCGATAGCACAAAATATTATTTGTATGAAACCGTGGTAAAAACCAACCACAAAAACTTCGCTCCTTTGAATAGTAACAAAATAAATTGATAATGATGCTTTATAATATTTCATTATTTTATTTATTCAATCTACATATTAAAAGGAAAAAAAAGCTTTATTTTCTATTTTATACGTTTTTTTTTATGCAAGAGCTACCACTTTTATTCAAATGTCGTTCATGCTGAAAATATATTATGAAAGCACTTTTAAATTGTTACTCTTTATTTCAGCGTTAGTCCACGCCAAGTAATGATGTCTGGAATGATTTTGCAAATAATATTTGGAATTGCAACCGGTTATGTGCCATATTTTTGGATCCATGTTGCCTTTAGGTGCATAGCAGCAGCCTGCTGTGCTTTGACATTCACTCCAGGAGCAGTTATCAGTAAGTATATTTAAATGAATTTGTAGTTTTATAATTCTAATCCTCTATCTTATTAGAGTCAAATCCCGGAGCAGTAAGAAGACCGCAGTATAAACAAATGAGGGCAAACACAGGAAACCTTTTACTCACGTGTTCTTAATATATACTAGCAGGAGTCAGTCGGCTAAACCTTTAAGTTATTCTCTGCAAACAAGATAAGAATGCATGGTACTTTGGATACGGGATAGTTTTGTCAGGAAAACTAGCTAAATATATCATTTTTAATTTTAAACCGGACACTTGACACCTGAATAAAATGATTAATCATTAAAAAAAGGTCGACGTGTCTTTCGAATTTTTCGATTTCACTTTTAGACTTTTCGACTTGTATTTTTATTTTACTAGCCTTTCTTCCAATTTTAGCTTACCGACGTCAAATTACTGAGAAATTAAAAAGCCCGGAATTACCAAATGAAAGCTTATACTGGAAGAAATAATTGTAAAAACGGATCTTTTGAATACATGTCAAAATAAGAAAATATCACTTTTTTACATTTTTATATTATTATCTGTGAAATACCGTCGAGTGAAAAATTTTTTTTCTCTAGAAGTAATTTTGAATTCCCCCGAAACGGTCATTGCATTGGCCACGCCCCTATATGTCACGATTCTTGTTAATTTTCAACTCGGTTTGAAACCGAATTTTTATAGAACATCATCACGAATCTTGACGTTACAATTATCAATGCCAAACATTTGCGTTTTTCTAGTGACACATTTCAAAAAATTTACTTATATATGAAAACATTTCTTCCCAATATCCACATTGATTTTAAAAATACAATGAATTATTCTAAATCCATTTAATCTATTTTTATGGCTAATTGTAGTATGTGATATTTCTCTATTGTGGACAGTGACTTCTCCAATGATGAGAGGAATTATAAAATGGATTCATTGCATTTTCAGTGGCCGATATTTGGGGTGGAAAATATAAGACCATTATCAATTCGAATTTTGAACATTCGTGGTCAGTTGGAGTTATTTTGCTGCCTGCCATTGGATATTTCTCAAACACTTGGGGTCAAATTTATATTTCTATAAGTCTTCCGACAGTTTTGATAATGTTGCTTTGGTGGTAAGTATTGATTTTTTGAAGCCTACTTGTGACAAAACACAAAAAAAAAAAAAAATTCCCCCATGAAGTATTCATTTCAATATCAGGGAAGACTTAGTTTTATCATTATACATATCAGAAAAGTAAATATATTTATTATTTTTTTTATATATACGCCTAATGAGCATTTTTCAAGACATATTTTTACTAAGAAAATTATTATAAAGGAAAGTAGAAAGACAATGGTATATAGTAGACTTGGTGGGAGTGGAAGCGGGAGAGATGCGATTATAATTGAATTTGATTCAGTGATTGTTTGAAAGAAGACAACTTGTTATTAAAGAAATCAAGACTGGTATGTTTGTTGGCAGACTTAAGAATTCTGGGCATAGGGGAATGAAAACCATAGTTCTATAGTTATCGGTATAAAGAGTTAGTTTTGTCTGAGGTTTCTAGTTGGGATATTTAATTTTATTGAGCTCAGTAGTTCAGGCGCATCAAAGAGTCAGTTGAGAATTTTAAACCTATTTAAAGTCCTAACTAGAAGGTCAGATTTATTTCGACGGTCTTTAAGAGAAAATATATTTAAGCTAGTTTCTAACTCATTATGCGTATATTGGTCTCTGGATAAGCCCAACCTCCAGCCTATCTTTCTTAAAAATCAATGTTGAACTGATTCAATATTTTTGATGTGAACATCATAATATGGAGATAACAGATAACAGAAGAATACTCTAGGTGCGGACGAAGTAGGAAACGGAAGAGAGTTTTAAGGGTATTGATATTTTTGAAGTCAGTTGTGCTTCTGTTAGTATATCCAAGGAGTTGTAAGAATTTATTGATAACATGTTCAATATGAATTGTAAAATAAAGTTTGGTGTCAAATATAATACCTTAATCTCATAAACTAGACACAGACTTCTTGTAATTTTTAAAATGACATTGTTGTGAAGTGCGTGAATTTTATGATTAAATATGTAATTATTCTCAGAAAAATTTAAACTCAAGGTGGATACCCGACCCTCCACGTTGGCATTTGGAAAGAAGTAATATTGGAAAAGCACAAGAAATTCTCGAAAATGCTATGATAGTTAATAACAACAAAACTGTGATACCTGAAAACATGCAAGAATTACTTAAAATGGAAGCACATGAACTTATCAGGTGGGTAATACGAGTCATTTTTTTTTTAAGGTTTGGTTCACATATATACTTGGTCATTTGTTTCAATTCGCAAAAGTATTTGTTAATTTTAACTACAATACACAACCTCAATGTACCTCGCCGTAACTTGCGTACCAATCCTATTTTTGCCGTGGGAAATTATAAAACTAACTTCGGATTCTTTTCCCCTCTGCCAAGGATCCTCAGAACAGTGAACGAAATCTCATTAAACGATACTGTCGATGTGTTCCTTTCAGCAAGGGCAAGCATTCAAGAAGCAAGCGGTGTTGTTATTCCTGACTCGCGATGACACACTTGCCATGTCCGCCTAAATTATGCCATATTTATACTTTATGTAAATTGAAATAGATTTTAAGACTGTTTAGATTAAGTGTTAAATATACTCATTAATGCCAATCTGTTGGGGCTTACATAAGCCTGTTGATTGGCTTAAAAAAAACAAGAGCGGCAAATAATTTAACTTACGAACAACCCAGAACTAACAGAAAAATAAATAGTTTTGTGTATACAGCAATAAAGCTCTACAATTTACTTTTTAAGGACTATACTATACTAAAACATATACGCCTTAAAAAACACATGAAAAAAACTGTTCTTACAGCCCATGTGATGAGCGAAATGTGATGTTATTTTACCGACATTAAATAGTGTCACTTTTGCTGATTGGGAATATTTTGTACAAATAAAACATGTAATTTAGTGTAATATGTATAGTTAAACGATGTATTTCGTCATAAATAAAATCTATCTAAATCTAAAAAAAAAAAAATTGACACGTCAGAATATGATAATAATTTGTGAGGAAAATAGCAGATAATTGAAAAACTTGGTTGCACGAATGGTTGTTACGAACAAATATGAGTGAATTAAATTTGTCTTCAGTGTGTTGAGGCCTGACTTTTGATTTAAATTTTAAATAATTGTTGCTCTTAAAATAAGCTGTTGTCGGGTTTCTGGCACAAGTTGGTAACTAACATTTCACTTATTTTGACAAATTCCACTTTTGAAGTTAAAAGCTAATCCCAAATTAAATACAACTATAAGCAGAATATTATAAAATATTATTTTTAGTATTTCTAAGATATATTTTTATTTACTTTTAAAACAAAGATTATTTGATGTCAGTTATGAATCAATCTCATTTTGTGTAGTTATCATCTTGTGCCAGAAACCTGACGCCTATGATGCAACCAATTAAGTAGAAAAGTTTAAATGAATCTTTTCAGACAGAGAAATCTATCAAAATATAACTTATAACAATAATCAATAAATGGTGATTGATATTTTAGTTTTTTTATACAATAGGTATAAATAATAAAGCAATAAAATTAGTTTTTAATTGGATACCACTTTGAAAAGAAACAGGTCTAATATGACGGATACAGGGGCAGAATAAAACTTAATGTATTGATACATAATCTATACAGGGTATTTATTAAACCCTGTCAAATCTGAAACCACGATGATCAGCCAATATGTCTTCTTGCTCATGCAAGAAGACATATTGGCTCATTAAATATTTTTTTAGAACGAATAAAATTTTAAAAAATAAAATATCAAAAAAAGCAAATGGTTGTTTACTTCTGCAGGGGAAAAACGAGGAGGGGGGAGTCTGATACTGCGCCGCGATCCCCTCACATCTTCCCTGCAGAAGTAAGCAACATTTGTTTTTTTTATACTTAAAAAAAAAAAACTTGAAAACTTGAAAAAAGCAATGTTCGTATTCGAGTATGTGTCCTTGATAGACTAAATAACTGCAGGACCGATTTACGTGCGATTTTTCGCATAATGATGAGCTTTGCCATGGGCATTTGTATAGCTCTTCAAATCATCAATTTGTTAAATAGTAAAAAAGTTCGGAGCTTAAATGTTTTAGCTATCGTTCACCAGAGTTGCATTTGACGAGAATGCATTTACTAAAAAATTGTAAGGATGTTATTTGTTTGTGCATTGAAAAAAAATATTTTTGAATGTCTTTTGATTGTGCCCATTTAATTTATATCCTCAAATCTAGCAACAGCAAAGCATTTCCGGGTTCACATTATTTTTAATGTTTTACATTTAACGAAAAGTAAAAATGAATAAAATAATAATTTTCAGAAAAAGGTCCGTACTGAGAAAATCTGCATGGCGGCAATTACTAGCGATGAACGGAGTGTGGTGGAGATTGATCTTTGTTATAACATCTTGGAGTTTGATGTTCACATGTTATTATGGAACACTCTTGAACATAAGAAGTTTTGGCAGAGAGTATTTGTACTACAATACAGCCATTGCTGGTAAATACTAACATATTTCATTTATATTGACGAATTTCCATATCCAATCTTCCTTTTTTAGCACGTTTTTTTTAACTAGCCTTCTTTTTTGTTCTATTCGCGTCCACAGTTTAAGTAAAGTTATCCTCTCTTCCATTATTGATCAATTTTGGGAACATTTTTTTATCCCGAGAGAGACCGAAGTATGTATATGTAACTATCACTATGAAAAAATGTTTCTATCTATTAGTTTATGGTGACGAGGCATCGTTATTCTGTTCATAATTCCGAAATCCTACAAGACCAAAACCAACCCGAAAAGCAAACTAACCTAACCATAGATAAAGTATGTTAACTATAGAAATTTAAAGAATTAATTTCAATTCAATTATTTTTGACATACCACCTTACTGTCTTCTCATTTCCAAATAATTTTGCTCAATGTTGACATATCATTTTTTTTTTACTGTACTTTTTCGGGAAGCGGGATGAAAAATAAGGATCTTATTTTACTTTTCACTAGAGGTGAATAAGCCCCTGTCACTGAGAGAATGCGTATCAGTTGATCTGCATCACCAAAGTGACCGAATCTTTTAAGTAGTTCAATTGAACGAATGGCTCATTCGGCTCATTTAGGTCATCGTATCTCCGCATCTTTTGCATTTTCGCATCATTTGTACCTTTTTTCGTATTTTTTTGTCATTCGTGTCTCTAGTTCGTTTAGTTATTAAGCCGTGTGTACGAGCTGTGAGAGAGAACAGGAATGCAACAAATAATTAAATAAGCTTTGGCTGGTTCGACTTTGTGAGGAATTATGTAATAAGAGAACGGACGCAGCAAACTTTGGAGAGAACTGTCGTCAAGCGGAGGCGATACGGTTGGCTAGGCCATATACTGCGGATGCCTCCTGAGAGCCTTTACCACGCTTGCTTACTTTACAAGGCATCAGGTTCTCAACGTCCTGGACGTCCACTGCTGACTGTTTGTCAGCAGTTTATGTCAGAACTTCGGGATGAGAACCTGACTTGGGAGGACGCAAAGGAGTTGGCAGCCAATAGAGATGCACGGAGGCTCTTTGTGGATACCATATGCTCCAATTAGGGAGCGGACATGAAATGAATGAAGAAAAAAAAGTTTTTAATCAACACGATTTTCTCTTTTCGATTGTATAATAATGTTTAATATACCTACATTATAATATTGCACACCTGTAGAAAACAGATAAATCATTTTATTTGCAAAAAGATCGTTAATACCATGAACTATTTTTTATGGAACGAATTGGCAAGGTTTATTTACTTTGCAGAAGCAAATTTAAAATTTAATGTTTTATTTATTTATTTAAAAAAGAAATGTTGTAAAGGCCCTTAGCAGGTTTTAATTTATTTTAAAAGTAAGTTTTTATATTTATAAACACTGAATGTATACAATATATCGAAACTATACTGACAGAAGGCATTAATGCAATAGACTTAAGTCTACAGTCTTTATATATTTCAAATATTTTTTAAAATAGGTGCAAGATGTTGATTTTAAACTGTGCTCCATATTAAGAATAAAAATTACTCTTTCAAAGCTTTTTAAAAAAATAAAATAAAAAAAAATTGTCGGAGAAATGATGCTTTGAAAAAATATAAAATCTTTAAATGCGATTATCTTGGAACAAGTTTTAATGACTTAATTCAATGACAAATTCAAATGGAAAATAAATATAAGAATAAAAACAAAAATGGACCTCTAATACAAAATGAATAAATGAGCTAATCAGTTATTCCAAAATTAATAATCAATAAACTTATTGCTAAAAATGTTGATATTGAGTAGCAAAAGACATAATATCTAACAAACTCTGCCGAACAAACTAACCTCCTGTCTCCTGTCCACATCAATTTTATTGTGTTTTCGTCTCAGTGGAAATAATAATACGTAAAATAGCATTTTATCTCTAACATTTTATAATTTATTACTATCCAAATGCCATTCCGTCACATAAATATTAAATAACACATAATACCGCTGAACTGACTTGGACACAGCGCGCGATAAGTTATTTATAAAAACAAAGGAGCCGGCATCGTCATGTAGATACCTACTACAGATACAGAGCGTATAATATATTTTGTAGATACGTAATCTACCATAAAGTTAAGGACGCAATCAAAGCCAGTAAATGAACTAGAGATACAAATGACACGAATATACAAATGATACGAAGATACGAAATATATATTTAGTTCGGCGCTTTTTTCGTTCGCGAACTGAATGAACGAGATGTAAGAAACGTATCTCTAGTTCAATGTTTCCGACCTTGTCAGTATGACCAGGTCGTTCGCGAACTACACACCTCTATAAATATGTTTCTTTTTTGGGTGATACCGTGTGTGGATTTGTTCCGGCGTTTTGACTACCATTGCAGCAGTAATTACAGTGCACGAATAATAAAAGAGGCCATTGAAAAATACAGACACCCAAATAACATTAACAAAAACGACAGGCTTAAATAAAACTCAACATAGTTACCAGCACTACAGACTACAAAAACGATAAGAAATGTGCCCACTGCCGACTGCGACACGCCACAAATTACTAGTACATAAACACATCCTTTTTTAAGATGGCTCCTGGAATGGTAGCCAAAACGTCGGAACAAATCCAATACACACGGTATCACCTAAAAAAGAAACATTTGTAGGATTTAGGTTGTTGAGGGTTGGAGCTCCTATCCTAGTTAGAGATGACACGTGTGTGTCATCGATTATGGACCATGAACCCCACACATGTTAATAATGTTGACCGCAAAAACCTTCACCTCTCCGGCTAACCCTATGCAAAATATGTCAATCGGTCGCTCCGTTAAGACGCGTAGGAAACACAAACAAACACACTTATGCATTTATAATATGATGTTAAAAATATTTTCAGGACTATGTGAGATAATCGGAGGCCTAGTAGGATTTATAATACTCATGCAAACAAAACACAAATGGATTCTTGTTGGAGTTATAACGGCCATTACTGGGGTTTTAAACTGTACCATTTGGTATTTTCCCACACACGGTAAGCAGATCAAAACAATCTTATAAAAAAAACAGAACAATTGTTAGCAGGTAAAAAATAGTTGAGTGCGAATTTTTGTACTTCATTGTTTAAAAAAAATTCGTCTTGTCCTTTGACTCTGCACGTCCTAGTAATTAAAGCGTAAGACTGATCGCCTTATATTGATGCAGGCACTATGCCCCTTCGGGTGCGGAAAAGTGTATGATGATGATATTGACATATTGACACATGAGAAGTTCAGTGGTTTTTTATGTTTTCCAACTAAGCCAAAAATTTAAATAAATTATATTTTTATGCGTCGTATTAGCCATATTTCTTTTAAGTTTTGTAATTACTCCGCCCGTGACGTCAATAATTCTCATGTGCAGTTCAATTCAGTTATTGCCGTTACTCTCGCGCTTCACAACCAAATTACGTGATTCATTCAACTTGTAATAAATACACATTGAACATCAACATCATTTCTTCTGTCATCTCAAACTGGTGCGAGAGCTCTCCTAAAAACAACTCACCAAATCCTAGAACTCTATTTTTGCTTACGAAAAAATTTAATTCTTTATTTATAAATTTTATTTTCAGTCGATGGAAGTCATACACTTCTGGATTTAATGAGTATATCAATGCTAAATAAGATAGGCATAAGTGCGAGCCTGTGTGTGCTGACAACCTGCACTGCAGAGTTATTTCCACTTCCTCACAAGAAGAGAGTTATCTACGCTTCTACTATTTGTGCTCGAACAGTATTCATCACGGCACCTCTCATCGGATTTACCGTAAGATTATTTTCATTTGATAAAGTCGACACCGAGCTGTGGATTTTTAGTCATTTCTTAGTGTTTGATCCAAAGTTTCAAGCGCTGGTCTCAGCGATTAAACTAGGTCCATATTCTTTCAGATTTTGTTTGCATTCGTCAACATAACCCTCTTAAAGCATAATGGAAAACTAAGTTGAGGAAAATTCTAAAAGCTCAAATAATACCAATCAGTATTCGGTGTTTTCATTTTAAATATATTTTTTAACAATTTAAGATTTCATTTCACCCTCTAGAGTGTTCTTATATGGGAATCGCTTTATCATTTACCTTACTTATAATATACAAGTTGATATTTTAAAAAGTGGATTTTTCTGCAATCAGATTTCTTTAAATTTATGTAAATTGTTGGGATACGGAAGGATATAATAATGTGGGCCAATCAGGAACTTCTCAGCATTTGCTCATGTGGAGAGGAAACCACTTAAAACTCTTTAGGAGAAGCTGGCCTATTGGCAGTAGTCAACAGGCCTTCCGTTCCACTAGAGGAGTGTTCGGCATTTCGTTCCCTACTTTGGTTTATTTTACCAATTGCATCCACTATGCTGACCATGTACGACCACTGCCTCTCGTGTGAGTTCTTTATTACCTATCACCAATGGGATGTCGCATAGATCTTCACCCAGGCTTCTGCATCAGGCCTCCAGCTGTTGCCTCTGAAAACTAAAAAAGGGGCAATGCATCAACAGGTGAGGGACATCTTAAGTAGTTTCATCGTCGCATGGGCAGCTAACGAATCTCGGAGAGCTTGAAGCGATGCAGGTAGCTTATGAACCCACCGTAACCCGTAAGAATAGGCATAGAAAATGGTAGGGAAAAACATTTTAGTTATACGTTCGGTACTTTCACTAAAATATCTATCGTTCCAGAGTTGAAGGGTCCTGCGTCTAATTTTTCTTTTGGCAAAGCTAAGCGAGAAATCAGCGATATTGGGGGCTGTCTTCTTGAGCGTAGCCTCTCGAGCCTTTTCGTCAGCCTTTTTGTTGCCAAGGATTCCGCAGTGTCCGCTTATCCAGCCGATGTACATGTCCTGGTGTCTGCATCGTAGCTTCTGGATATCTGATCTGATGTCCATTGCAATAGGGTTGACCGAATTTTGGTCAGTTATTGCATGGACGCCAAATTTGAAATCTGTGAGGATCGTCATTTTCTTCCATCTGTTTGGTGGCTTCTTCAAGTCATAGACCATGGCTTATCTGATCGCAAACAGTTCCGCCTGAAAAACGGAGCAGAAATCGCCGAGTTTCAACTATCTAGGGAACACCCTAATATAAACAAATTACAACAGAGATGGAGAACATAAGTCGAGGAAGTGAAATCCCGTCTTTTGTCTGCAAACTCAAAATATTGCAATGAAACCAACTGGTTTAAGAATAAGTTTAAAAATTAAAAACAGAAGTTGCCTAATATGTGAAATAATTCAAGAAATGCATGTTCCAACATAGGCAAATGGTGAATGTTACACAGTGTGTAAAGTGGCCACTTAAACCAGCCAATGACAGGTAAATGCCTTTCATATTCCCTTCTCCAAAATGTTTTCCCTCTCTGTTGAAACAAATGTAGTTCTTTTTAAATTTTAAATTTTATTATAACTTTGGAGATCGACATCTTTCACATCGGTGAAACTAGGTTTCAGAGGCAAATACTTCTTGCTATCGGAGATTATTATACCTCAATAATGTCGAACAATAGCGCCTTAAATATTTTGTTATTTGTAATGTTATTTTGGTAAAATAAATTAATTTAAATTTGTAAAGAAAACTACTGATACTGCTTTTATTGTCTTTTTTATTGAGTTTAGTATTTGAAATGCTTGTCGGATATTAGTCATTCAGTTCATACTCTCAGATGCATATTATTGTCGAATAACAAAAACCGCACCAAAAAAGTTTTGCCACATGATAAAATGTGTATGTCTGGAAATACACACAATTTTGAATAGCACTAACTAAACATTCTCATTATATTCAAGAAAGTGTTTATTTTTCAGGTCATATTTGGAGATGGCATACCACTCTCATTTTTTGGTGTACTCACAACGTTAAGTGGATTATTAACCATATTTTTAAGTCCAGTTAACGTTCCAGATAAAGAAAATAACAACACCACAAACGTATGGACCGTGAATATAAATACCAGCGAACTCACCAAACTGTGAATTTAATTAGCTCAAAGCAGTATTATTTTTAATAAAGAACATCCATCTATTTATTTATTTAGTTGATAAGAAATTTTATGTAATGGTGTTCTTATATCTTACTTAATAATTAATTGATTAATTGATATTTCTATAGTTAATATTTAATATGTAGTGTAGTTCCTGTGATAGAAGTATCCCATTTTGTACTTGTAAACGTAGAATGAAATTTTACCAAACTGTGATAATGTTTAGGTATACGAGTAAATAATATTTTTAAAATTATATTTTAGCGAATAAAAGTATTTTATACAGTTTTTATTTTTAATATTTATATTATATAAGGAATATGATAAATTTAATACAGGGGTAGGCACTCGAAAAGTGAAAATTAAAACTTCTTGCTGCTGTAGCAATCAAACGGCTAATGACAGTGGGGTCATGTTTTGACAAGTGTCAGTCTGTTGTACTGTTAACAATTCTACCGAAGCATATCGTTTTACGTCACAGTTAAAAAAAGTTATCAAAATGGAATTCAAACTCAACAGTGTTATTGCTCTGTGAAGCCTTCTTGGACAGACTCGATGCTTTTATCTGTGCTAAAGGTGGCCTACATCAAACAATAAAAAAAAAAAAAATATTTGAAAGGTTTTTACGGTATACTGAAGTTTTTGAATTAAAAAAAAAACAAAATTGTCAAAATTACAGAAGTTTTAATTGGTTAACACTTCGAGTGCCGACCCCTGTAGTTTTTTATTCGTTTTGCTCTGAAAAGTATTACCAGCAATAAATAAATAATGTTTAATAACACCGACATTGATTGATATTTCAACGCAAATGGAGAAAATTTCCATCCAAGAAGTCTAGACTCATGACTCATGATATGACCTGTGATTGGCTGGTTTAAGTGATCACTTTACCACAATATCCCTATCTCCACCCAGTGGTGCATAGGGCACTGCATTGGTAATCCAATTGCATCGTATCTAAATTTTACTTTAAACAAAAGTAAAGTGATCAATTTATTTATTTATTTATTTAACACTTTATATACATATACAATATATATACATATAAGGGCGGGCATATTGCCTTAAGGCAATTTCTTCCTACCTACCTACCTATCAATCTTACGCTTCAAATGAAATATAGCAGTGTAGAACCACCCTTAAAACCCCAATATTTCACATACTCGTGCCAGTAATCGAAGCCGAGACCTCAACACGATAGGTGAACGCTCCAACCTCTACACTACGAGACGCACTTATCTCCAATTGATTTCCTTAGTCAGGATTTTTACTAGAGAGAAGCAATTTGGTTCTTTCACACATAGGACTGTACTCTTTATCTGTCCGGACACAGATATAATTTATCACTGTAATATGATATTCGCTATTATGTCTCATTATTAAAAATCAACAACACAAGCTTTGTTAAGACAGTATTTATTTTTTTCTACCCATTTTTACAAACGTTAATAGCATATTTTGTTAAAATTTAATCATGTCATTTTAAATATTATTTCAATTATAATCATTTGATTCGATACATAAAAAATTGATAGGGCACATGGGAAGGAGATTCATTATTCATTCTAACACAATTCACAAACACTATGATAAATATATAATTTAAGTGACAATATTAAAAACATAATTGAAATAATGTAAAGTTTGAATATTGCCAAATTTTAATCTAATTAAGTTGATTTTAATTGTTATTTTCCAATTTCGTTAACATAGTTCAAACTAATAATTCATTTTAAAATAGAATAAACGTTTTTGTAAAATTAAATAAACAAAAAATTACAATTTAATGCTAGATTTATGTAAAACAAAATATCTTTAAAACCCAATATTTCAATTTCACAACCCAGAATAAGTGACAAAAATACTTTATGGAATGCTGAAATTAAACAAAAATCTCATCATTATCAAATCACATTTTCTTATAGTGTTTTATTATTTTAATTATTCAAAATTCAAATAAAATTATAGGTATAAACATTAACTGCCCTTTTATAAAATAATATTAGGTAATATATCATAAGCAATGAAAAAAAAAAAGATTTTACAATGTTAGAAACGTTTTTTTTTTTGCATGCAACTATCATTCTGTATAAGAAAAGCATAACTTATATGTTAAATAAAAATATTTTTCTGACTTTAAATATTTTAAAAGGGAGGTATTGAAATACAATAAAAAGTAAAGTGCAATTACTTCTCCTGAAAATGCATACTATAGTTTAGATTCTGCCCTTATTCTTTTGTATTAACAAAATGTGATTCTAGGATCATAATTTTAAATTTTCAACAAAAAAGTCAATTTAGGTTTGAATTTGATGATATTCAATATAAATACAACAAATTTCACATTTAAAAAAAATATTACGTTTAAATAAACAAAAATTGCGATGGTAACAGTATTATTATTTTTACTGCGTGACATCAGATGAATTTTCAACAAAGATTCAAAATGGCATTTTGGGCCATACCACATATGAATAACATTACCACACCATGTTTGTTAGAAGCGCACTCGGCGGGCATGACGTGTGATGTCAAAGTGATGTGACGCCAACTGCGGGTAAAATTTTGTATGTATTTGTTTTTAAACCCGAAAATTAAGAATAAAAACTTGTTTTTTATACACTGATACTGTAGAACTCTATTCATGCGAACTCCAGTCATCCATATTGCCAAAAATCCAAATCAGGAAAAAAGATTCTCACCATCAAGCGTAAGAAGAGACCTCGCAGCTTGTAAACGAGTTTCTTCCTCAAAGAAATCAACTTTGCTGGACATGTTTAAATAAGTTTTTAATGTGATTCCAATTCGCTTTATTATTTCAAAAGCAATATAAAAGTGATCTTAGAGTAAATGTGGCATTTTCTCTTTAAAAATTGGCTCTATTTAATGGTTAATCCAATTATCCAGATTTTTGTATATCTGGATAACGTCTGGCACTCATTAACCTGATTAATTAGAGTTTTACTGTAATTACATTATTACACTCATAAGAATCTGCTCTGAATCTCCGAAGTGATTTCTGATTTGGGAAATTATCCTATTTAAAATATGCGTGTAATATTTGTTTCAAATTAAATAATAGTAAACTGTGGTTTCAAACAGTTTTACTAATCTGTTATTTGAATCCTGAACATAATATGGACAGATAATTAAAAAGGATAAAAATACGACAAATATGTACATAACAAAAATAAAAACATTTATGTAAATAAGTAAAAATTAAATATCATCGGAAATAACATGTTATTTACAAGTAAAACTAATATCATAAAAATAAGTTATATGTTAAAATACTTAGTAGAACAACACTTAGATAAAATGCTGAAATTATATATTATATTATGTATTTGCATCCCAAAACATGAAAGTAGTCTGTAAAATATATTTATAATAGTTAATGTGATAATAATATTAACCGATGCTTTTTAAGTAAGAAAGAACAGCGATCAAATACAAAATAGATCATAATATTGCACTAATTTTTAAAACTTTGTTAATACATAGTAATATGGTAATCCATACAATGATACTGAACATAATGAGCTTATCAGATAAGATTTCCAAATACAAATGAATATTTTAAAATACCTAAACTCAGGGCCAGATCTAACGGGATCTAGTGCACGTCTCGCTTACAAAAAAAGGGATGGGAATATACTCGTTTGTAAATTAATACGAGCATGTTATTCTTTCCTTCCTTGTAAGCAAATATCTGATTCTTTAAAACTGAGCCTATTGTAGGCATTCTGCCAAGAAAAGAAAAATCATAGCATTTTAATATTGCTTAATTGAGGGCGTTAAAAGTAAAAACCCTACCGTCCATGATCACTGTTTTTGGGAGTTTTTCCAAGAGTTGGTTTCAACAAAACAAGTAACGAAGAGACTATTTTTTAAAGTTCAATGTGAATCTGGTGTGTTGTAGAACCAGTAGCGAAAAGATTATTCATTTTAAGTTCAATGTGAACATTGAATTCAAAAGACATTGTCTACGTAAGTTCAACATGAGACAAAAAAAAAGATTTTTGGCGTTTTCAGTTGAATGGGACAAGCCGGATTCGTTTCGGATTTTGAAATTGACCAATAGACTGTTTGCATTAGATTAAATTTAATACTGCGAATGTATCATCCCCACTAAAGAAGCAAGCAATACCCGTGTGTATATCCCTAAATCCAATACAAAGGATGACATCCTTGATTGACGGAGACATACTTGATTCGCGTAAAGGCAGTAAAGCGAATACGCCATACGTAACTGCCAGTTTAACTGCCACAATTAGCTTCGTATTGACACATACAACAATAAAAACAGATTTTCTTGTATAAATAAATAACACAATATAAACTGGATTTAAATTTCTTTGTTTTTTGTTCCTCCTGAACATTTTGATAAACGGTTCTTACATAGACAAAATACACTTTTTGCTACTGGTTTTGTTGTTTTCCCAAAAACAGTGATGATCATGGACGGTGGCATTTTTGCTTTTGGCCCCCTAAATTAATTTTTCACTCCATTAACTTTTGCAGTAATGCTGTATGAAACTTTAACAAAAAGTGCAAACAATGCATGTTATAACAACCCAAAAGAGCAATTCTGATAAAGATTTGTTTTTAAATAAAATAATTTGAGAAGTTCGGATGCCATGATACTTAAGAACTAGTTCACTGGTGTCCCTTCAATATTTAACAGATAAATGAAATCAACTTACTGGTAAAAACACAAAATTGAAAGGTTTACAGCACTGTAAAAATTACAATGTCAATCCAACGCATTACATAATTTGTTTATCAATTATGATATAAAAGCCAGGTTCACATATATCAAATACTGTATCTCATTTGTTGATGCCAAAATCACAAATCTGTCAACTTTGGAGGGATATTAAGGCTAAAAAAAGTATCTTAAATCTAAATAGATTTAAGATACTTTTTTTTAGTGGTTAAGTTTAGTTTAAATAAACTAAACTTAACCACAATAAGTTTTCCTAAGTCATTACGCCGTGTGTTGTTCGTACTATTTACCGATGTTTCGGATTACATTACAGCGTCCATCATCAGGGTTGATGTTGTTTCCATTAAGTACATAACGTTACACATCTATCTATGTAGATAGATGTGTAACGTTAAGTACTTAGGATTTGTACAATTTTGCAGTCGTCGCTGTCCACAGCTTTAACCCAGAAAAACTTACTGTGCATCTGAACAGCTGTGAAAATCAAAGAAGTTTAAACTTAACCAGCTTCGAAACGAGGAATATTCAGAAAATAAGGTCCATTGGTATTTCATGCCATCTCAGGGCTGCGATTAAAGTTTCACGCAAGCATGGTAACTTATCCTGACCTACTGTGGAGTTGAGGCCATTTATAAGTTAGCTGACTTGTGTATGCCTTATGTAAAATTGAAAATCCCGCTGCTTGTGAGCAGTAAGGTCATTAAACCAGTCCACATTCGTCACAGATCTATGAAGTATACGGTGAACATGTGGTAAGTGATTTAATGGTAAAGAGATGGGTGAGAGTTCAATAAAGGTCATGATAATATCCAAGATGAATAAAGTGGGCTTTCCCTTTTCCATAAAGGTGGTAGCAGAGAGAGCGGTACCCTTTTATGAAAAGGAAATACGAAAGCTTGTGCTCCGCTATGACAAAACAGCCTACAAAATAGCGGGAGATATGTAGAATTTTTTTTTTCCACAATATATGTTTTTTCTGAATATATATACTAGTTTTCGTTAACCTGTCAAACGTAATTATATTTCTGGATAAACCTCGTATTAATATATTTATGCAGTTAAATATCTGGTCTTAAAACATTTTCATAAGTCCTGTTGTAGTGTTTTTTGTAGCATACCTTTAAAAACTGGATGGAATACAGATTCACAATTTTGGCATACAGACCAAATTATACGGAGCAGAAAATATTGTGTGGTATTATAATATACAAATTTGTTCAAATCTTGTATGCAAATGTGAAATTTCAGTTGATCCAAATTTTTACGCAAATCTGCACACACATTACGATGTAAAAATTGTAACATAAGCTGCCATGACACTTTTTGAGGCATTCTCATAAGAATCTGTTAAATTTCTAGTTTGAGATTTCAATAATATATTCTGTGTGAATTGTGCGCATAACGCATATTTATTGTGTTTCGTTTGTTATGCATGCCCACAGACTATCAGTTTTCTGATCCGCATAATATAGGCATTAGAATGATGGATATAAGGAAACGGCTTTATAAACAAATAAATATATTTACAAACGAAGAATGAATATTTGATGGAACAGACTCCAGTCAGATTTAGAACATCTCATGGGCTAACATTAAGCTCAATTCCTATCACAACTCCTATACACTTAAGCACATTAAATATGCTAACATAGTTGCTTTCTACACTTGGGAACATCCCTACATCTATTCTCTATATTTCCATCCGATAACAATTGAATAAAGTTAAACATTTACTATGCATCTTTTGTGCATTTGAGTCATAACATGTGATTATTTTTCAACTAAACGCTAGTGTTAACAAAGTTAAGTACATATCAATATAAATTATCTAGTCTCAATTATTTCATTGTGATTACACGTAGTTTCTATTTTTATCAATTGACAATATGATTTTCCAAGTAAAGAAAAATTAAGATTAACCATTCAATACACTTCTGACAAACTTCTACATTGCGAGAGTTTGTTCAGTCAATATGGACAAATATAAAAATATTTTTTGTTGAGATATGGGTGAATATTACGACAAATCAAAAAATAATTGTAAAATCGGAGAATAATGTCTCGTAAATATGTGTGGTATATACATACATAAATGTTCAAAAATAATTATAAAAAGTGTGAATTAAACCCATAATTTAAACACACTGTTTTCATCATCATAGAAAATGCTATAAAATCACAAATACTTGAATTTTGAATCATTAATGGATACATTTTTGCAATACCGTACAACCTGTTTTATTTTAAGAAAAAGTTTTACTTAAATAAATTCATTACAGAGACCTCAGTCTCAAGCCATTGGTTTATAATTATTGTTATTTTTACTCTAAATTATGATAGTTTTCCTGATACTCCAATGGTATTTTTGGTGGACTAAAATCGTAAGAAGTATATTAACAGAAGTGCTCTAAGGGTCCCCTGCCAAAATATTAAATTGATAGTTACGCGGTATTGCAGTATCACGGACGCTATTACGAATTATATAACATTTTCTTAAAAGGTGAAACATTTTGGGCAAAAACCTTAAGATTCTGTAGTTACGACTTATCTTGTTTACAGTATTACATATTATAAAAATACCTAAAATGCGGACATTGAATGTCACAAATATTTTGTCATTGGACAGCTGGGTAAAAGCAAACGAGCTAGTAAATTATCCAAAAGTCTTGGGAATGTTCTGATAATTTTTCAATCAATTCATAAATCTTATTTTTAAAACTACATTTAACATATCAGACATTATAAAAAGCATACCTGTTATCCAGCATATTAATGTTGAATGGACAGACAGTAAGTAATAATTTAATTTATTTTATAGAATGTAAAAAATATTCTCGATGTGATAATTTTAAAAACATTTTTTTATCGAGATACTTCGCTATAATTATTTAAAAATACTATTAGAAAAAAAATATATATAGAAGAGCGTAATGCAATAAAAACGTTTTCAAAACAGCTAATTCAATTTTGAAAATTCAAAAAGGCTTCTAGTAAAAAAATATTAATTTACACAACTTTATAATTGATATTTTTTCCCTCTATACTACGTCGGTAGGGTGTAAGGAATTCTTCTTGGCGGGCGGTAGGCCGATGATGGCCACTTTTCCATCTGCTAGAGCCACTATGATATGCGTGTTCTGTGGAGTGATCAACACGTGTCCGATGGGGACGTGCAAGGGGACATCGTATACTGGCTTGAGGCTGAAAAATTCAATGTAAGAAGGAAAATTGATGGATTACATTTTTTTTACATTACATTTTTTTTTGCACCACAACAGGCCAGGAGGCCTAATTATAGTAGTGAATTACAATACAGAGCACCCAGGCTTGAAAAAAATCACATTTTTAATTTTTGAGTTCTCACCGGGAATCGAACCCGGAACCTTCCGTGCGTGAGTCAAGCGTCTTGACCACTACACCACGGAGGCCGTTTTCAAAAAGGAGAAATCTTAAATTTATTGCGAGAAGCATTGAAATCTTTGGAGACTTGAACATTTTCAAGAGGGTTTTGCATTCTGGTTTGCATTGGTTCCGGGTTCGATTTCCGGTAAGAACACAAAAAATTAAAATGTGATTTTTCTCAAGCCTGGGTGCTCTGTGATGTAATTCACTACTGTAATTAGGCCTCCTGGCCTGTTGTGGTGCAAAAAAAAAGTAAAAAAAAAAAATGTAAATGCATTACATTACAAAATGGCACTATATAAGTTATCCATAATAATGATAACTGGAGATACATAAAACTCATACAAGATATATATATATTTTTTTTTTATTAAAGGAAAGAAATATTTGCGTTCTTATAATTTACGCAAATATTTAATTTTGAGGGCCATTTTCAACGAGTTGCAAATAACTCATTATTAGAAAATGGAAACCAAGTTGGGGTAGAGTGGGATTCGAACCACGGATCTTTGATCCGTGAGTCCGAGACACTAGCCACAGGACCACAACCCGATTCAAATGATGCTAGTCTTTTATACTTGTATTCTTTTGTATACCTGAATTTATTTTTATTTTTTATTTTATTGTGGCATTTATTTTGTTCATGTGTTTAAGTTTCTTTTTTAAAATTTGTGTTTTTTTTTTTCATATCTAGGATTACTGGCCTAGAAATATTTTATTTGTAAAAGTCTGTTGTTAATAACTTGTCATTGTTTCAAAAATAAATACATAAATAAAGGTACAAAATTTAGCTACAATGTAATATACTTTCGTCGGCCTCGTGGTGAGTGGTCAGCGGGGTTTACCTACCATGCAAGAGGTCTCGGGTTTGATTCCTGACATGGTTGATATGAAATATTTAAAAGGTTGTTTTTACACAAAAATTTTTCATAGTCCCTGGACTGGTACCTGAAGCATGAGTCTGATCATCTTACCTTTATGACCAAAAAATATCAAGATACGCTGCGATTGGTGTACTAATGCAGTGCCCTATGCACCATAATGTGTAGAAAGTGAATGATGATGATGATGAATATACTTTTGTTATTATTACAGCACAAATAAGAATATGTTTATGTGTGCAATACTTCAAGATTTAAAAAAAAACAATAGTAATAATAAAAATTCAATATGTTACCCAAATATTGCAAGACGGTGACCCGGATTCAATTTAATAAATTTGTAAAAATTAGTTACTGGGTTTAGGTCGAGAAAAATCGGAAAATTTACTCAAAATACATTCTTAAATAATAAATGGTATAAATTAATATTGTAAACTATCAACTTATCAAATTCAATGTTGCCAATGAAATAAACAAAATTATTAAAGGAATAGTTCCGAGATATTTTCAAAATAAACTAAAAAATAATGAGTTCTTTCATAACTATGCAACAAGAGGATCCAAAAATATAAGACTGGAAAAGAAATCAAAAGCAATGTCCCAGAACTGCCTTATGTACAAAGGAATAAAACTATTTGAAGAAATGCCAGAAAGCATAAAAAATGAAATTAATGTAAATATATTTAAAATTAAATGTAAAAAGTATATATGTGAAAAATATTAGGTAGTATATAGTGTAAATAGTGAATATAATGAATGAAAATGTACATATGAAACAGTTAATATTATAAATTAGGATACTAAGTGTATAATAGTGATAAATAATGTTAGAATAAGTATAAATGTAAATATTGTGTTGTAAATATATATTAGACTATGTTACATAGAACTAAAAAAATGAATAAAATAAAATAAATAAATAACTGTATAGTAAATTAAATAGTAGGTAGTAATGTTATTGGTTATTTTTGCATAAAATGTCTGCCTTAAAACAGGTTGTACCTAGTTAGGCAGACTAGACATGATCCAGAAAAATCTATCACCTAAGTGTGTATGTAGTAGATAAAGTAATTGTAATTTTTGTTAGTAACCTATAATATTATTATTAAAACTGATTGCTAAAATTGTTCATAGTAAAAAGGGCATTTTTACATGGCAATATTTCATAATACCTGGATTGGCGCCGAGCGTTATCTTACTGAAATTGTACAAAATATATTGTATATTTTTTTAATCTATTAAATTTATACAACATATCTCTGCCTAATTATTAACAGCTTAAAAAATGGTACAAACTTTGACCAAGTTAAACTAGACTGTTTTTGGTTGGTTGGATTATATTGCTTTACATCAATAAGACTGTGAACATACATGCATATTCAAGAAGTTAAAATCAAATAAACAATTTGGAATTGATTCGCGTAAATATATAAGAGAGACAATATGTTACCTATGTGTTGTGGAGATTGTTATATCACCACCACTATCGGCTATCAGCAGACAGTCCCCGATAGTATTGAGCGCCGTGACCCGCCCGCATACATTTCTGCTAGACCTCCACGCACCATTTAATGTAAACACATGCACTGAATTATAAATCTGAAAATAACAAGCATACTCAAACAATTAGATTGTTCTTTCTTAGTATTACTAGGCGTATAATATGAAAGTGATGGTAAATAATCTTTGTTATGATGTTTAAAACTATGTATTTTGTTTTCATGTTACATAAAGCAAAAAAAAATAAAAAATTTGAAATAAAAAATACATTTTTATTCAAGGATAATATCCAGCATTGTTATTTTTTAGAACACTTTTTTTACACGGAACTGTGTAAAAAAAGGTTCCAGTGTATACTTAAAAAATACAGTAGGGTTAAATATGTGAATTACCTGATCATCCACAATGAATCCAATATGCCCTTGATGAGACAGGACTATAAATTTAACACAAATATTTGTTCCTACGCATCCTTTTGGCTTTAGGGTGTGGATGTATTCCCCTTTCTTCAAACTATAAACATTTACAGTGCCATCCTAGAAAAAACATATGAAATCAATATTCTTTAAGGACAATTATTAATTGAACTATGCCCACGTAGAAGGGTGTGCTAATTTGGATTTTTATTTTAGAGTAATGAGGAAGTTCAGTGTTTTTTTTAATTTGTTAATAGATTATTAAACTAAGCCAATTTTAAAAAAATATTTATATTGTATTATCAGAGCTATGATTTTTTTTAAAGTTTTGTATTTCTGAAATAACTCTGCATGTGACGTCAGAGGTTCTTCTGTCAGTTCTCCCGATTGGTTCATTTACAGTAAGTGAATTGGATATCTTTTGCAGCTCTTGTATCATTTGTTGGTTCATATGAACCAGTGATGTCATTCAAAGTAGTGCATTTTTATTAAAATATTTATTATTATTTTTTTCGTACATTTTCAAGAAACTTTACAGTACAAAATAATGCTCTAATTTTTACTGCATGCAAGAAAATATTTTTTGTATCCAATTTCCCGTAGGGCTGAACTTCCTCATTCAACAAAACTTTAAGGCAACGTTCTATTAAGTCAGTTGTACTGTTTTTTTTAAAAATAAAACAATGCATATTTCACAAAATTCAATGATTGTCAATGGTATCTCATTGATAAATATACAATTTTACATTGAAATAAAACTGTTTATTGTTTTTTTTTTTTCGTTTGTATGGTACATATCCATCTACGTGGGCACAATTCAATAAATAAATATTGCTCTAAAAACAATTTGTTGGCATAATACGAGGGCTGTCCGTAAAATAAGGTCTCCCCAAGATGCTAGGGTCGCGAGGAACGATTTTACGTGTAACCTGGCAACACTGCCGTGTAGCCTGGTTTTCCCACTCAAAATCCCCACCACGCTACATTCTCCGCGACGCTTAGTCTCGGCGTGGCAGTCGTTGGCGATGGAGCTTCCACTCGCCGCAGCTGTCGAGTGGGATTAAATTGATTGAACATGATCAACTCGCCAAAATGATTTCAAAACTTTTTGTAAGCTTTGAAATTCTTTTTGGAAGCCACCAGATCTGTATATCCGACAGGACCTATAACAGGGCCACAGATAGTAGCGAAGAGCTTTATTCGGTAATCATAAAGAGGGAGAGAAAGGGACAAGACCACAAGATGTGTTCAGAAGATTGATTGGGATATCCGCAGCGGCACGAAGGGGAATCACCAGTATTAAAAATGAATAATGTTTCATTAAATTTACTAAAGCATGATAAAAATTGCGTAGTCCAGTGATCAGGGATAACCAAAGAAGATTTAAAACGCTGACGGATTGGAGGAAAAAAAAAGGAAGGTAACTGTTAAGAAGGTACAGTGTTAATTTTCCAACAGATGATTTACATATATTATATGAAGACATACCTCAGATCCCGATACAACAACATCAAGTTCAGCCATGACTGCAACACAGGTCACAGCTGCATCGTGTCCTGATAGGGAGTGTTTAGGTACTGGAGTAGTGGATTGTACTCCAACTTCCCAAACTGCGAGACCAGAGTCGGCTGAGCCACTCACAAGCCAGTGTTCACTGCACGAATCCAAGGCAAGGCATAGAACAGGACCTGGATAAACAAAAGATGGTAAACAACCTTATCTCAAATCTGCACGATGGAGTTTTGCAAAGTATTTTTGTTGTATATTATGGAATGGATGAGAAAAGGCTAAGAGTTTATAGATTATTTTCCTTTATAAGAGTTTGGTGAAGTAGGTGTTGGTGGATAATTCAATTGTTGTGATTGAAGAAGAGTATCTCGGTGACGCTAAAGCTGTTCTTTCTGTATTAGTATTGTCGCAATTTGGTTTGTGTTTTATTATTTTATATTTTTTGGTGCCATCAATTTGAAAACAGTTATTGGTCACTGATTTTGTAATGTGTAAATAATATTATCGAGTTTTTCTACTGACATTTCTTGGTGGAACTGCATTTTAATTATAATAATAAAAATACTTTATAGTTTAATTCCACTTTTATTTATAATTATTTTATAATTTTTTTTACCAGTGACCGGGTTTCGTCGTGACCGACCAGTCTGACGATGTCGGTCCCGACGAAACCCGGTCAGTGGTAAAAAATTTATAAAATAATTATAAATAAACGTGGAATTAAACTATTAAGTGTTTTTATTATTATAATAATATTATTGATTGATTTTGTAGAACTCCATATTTAAACTTACAATATAAGAACTGATTTGAGTCTACTAAACACTTTATTTTATTTTTACAAATATAAAAACAAAAATTTTGTGACAATTGCTTTTCCTTGTTAGGGCATTTTCTAACGAATGTGAAGATTAGATGGATTGAATGTCCTTATATAGTTAATTGAAGGTACTTAAATAACAAATAAAACTAATCTTATGAACAATAGGATGAACATCAATCATAATTGATTGATGTACATGCTATAGTTCATAAGACTATTCTTATTTGTTTTTTGTTACTTAAGTACCTATATAAGGACATATAATAGTGATCTTGAATGTCTCTGTCTGTAGTTGAACAATATAAAATACAATGTTTTGAGTATGACCAAATGTTTGTAGACAGGCTGGATTTCCACCCTTGGGAGTTATTTAGATAAAACTTTTTGCAACAGAGAGGGAAAACATTTTTTAGAAGGTAATATAGAAGTCTAAGCTTATGACCTGTCATTGGCTGGTTTACTTGGTCACTTTATTCACTGTGTAACATTCACCATTCTGCCTATGTTTGAACATCCATATTTCCCTAACTCTTCCATCTGTTGATTTTTGTTTATAAAATACATTTACTAATGAGGAAGTTCAGTGCTACATTGGATATAAAAAATATTTTCTTACATGCGGTAAAAATTAGAGCAGTTAATGTGTCGGCGAATTCAATCAAAAATGTATGAAAAAATTAATAAAAATATACCACTTTCATAGGTCACAGGTTCACGTGGACACATGTTTACAGTAACCAATCAATTACAGTGTTGTTGTGTTGTGGCAACCGGCAACAGAGTTCGGGTTTCCAGGGTAGCCATGTTTTGCGACGTTCAGCGTGTTTTGACGTTTAGCGGGTACAAATAATTTGTTTTTAGAATTGTGCGGGGTCCCACTTTTAAATGCCTGAATAACTCACCGACTTGAACTCATGACGTTGCGGGTGGTGTGATTTCAAAGTTTCGGTGAGGATTAAAAAAATTACAAAATTTTTAAAAACCACAGCAAAGACAATACGATACATAAACATAAAATGTACATTTTTGGCTAAGTACGATAGTCTATTAAGAAACATTTATTTTTAAAAACAACTGAACATCTTAATTTAAATTGTTAAAACTTACCGAAATGTCGAATAACTGTGCTGATTAGTTTGACCTTGTTGGATACAGAATAAACTTTAATGGAACAATCCCAATGTCCACCAGTATACAATATTTTGCCATCAGAAGACATCGCAATGGCGCGGTTATCTATTCCAGTACATTTCTTGCCAATTATGTTAATTTGACGCTTAGTTCTGAAAACAAAATAAATAAATAAAGCTTATACGCTGCTGGTATTGTCAATTTTTAAATGTTTCAAACTACATATTTTTAAGTAGTATATCAATTATCATTTGATGAATTCGTGTTTTGCTTGAGAATGGAAATATTAGGGTGCCATGTTGTACCCCATACTGGGCCAGTCAAATGCCATGGAATATGGATACTTTTTTGTCGACAAATTGTGAAAAAAATCTGACAAATTAAGAAGTTACCATACATTTAATCGTTTCAAACAAATTACCAATCAAACAGAAACATGTTTTTACTGGGATTAAAATTAATAGTACTTCAAGCTATCAAAAATCAAGATATGATCACTGTAGAGGAAAAAGTCGATGAGTGTTGTTGATAACGCATGCAAATTATATAATAATACTTCACTTTGAAAAATTGAATTGTATCTTAATTCTCCAATCGTCAGACTACACCGGCTCGGAAACAAGTATGGACAAATTGATACGTTTCGTTTTCCATTGTCAGTTTTTAGATTAAAAATTCTTACGGCAAAAAAATCAAAATAACTTTGACACAACAACACCAACCATCACGTCGTTTCGCCGTATGGGTAGCCAGAGATAATAGAACGCCACATAACTCTAATCTTTGCATACAGATCTCGCATCCTTTACATTCATACATTTTCTCATGCACGCGCACTGATTATTCTGACTCTTAACATGTCCATCTTCAAGTATTTGTTGGATTTGGTCAAGCCATGTCTTACTCGGCTTCCTCTATTTCTGCATCCATCAAAATTCACATTTTAAATATTTTTAGCCGTTCTTTCACTATCCACGAGACTTTTTCTATTTTGCTTACGTACACTTAAATATGTAATACCTACTTAACTGTAAACTTAAAATGTTTGCCAAAAACTGTTATAATTTTCCAAACACATTTAATTATATACCTGCCTACTTTTATACAGTATTTTATATTTATTTTTGTATCATTACATCTATATATTATTATGTAATTTGATACTATTTTTCAAATTAATAAAATAATTAGATAAGTACTAACATATTAACTTGTTAAATTTTATACCTGTCATGTAAAAGCCTTCTTAGCGAATATAATAAATAAATCTAATTAGTAAGTCAGATTAACAAGAATTTAATGCTTTCAAAAATAAATTAGTTTAATAATGACAGGAGTTTTGAAATGTCAATATAAAAACTAAATTCATTAATGATATTTGCTGACTTGAGGGTATTGGATGATGAGTCAACATCTATCGGTGGTCCAGCTGGATTATTGGGTTGCCAGGAAGGAGATAGTAGCGCGCCTCCTGAAGCCAAAGCTGCCACCCACCGCCCCCCGCCCTGTAGGAAGCCCCGAGCTCGGACTGGGCCACTCAGCCACACTATTGGATCTTCAGGTCGAGATATCTAGAAACGAAAGGTAACGGGTTTTGAAAAAAAAACCTATCAGCGAGGAGAGGAATAACATAGCATTTCTTACACTTGAAAAATCACTGGAATGTTTAAAGTTTACTTTAAAAAAAAACTTCCTTCGAGATAACCCAAAACATTACCACCATAGAGCTGTCTGTGTTTCATAACCATTGCAAAACCATAATCTCAAAGTAACATGCAGTAAAGTTGGAGCATCATACATAATGGGGTAACATGCGACGTCGTCGTGGACTTTTTAATAATGGTGATTAATTGCATCAAAACTATTAATCAAGGTCAGATGTCAAAAATATTTCAGAGAACAATAGTTTAGTTACGTATAAGGCTGTAACAATAATTTAATTTCTATGACTAAACATGTTGGGCGTTAGATTTGTATTCGTTAGACATGTGAAGACAGCGTCAGCATAGATTGTTTCATATTCCGATTTACAAGACCAACCTGCCGATGGTCATTCCTGTTGGAAGGGTTACAGCTATGCTGAGCAACATCGCTCTGGATGTGGATCTGTTCCATGTATCCAAAGGGGTTTTCCGGAGCAGCATTCTCCTACTACTTTGACAAAAGTCTCTTTAATGTATTTTTTTTTGTTATAATATGTACGCCTTAAATTTTAGTTTGTTATGTACATGTTATTTTTTTAAATAAATGAATTGAATTGAAAAAAACTACAAGCATAAATATTAAATACCTGAACAAACGTAGTTGTGAGATGCCCAAGCACTTGCAAACAATCCAAAGACCTGGCTTCACCTCTCAAAGCTCTAGTAACAACCCTTTTGGCCGTGAGTCTAACAGGGTGTGCTGTACCCCGGACTAGTTGAGCTGGTGTCTGTCCAAAATTCGCTATCATTCCTTCGACAGCAGCACGCTCCGCAGGGTCTGCGATGGCATCTAAGTCAACAGCGCCTTCATAACTACATGTAACAAAAAAGAAAAACTATTTTTTATTGAACCCAGAACAATAATTCGACACCTCTGGATCGATAAAATACACCTTGTTGGACATATTTTTTTATATTCAAGTATTAAAGATAAGAAGAATATTTATGGTTCCCAAGTTGAATTTTCCTGTACTGTAATAGGAAATCCATAAAAAAAGTGCATTTGATAGGGAGTATATAATTAAATAGCTTTCGACCTAATGAAACTTCGTACAAACTAAGTGAGGGTTATCACTAGAGCCCTCACAGGGCACTGCAGATTGAAGGAATACAGTTGGTATTGAATAAACACCTTACTAAAATAAACCTTTCTGCAGAGTAGATGATGAAACACCTATATTTAATATGCTTTTGTGATGTTTTATATCACAAAAGAAGTCGCATTCTCGGGGATCACTAGTTGAACTTGAGGGTGTTCAAGCGCTCGCCCCCAACTTAATAGCCTGATTCTCAAAGGACCTGTGCTTGGATGGGGAGGTTTGCAAATGTGAAAACACTCGCTCTCCATTCAGTAGCCAGCCCCTATAAAGGCCTGGGCTTGGAGGGCTAGAAATACTTTACAGAGATCCATCACAATAGATCTAGGCAGGTCGGAGTGACATCAGGAGCTTATACAGCACTGATCTCCATTCTTAAGAATAAGAATAAGCTTTTAAATCTCTGTTTGATTTGAGGTGAAACTTACCAGGAGGAAAAAATATTCGGAAACAAAATATACCTGCAGTAATAGAAGACATTCAAAGCTTCTACAGCTCGAGGACCTCGCTGTTTGTATCCAAACACAAGATCAATCCAATTATTTAAGTTTTCCGAGACATAATCCGACTCCAAAGCTTTCCTGTGTAAGTATATAAAGTTCTCTGCGCTCCCTTCAGCCCAAGGTGGTAGGGCGACATCTCCTACTCGGTGGTTGGTGCCTTGCAGGATCCCCAAATCCAAACTATAGAAGAAAAACGCAAATTAATTTGAACTGATTTGGCCATTTGCATCTAGTGTAAAAAAGTTTAAAAAATAGAAATAACAAGAGTTTATTATTATGATTTTCTTACTTGTTTATGTTTTGGAGAAACTCCGGAAAATAGAAAAACTCTGGAGTCAATTCTTTGACATCGTTTGGATTATTCATAAGAAGCTTCCAAGTTTGAGCAATGGAATGAAATTGCCTATCAGCCACATCAAATCTCCCACTCTGCAGTTCAACATGAAGAGATGTAAAGGGTTCTACTCTCAAAAGGTAATGAAGAACTCCGGCTGAGTTTGAATAATGCGTTCCGTAGTGAAATTTAGAAATAACACCTGTTGGATCTTCAAAGTTATCATATTTTGCTTTGACTTCAGCTTCGTTTTTAGGATTAACAACCCCAATTGGTTTTGAAAGATTTCTAAATGATGCCGGATTTTCAAGATCTAATCTTTCACTATGATAATCAGCTAATATCCATGGATAAACAGGATATTGCGAAAGGTCATTATAAGTTCTTCCTGCTATCGTGTTCAAGTGCATCAGGTAATCAAAGTTTGTGATTTCTCTATTGACCCATTTTTGGGTGAGGCCAGAGGCTTTTAATAGTTCTGATGGTGATTGACCACTGCCATATAAGATATTTGGTGGCTGTAAGCTTAAAATTCTAGTGAAAACACTGTTTCTTGTCTGAAAAAAAAGAAAAATTGAATGACATTATACAAAAATAAAATGGAGTGATATAAATACTAACTGATCAATTTGTAGTCAGTTTACCTTAGTTGTGAAATTCAAAAAGTAATTAGTTTGATTAATCAAAAATATTTCTAAAGCACTTCTTCGGAGGTTGTATCTTCGTAGATGAATTTCTCGCAACTGTGAGAGTTGTAACTGGAATAAAAAATATTGAAAGGTAAAATAATGTTCAGCTAAAAACACGCAGTCAAAACACGAAATTTATTTGTATTTTAGAATTATGTTGTTGTTATAGTTATTACCGTAAAATCTTCTCTTTCAACATCCTCTTTGACTGGACTAAGATCGTGAAAATATAAGCAGCTGGTAGTAACATCCAATCGTCCTTTTACTTTGGTCATGAGAGTGACAAGTTCACATTCCTGAGAGACTACCATTTTCTCCTTGCCTGATTCGACCGGTTGAATTCTAAAAATTTTAAATTGCATAAATACAAACAATACAATTCAACCAATTTGCCAAAAATTAAATTTGAAAGAAAGTATTAATTTGGCAGCTAGGCTAGAAGCAATTGTTAGATCAAGTTTTTTTTGGTGGAACTGCTAAGCTGAATTATAATATTAAAAATAAACATAAATATAGTAGTTTTATTCCTCTTTTATTGATAATTTTCACTGGTGGTCACTATTAACACGGTCACGATGAAACCCAGTCGGGTTTTGTCATGACCGATATCTTCCTTTTACTTTGGTCACAGACCAGTCTGACGATGTCTGTCACGACGAAAATCGGTCACTGGTGAAAATTTTAAAATAAAAGCGGAATAAAACTATATGCGCATTTCTATTATTATAATTAAAAGCAAATTCTAAAAGTTCGTTTCGATTTCTTATTGTCTATGGTATTCCTGAAGGCTATTTAAAGAGTAGATTCTTTTTTTTTTAATCAAATCAGTGTGTCACTTTTGTTAGTCTGCATAGTTTGTTTAATTTGTTCTTACGCCACTTAATTTACAATTATTTGTTTAAATTGTGATTAGACCGATATGCGAAAAGACGAATGATGATCTATAAATATTACCCATTAAAAAAAACAATAATACTGTCAGTAAAGAAATGAGTAAAAAAGAGGCGTTGTTCTGTTGGCATAAACGTAAATACCTGCCGCGTTATCCATTCGGGATGTTTCGTAAATAGCAGGCGTGTCGGATGGAGATACCTGATGCATTTTCCACCCTAGTAGTAACCGAAACGCACTTTTTTTAATAAGACATTTGTGGCATAGCCGAGATACGATTATTACAATTAAAATGAGAATGGCTGTGTTGAGCGACGTTAGTAGGCGCTACTCAGGGGCGATTTTGTGACGTTATGAAATAAAACAGTGCTATTTAATTACAAGCGCCCGAGAGACGTATTTAAGAGTGATACCGACGCATCCCTAATCGATAAAGCACCGGGTATTTTCACAAATAATATGATATGTGCATGCATTCATACATATTTCATGTACTTCATAGTGTTATATAAATATTTCGATTTGATTTTCACTTTATACTCACTCTGGTTCAAGGGGCATCCTGAATTCGTCTTCAAGCGCGTCTTCGGCACCAGTGGATCCGGCTGAGCGCGCCGGCGGCGCCGGGGCGGGCGGTTTGGCCGCAGCCGGCACGCGGCCCAGGTTGTCCCGCAGGCGCGCCGCGGCCGCGTGCGAGGCGGGCCGTGTCGCCGGCTCCAGCCGCAACCGCATGCGGCTCAGGTTCTCGTGCGCGGACAGGCGCCAGAAACAGTCCGGAGATGATCTGCAAATAAAGCAAAATTCACGTTTTTTTTATTGTACGAGTTAACAAAATGGTAAAAGGAAACAAAAAAATAACAAGGCATACGCCTTGTCATCATTCAAGGCATTTATAATCTTATTCGGGGAGCATCACGTCTTGGGGCGAAGCGTGTGTTGTTTATCAGCAGTAAAAAAAATATTCAAATTGACGATTAGGTCAGGGGTCTTGCACATAGATAAGCTAAATAGGTACTCCGCATGCATAGGTTTAAAAATCAATACTGCAAAAAACCCATGAACTGTGTAACGCTTCGCGCCTTGATGCCTAAAATCCCCTGACTATGTCAAACCAAGTCATCGAAAGGATTGAGAGATTTAAGTACTCGTACATGGGAATGCAAATTACAGAAAATAGCAGATTTCAAAAAAGCTGGGAGTGCGGCTGGGAATAGCAAGTGCCGTATTCAACAGTATGAAGGCTGTCTGGAGCTCACGTATTTACTCAGTGAAAACCAAATGTCACCTATATAACGCCTGCAAAACACCGATTCTCCTCTGCGGATGCAAAAGCCACGACCCTAGGGTCCAAAGTACCAAAATACTGAGTTTTGAGAACAGGTGTCTCAAAAGAATCTTGGGTGAGCGGTGGTTCGACTTTGTGAGTAACGAAGACACAAGAGAACGGAAGTAGCATACCCCGGTGGCAACCGTCATCAAGCGGAGGCAATACGATTGGCTGAGACATATATGTACTGCGGACGCCTCCTGAGAGCCTTAATCATTCCTGTCAACTTTGCAAGGGATCAGGTTCTTGACGTCCTGGGCATCTGCTGCGGACAGTTTGTTGGCAGTTTATGTCAGAACTTTGGGACGCGAACCTGATTTTGGAGATCCACAGGCGCTGGCAGATGACAGAGATGCCTGGAGGATTTTTAAGACACCACATGCTACAATTGGGGAGCGGACATAGAATGATGATGATGGAAAAAATATTGCCAAACGATGTTTCGATCATCAATATATTTTATACATAACTTCATTTGTGATTCTAGGACCAAAGGCGTTATTTAAAAAGTCTGCGGTACCCGAAATTAAGTAATTGACAAACAATAGGTACTTAGATACGTTTACATTTTATTTTTTTAGAAGCGTAATAGTTATGACAAAAGATATGAAAATTAACTAACGATGATTTTCTAGATCTAGGATGATAAGTGTTTTCAGCCTAAAGTTTTAATGTCCATATATTAAACCGTGAATAAATATTTTTTTCGATGTATTTATATTTAGTATTATGTACATTGTTTCATAAATGTAGACAGTTCTAGAATCTGTACCGATTATTAAAAAAAATAATTTTAGAACGTAAATTATACTGCACATTTTTATTATTATTTCGGAGAAGATCTACACATTTACACCCAAATTTTATATACCTTTATTGAAATAAAACAAAGAAAGTTGATGACAATGAAATTTATTGAGATTTTTACATTTTTAAGCTACTAAAACGAAAATAACAAAACAGTTAGAAAACATTATAACATAGGTGGTACACAGGTAATATAACGAATATGGGCACTTTCGAAATCAGAATAGCTCATCGAATCTATTTACAATCAGTCTTGCAATGTTTATATTGATCCAAGAAATAAGATAGAAGAAGAGGATACATTAGCACAGATAGCAAATATAACAAATATGTAATAAAATGAGAAGTATGAAAAATTAAAAAACTAAATATATTATGTAGAATAAGCTGTTGAAACGATTATTTAGTTCGACAGAATGATTATATCTTTGTGCGTCGACACAGTACATGAACTGATTAACTAAGCAGAAAATATTTGTACACAATCAAGCGAAGTTTTAATAAAGGATTTCCCTTTACAATGAAGATATTATTTGTACGTAATTAGGCACTTGATAAAATATAAATGTAATAATAAGTAAACATAAAAGGATATATAAAATATAAGGAAAATTACAGAAAGTAATACTAGAAAGAAAAATAGATATGACAATAAAATTATTTGAATACGTAATACGAGTAAAATATAAGTAAATAAAAATATTAAAACATTTGAAAATAATATGTAAAAGCTGCAGGAGATACTGCTAAAGAAATAAGTTATTAAGATAAGAAGTAAGAGGAAAAGATGCTGGACATCTTTGAGGGGAGAGCTTCCTGCTTAAAATCCCGAGTCCCGTGAATGATGGAGAAACCTGGAGAATTAGACATAGCGATGAGTTATACAACATCCATGAAGCTCCCGGGTATTATGCACACATCAGACTAAATAGGCTGAGATTGGCCGGACATGTGCAGAGAATGCCATCATCACGGTTTCCAAAAAGAGTCTTAGATGGGCACCCGGGAGGCAGAAGGTCGGTAGACCGAGGATGCGATGGGAAGATATAAGAAATTATGCATCTCAACTACTCGAAGTATCTAACTGGAGGGTTGCTGCAGATGACAAAAGGAGTTGGAGGCGAAAGTTAATGGAGGCAAAGACTCGATATGGACTGTAGTGAAATTGAAAAAGAAGTAAGAGTAAAAAGTACTATGAATAAAAGAAGATCAATTATTGCATCTTTTGCTGATTCAACGGTTAAAATTCTGAGTCAGTAACAAATGTGTTAAATTAGACAGCCAGAATCTTGGTTGGAAGAATAGGAGCAGCAGCAACAACTGGGGCATCCCTGGAGACGACCGCGTTGAATCCGTTGATGGGGTCAGCGTAGTAGTTGACGGTCCTCCTGACACCATCAGGCTCGATCAGGCTGTACGATCCCCTGACGATATCTCCATCCCTGGTTTCTTCCTGAGCCTTATTGTCTCCGGTGAGTCCATCTTGCACGCTGTAGGCGTACTGGTATTGAGGGTAGGCATCGTCTAGTTCTCGGACCACGGCAGTGGCGATTGGCGCTGGGGCGACGATCTGCCTGGCGAGTAGTGGAGCAGGAGCGGCCACTACCTGGCGAGCAAAGAGCGGAGCGGGGACTGGATACTGCAGAGGAGCGAGGACTCCAGCATTAGCTGCTCCCAGCAGGCATACTAGGAAGGTCACCTAATAAGATGGAAATAAACTTGGAATAAAAAAGGGGGAAAATCTTATTTTGGTAATGCTTTAGCTTTTCAGATTCTATAATCGTCCAGAATTAATAAAAGTTTTTTTCCGTGCAGTAGGTTGCATTATTACCGCAAATTTTATTGAGCAACAGACAAAAACCAAACTAGATTTAAGTATCCAACGCAACTTAGAATCAAGTGGCAAACAATAAGAGGTCGTAATATGTTGTTTTTTGTCATTCAAGATTTAAAATAAAAACTCAATTTTGCTTGAACGCCTGGAGAAAACTTGTGGTATCCGTGATCAGGCACATATGTGGTTCAGATCATATCTTCAGGAAAGAGAATACGTAGTTGTTCCAGGGACCTTACCAAACTTTCAAGTGTCGCTTGGAATGCCTCAAGGTTCAGTATTGAGACCACTCCTCTTTTCTCTTGCACACTAGATAAATAGATATAAGAATGTGAATTGTGGTCTTACGGCTATGTAGATAATACACATATTTATTTTTATTGTAAACCGGGCGAGAAGAGTATATCTGTTGAACTAATTGATAAATGCATTAAAAAATAGGAAACTGGGTGGCTAAAAATAGACTAAAATTAAATCCATCGAAAATGAAACAACTGTGGGTTATTTTAGACAGACGACGGAATTCGATTCAGGATATGGCACTACTACTAAATTGTTTTACTGTGCTGACGTAAATACTAATGCAGTAAAAAAATCATGCAGACAAAGAATTTGAAATTTGTATGTTACATAATTGGAGCTAACGCGAGCGATATATTCACCTTGAATATTAATAAATTCAAAAAGAAAATTAGTGACAGCCTACAAACATAATCGTTGTAGGTAAGTTATGATAGGTAAATGCAATAATATTTTTTTTTCATTTTAAATTTACGAAGACATATTATCTGTTATTCACAAATCTTTAGTTTTTTGTTTTTCAATTTCGATTCTCTTGTAATAAACTTTCGACACATTATGTATATTGTTAATTATAAACTTGAAATCATTTTTAGTTTGGTATTGAGTATTTAATTTATTATAATTGTATCATTGTGCATATAATTGTAGATTTCAATTAATTTAAAAATATATATTTTAAAAACTACCAGATATAAGGAGTACCGATTTACCCCCCATCAAACTACTACGAGTCTTTCTTAATTCTGACCTTTCTCTTGATGCTCAAATTAGTAGGGCGATAAGTTCATGCTTCCGTATCAGCTGAGACAAATCAAATGCACGCGTAAAAAAAAGTCCGTTGATGCCGCCCCTCAATTAATAAATACTTTTTGGCTAGTGTCTAAAGTAGATTATTAAAAAGATATTCTACGCAAGTCTACTAATGAATAAAATGATTCGCATACAGCTAAATTTAAAACACCGCAGTGAAACTTATTTTTGGAATATCCGTGGTCAGTGAGATCAATCCATTACTTCGGAAATTATAACGGCTACGTTTTTCACAGAGGGTGGAATACAAATTAGATGGCTAATGTATGAGTCACTGCACAACTCTCCTTCAGCTAAAATAACTATTTACTTACTATTTCTTCTTCTTCTCTTCCTTCCCTATTTTCCCATCCCACTTCCTTTCGCCCCTAGCGAACTGTACGTTTTGTTTTTTTATATATTTGTTCCTATATGAAACCCATAATTGGTCTTGTTATTTGTTGTTATTCTTTATGTATTGTTTATTACTATAACTGTTGGTTTCAAAAATAAATAAACTATGCATTCCAGATGAACTAGCTGACAGACGTCTTACGCTTAGATCATCTGCATCGACGGCGACAGGAAAAGTCATTATAGCCCAGCGCACTAAATTCAGTGAACGTGCATCTGCGGTCGGAAGCCCTATGGCACGGAATGCTCTTCCAGCAGAAATGCGGAACTGTAGGAGCGAAATGAACTGAAGAATTTTACTTAAATTTAAAATTATAAGTCAAATTAAAATCAATATTCATAGAATCAGTTCGTAAAGCGCCCTTGAGGTATTGTATTACGAAAATGACGCTGCATAAGTTATCCACAATGATAATAATAAAAACGTCTCGGACAGGTGATGAAATCGAAAGCAAAAATGGATAATGTATGGTAATGTGATGCTATTGTGATCTGCATCACGTAATGAGGTGACTCGAAGGAAAGTTAGTTAAGGTCGCGCATCTTTTAGATAAGTATGTTCCTACACATATTATGTTTGCTAATCAATTGGTCATTGCTTTGAACAACTGAAGAGAAGTTACGCAACTCTTGCCAATAGTGGGTAATGGCAATGGCGCAGTACGCGTTTTATCCACATTTTGTATGTTTACCGCAAAAGAGAAACTGAGAAAAAGCATCGTTAACAAAATACGACAGATTTTTAAAAATCCATTTCAGTTTCAGTGCTGCAGAGCAGCGTTTATTTTATGATTAAAAAATACAAATAAGAATTTGTTACCCACTAAGTCTAAAGACTTTTCGGTGGGACACATTTTTTTTTAATGACAGGTTTATATTACATTTATTTTATTTATGTTTTCCAAATTGATTTATAAACAGGCACTATAAAGTATCTAGAAGATATTTCTTCAGTTCTTTTTTTTTCATTTGAAGATTTTTCATGTTAATGATGGTTTGTGGGAGATCATTGAACAATCTTAGAACAACGCAATTTAATGTTCGCTCTTCGAATTTAATTCTAGTTATTTTTAAAAGATTTTTCTGCGTGATCGGGAGAACAGGCACATAGCCCACAAGTTCCCAATACAGAAGACACAAAGCGTGTAAAAATTTATCAACAAAAACAATTTAACTCAAAAAGACATGACAATTTATTTTCGATAAATGTAAATCCAACCTCTAATCAACTCTGTATAAATGATTAAGTATACCAATATTTGAGTTTGTCCAAATGTTTGTAGACAAACGACTGGATATCACCCCCTCGGGAGTCATTAATATTAACAAATTACAAAGAGGGATGGAGAATACCTTAAAGTAGGAAATATAGAAGTCTAGGCATTTACATGGCTTATGACCTGTAATAGGCTGGTTTAAGTGGCCACTTTACACACTGTGTAACATTCACCATTTCGCCTATGTTTGAACCTCCATACTTCTTAAATTGATCCATTTGTTAATTTTAGTGAAGTTAAAAAGCTGAAACCTTTATTGTTGTGAAGAAATTCATTTGACTGAATTATTTCACATACTACGCAACGCCTAAAAACAATTTTCCAATTTTCAAACTTCTTCTTAGACCAGTTAGTTTTATTACTTATTATTATTATTTATTGATAGTTATTTGATCTATAGATTCATTTTATAAAAATGATTGGATATGTCGAGTCCTACTAAGTTCTGAAAAATTAGTTTGCATTGTTATGTTTGATACGTCTACGGATGAAAGTATTATTTTATGCAATGTCTTATAATAATACTTATATAACAATAATATTGTCCTATAATTTCCGCCAGTTGGACCAAAGTAACTGAATGAAAATGTTCCAACCTATCGCTGAATGTGATTAAGGTGGTACTTGAACCATCTCGAAATGCGAGAGTTATCAATTTGTTTTTATAGCTTCAATTCTATCCGAATGAATTTGATAATTCAGAGATCAAATGATGGAAGAAAATTCTAAAATACTTCGGCAGAGAGATTTATAGTTATGGGAATAAGTGGTTCTTGAAGCATTTGGTTAATTAAAAGAAAACCTTTAAAGATTAACAGAATAAGATTATGGTCAGAAATAAGGGTTCGATTCCTTTTCCTGTTTTTGTGTTCTCATAACGTTAGAATAAAATAGTATGGTAAGTATTTCAGCATAAACGTTAGTGGTCTTGAATCGAATTCATAAATGAGTGATCACAATTGTCTGTACCATGGGCACCAACAAATTTATTAATTTGTTGAAAAAAATCCCAATTAAACAGACACGTGATCAAATTCGTCTAATTGTTTTTAATATAATTGAAAATAAATGTGTAAATAAATACACGTCAAATACATTTATAAACGTACGACTAGATATATGTTTTTTTTTTTTTTTAGTTTTTAAAATTTTATTTTTTATTCCTTTTTTTAAAATTTTTAATATTTAACTTTTTAAAAAGTTTTATTTTTTTTTCTCTTTATATTTTATTTATAAAATGTTTGAGAACCCCTGAGCTCTTATCGAGAGACAGTTAGTATTATTCCTAGGGCATTCAATATATATTGCAACAATACCAACAAATCAATGATTTATGATTTTTGCTATTTCGAATATACCGCGTTATCTTTATTTTTATTATTTTTCCACCTAAGTATGTTAAATATTAAAATCCCAAAGTAATTATATAGAACATTTATAAAACGACTGTGTCATATGTATGGATATATTGTTATTATTTAATTTTGTAATAGAACGCTGAATGTTAATTGTATTTATATTTATAAAAGGCATTTGTGCCGTGTATACACTAATAAATAAAAATAATAAATAAAATAAATAAACAGCTCAATCAACATTATACATTTATATAAAATGATTTGGTAATGATTGGCAGGACAGGACACCAAAACTGGTCATATGGAAAACTCGAAAAGGCTGATAATTTCCTCAAATTATAAAAGGAATGTCGCAATATGACAAAAAGATTTTAAAAAGTAATTAATGCAAACTGATTTGGGCACGGCAAGTCTAATTGTAAAAGATCGTGAAAATTTTAAGAAATTTGATCGAATTGAGGGTAAATTTAATTAAATTTATTAAATAAGTACTTACGATTATTGGACTCATTGTTGAGTGGAATTGCTACTGTCTGGATGAGAACAGTGGATTGTGTGTATCTGTTGAGGATGACACGGGCCTTATATACGGCGGGCCATTGTGCGGCAGGCATTGCCCAAACATTTCCAACAGGTGTGACACATTGCAGGATCAAGAGTAACAGACAATGCCTCGGGTGAGATTCTCAAACTTGAACGTTTTCGAAATATTTCATACTAATAAGCACTTGAAAGACAAACGAACGAATTCTCACAAAATCGAAAAGATGCACCTTTGTTTACAACAAACGAAATGTCTCTAGCTTTCCTTAAACCTTTTACCATTTTCAAGTCATCCCTACCTAGATAGTTTTTTTATGGAATTCCTGTCATATTATTTACTGCTTCCTTCAACCCCCTTCCCGCATTTGTTTTCCACTTTTCCTCCTACCGTTACGATTTTTTTAAAAGGTTGATTTCTGACATGGTTCTAGTGTTAAAACACTATTTTAAATAAATATTTCATAGTCCCTGAACTGGTCCCTAAAGCGTAAGACTGATCATCTCACCTTTATGTAACGAAAACGACCAAGATATTTGTTTCCACCACAACAGGCCAAGAGGCCCAATTACAGTACAGAACACCCTAGGTCGAGGATAATCACATTTAATTTTTGTGTTCTCACCGGGAATCAAATAGTGCGTCGAGCATCTTAGCCATTACACCACTGAAGTCGCCGATTATTCGCCATTAAGTACCAAACATGATCAGAAACTGTTTTTTTCGTTAACGTAAAACTGCTCTTTGTATGAAAAAAACGTGTGAATGGTATTCCTTGGTACGGGATTTCACAGTAAATACTGCATTATAACCAAATAATGTTTATTTTCAAATCAATGAAATACTAAATAAATAAACAAATAATCATAAACATTATTTTTTTATGTGTATTGCATACATTGAGAGACAAATGAGTGATTTTTCATACTTTAAGCATTTTGTATTTTTCAACGAGAGGCTTTGAAGTAAATTTGTTTTCTAAAATTTGTTACTATACATTACACAAATACACACTTCAAAAATCTTTGGGAGTACTGTATGTTTTCTTACTGTCCTTATAACCTCTAATTTGGTGTGGAGTTACAATAAACAATAAATCAATTATCCTTGTGATTAAAGAAATAAATGTTATTTACCATGTAATAGACGACGAAAAATTCAATTTCGACATTTAATAACTCAATTTCGTCATATTTGGAGTTACCGTAGTTTAACTCTCGCATACAGATATTATTTTTTTATTTTTTTTATGGTTCACAAACAATAAACAATACACACAACATTCGTATAATAATCAAAATTTGTTATGTTAAGATATTGTTCATCAATTATATGTGAAAACAACATTCTTAGTGGTGGAGGTCAGTTCTATGCAAGCTCCTGACGTCACTGCGACCTGTGAAGATCTATTGTCTGGTGTCGTGGACTCACGGATCAGAGGTCAAAGGTGCACACCCCGCTCTTTCACAACTTGATTTCCATTTTCTAATAGCGAATCATTTTGCAAATCGTTGAAAATGCTCGGCGAAATTTAAATGTTTTTTTTTTGTTAATTACTGTTGACTATAAATGTTTTTTTCGTTAAAGCAATAGAACTGGTATCAATATTATATTCGAGAACATGTTTGAGGACCATATTATTCATTACAACAACCGAATTATCCGTACTCTCAGAGAATCGAAATGAATCTGATATGTTGCATACTTCTAATTCCTTCAATTATTTATTGATACATTGTGTAACGAAGACATAGATGCACAAATTTGTCCACAATGAGGAAATTTGGTTTTTTTTATTTTGTTTAAAATATAATAAATTATTATATTTTAAACTCCTTAGATATTACCAAAGATGATTTAAAATAACACAAATGTTTTAAAATAGAACAATATGACGTGTATCTACATTTAATCGGATATCATCAAAATTATTGTGCTTCTAAGAAGGACTGTGTATTTTAACCCTTTGATCCCTGAACATAGATTTACTAGAGTTTTTGAATGATGTTACTTATAGCCTAAAAATGATTACATATTTTTCTAGTTATTGTTTGTCATTTATAACCTTAAATTTATGAACCAAATCGTCAATCCGCTGCAATTCACAATGTATGGGGACTAATCCAAAATCCATTTTATATTCATTTACGTGAAAATACAACACATTTGCGTTTGCATAAAAAACCATCGAATCCTAATTTTTAAAATCTAAAATACATTTAAAAAAAGGTGGTATAAACTTGCACCGTCAAGGAATAGCGATATAAAAATGCTGTTATTTTTTCAAAACGATATATTTCTAAAATAAAAAAACTAACCTAATTAAACCACAAAAATATTGGTAAAAAATAAATTACGAGCTATAATTATTTTATTTTTTTAGATTTTTTTTTATAGAGAAATATTAGCATTTTTATAATCTACCCAAACATTTAAATTTTGGTGGCCATTTTCAACGAGTTGTAAATAACTCACTATTAGAAAATGGAAATCAAGTTGCGGTAGAGTAGGGTTCGAACCTCGGACCTCTGATCCGTGAGTCCGCAACACTAGCCACGGGACCACAACCCGATTCGATATTTTTTTTAGAATTACAATTTTGAAGCTTATAAAGGAGTAGTAATTTAACACGATTACAATATTGAAGCTTATAAAGGAGTAGTAATTTGGAATTAAATTAACATCAAAATGGCCGAAACTACTAAAAAACGTCCAAATATGTATCGACAGTGATTAGTTACATCAAATGAATTCTCAATAAGAGATATATGAGTTATTTCACACCAGGACAAATTTGTACCGTTAAGATGGAAAGGGTTAAGATGCCTACAGCATGCTCGACTTTTGACGTGTCGCCAACAGTTAGCCACTAAATAAACGTTTGACTGATTGAATCGGCATTCACTTCGTAACACGACGAATTAATTTTATAAAAATAAAACTTTGTTACTAGTGCTACACGATTATTCTATTAAAATAACACAACTAGTTTCAGGAGAGCACTTTATTTATATAATAATTCAAAACGTTTGACATTTGACGATCGTAACGTGACGGCAAAAAATATCAAGTACCTACGTATGTTTGTAGGCACCTTAGACAAAAATATTAGATGTTAACGTAAGATTTGTCGGCCTTTTTCCAAATTTAAAAATGAGCACCAAAAGTACAAAAAAATGGTAAAGGTCATTCGAAAGAAAATGTTCTGCTCTACAAGAGAAAACCACTCTGTTCATCTTTTCCCAGAAATCATCATGGCGAGTACATCCAACAAGCAGTTGTCCTGGCCTCGGAGTAGCGCAGAACCGAGACACTTTCGCTGTAGTGATCGCCAACGTCGAGAAGACCTGATAAGGCACCGCAATAAGAAGAGCACAAACATTTCTTTAAAAAATCTATCGTCCTGTGATGGAAAAACGTTCATAATTTTTCCCGTTGAGAACCTTGACCTCCTCCAACATTCGTCGCAGTCTCCCTCTATCCTGGCATGTACTCTTCCAATCCCTGATGGCAATATCATACACATCCGAAGTTCGAATAGCGAAGTTCTTGAATAAACATTATCAAGTTGCCAACACTGGAACGCCTTTTCAGTTGGCAAACCTGATACGAACCAAACTTCACTCTATATGTGTGACATTTTAAAGGCCCCGCTCGCTGCATTTCTTCTCGATCTTTCGTCTCCTCTGTACGCAGGGTCCTTGGCCAGTTTTAACTATATTGCTAATTCCTTCTTAAAACTTTATGGTGATATAGTGTGTGACTTCTATAAATAAATATTTCAAATCTAATCCGTGTTAATCTTTATAAATCCGCACTCGCAAATCAGTACTATATATGGTGACCCCGACGTGATCTAAACACGCAAACTTCTGATCAACGTTACATCTTCCTTGGGACGCCGTTGGAAGTATCTTGTTGGACACTGTCTTCACTCGTTCTTTCTACGTGCCCTGTTCATCACAGCCTGCCTATTTAAATCAATTGCACTGTGTTGGGCCCATTGTAGACTTCTTCGTTGAACCGTATTCTCTAAACTCCGTTTTCCTGCACAGCTACAAATATCTTTTTTAGTATTTTCCCCTCAATGTGAGGAGAAACGTCTCATCTTTTTTACTCAATACCCAGAATTCGGAGCCATGCGTGAGCACAGGGCGTAATAGTGGTTTGTAGGTGGTGGATCATCAGAAATTTATGTGTATATATTTTAAACATAACAAAAATGGCGCCTGATAGAAATTCAGGTCAAGTTTACGTCCCAATTGGCGTAAACTTTAAACCTCTTTCTACAGAACATTGATGGACCTTAACCTCGAACCCATCAATAATACATTATTGTATATGTAATATTATTCTGTCGTCAAACCTCATTAAAGTACACGTCACGTCCGGACAAAATGGCAGGCGTTACGGATAGGTACCTACGGGAAATTCTTACGTTATTAAAATGTCAATCCAATGATTAGGCAAAAAATTAAAGAAGAGATATGTTTGAATTATTTACCCACGTCCGCGCGGAATAAAAAATACAGTTCTGTGGGTGAAATAGAACCAAAACCATAGACGAGTGTTTTTGAGTCGATGACTACAAGGTATAAATACTGAAAAGTGAAATCGAGTAGAGATAATTCCCCCTAGTAATGTAGTGGCTGATCTGTTCATCTGCCACGCTTAAAGTCTCAAGTTCGATTCCTAGCAAAGTGATATAAAATTTAACAAAAAAGTGCGATAACACATTTTTAAAGGACACCTTAAAAACAATTAGCTTTGTTGTAATAACAATAACTCAAAAATGTTTCAAACAATGTTATTTCCCCAAAAAAAATATTTCTATTAAAAATCCATATTTTTTTTTTAAATGTAAAAATATCAAAATAATATATTTTGTTGTACTGTTGGAAAATTTTGAATAAAAAATGAATAAAATTGAAATAAAAACTTAATATTTTAAACCAGACACTAAAAATATCTTGTTAGCCACGTACCCATTGATCTTAATTCGCAACAATTTATTGCATTTAAGTATTGGCAAATACGCATTATTTTTTATAATTTCTTATTTTTTCGCGATAATATGCTTGCTTGATTATTTAGTTACACCTTATTAAGCAACCCTTCATTTACTTTAGATAATTTATTTCACTAACTAATATGTTAGTATTTTTATTGACATGTTACAACAGAGATGAAGAACACTTTAGAGAAGGTAATATAGAAGTCTAGGCATCTACAGGGCTTATGACCTGTCATTGGCTGGTTTAAGTGGCCACTTTACACACTATGTAGCATTCACCATTCTGACCATATTTGAACCGCTGTATTCCTTCAATTATTTCATCTGTTGATGCTTGTCTAGTTAAAGAGCTATAATCTATATTTATGCGGGTGAGATTCATCTGATTGAATTATTTCACCCACAAACTAGGCAACGCCTGAAATTTTTTTCTTCAATTTCTATACTTCTTCATGGACCAGGTGGATTTATCAACAATATTTTGAATTTGTGGAAATTTTTGTAAACAAGGACTGGATTCAACTCCCTGGGGAACTGGTAATATTTACATATTAAAACAGAGAAGAAGAACAATTTAGATAAGGTAATATAAAAGTTTAGGCATCTACAGGGCTTATGACCTGTCATTGGCTGGTGTGGCCACTTTTGTTTATGTACTTACGATTTTTTCTTGTTTATCATCAATATTATTTATTTTACTTTGTATAACTTTTTTATCGTATTTTTTCTAATTTTAACCTTGTCTAACTAATTTCACATTTTTTTCTGTACATTTTGTGTTTTATTTTTAAGTGTTTATTTTTTCATATATATATATTTTGGAAATGCTCCTTGGGCGTTAAATGTACAAAATAAATAAATACGTTAACAATCTTAAAGTAGTGTTGCTCGTTTTTTTTTTGTGGCTTGACACACTTTTGCAAAACACCATAAAATTATGGTGTCTCGATTAGCATACTAGGCTGCCCGCTGCCGATACAAAGGTTGTTTATGAATGAACCCATTTTGGTCAAGTTCAAGGCACAATAATGCGAGGCTTGTTTTCTTAAGGCACTTAACTTTTTATTGAGGAAAAAAGTGAGGACATACAAACGAAAAAGTTACTTAACAATGTTTTGAGTATGTCAAAATTTTTGCAGACAGGCTGGATTTCCTCCCAAGGGAGATATTTAGAGCTAAATTTGCTGCCACATAAAGGGAAAACATTTTTGTTAAATACATGTTTTTAATAATAATCGTGGTTTATTAACAAAAAAATACTATTTCTGTATCTACTGCATACATAATTAGGTAAAAGATTTCTCTGGATTATGTCTAGTCTGCCTAAGTAGGTACAACCTGTTTTAAGGTAGACATTTTTATGCCAAATAAACAATAACATGACCACTTAATAGTTAATTTAGTATACAGATATACGATATTTGATAATAACATTTATTTTAATTTGTTGCAACAGAGAGGGAAAACATTTTTGAGAAGGTAGTATAGAAGTCTAGACATTTACAGGGCTTATGTGAATTGGTTCAGCCGGATGAATCTCACACACATACTTGCGAACCCGGCAAAATCCAAAATAAAAAAAGGGAAATTAATGGAAACTAATTCAGAATACTTTTTTTACAATAATTTTTACTTTGTCAGTTAAAAATAAGGCTTAATTTGTAAAATTTGACTTTGAAATTATCGGCTTTGTTGCAAACATGGCAACCTCTTCTTGAGTATTGCAAAGTTGGTAATAATATTTCATTTATTATTTCACTACTGTTTCTTGACATAATCATGCTTATGTCATCTCTGCTTGCGTATAAAATTTTTACTGATTATGATTTTTTTTAAAGCAGTTTTGTTTCAGTTTTTTGTGATTTGTTCAAAATGAAGAAGGGTTTCATCTCTTTTACTTCACAAAAGTCGACATTGAAAGCCCCCACCCTCTTACCCGAATACGTTTTAAAGGACTTGTGGCCTCTTTTTAGATCCGCACATGGCAAAAACCATTTTTTTAGATGTAATGAACGGTATTTTTTTTTTCAAAAAAATCTTTGTTTTCAAAAGATTCGCGTTTTTTTATTTTTTAAATTTACATTTACTGCTTTTAATGCCTCGATTGCCGTCAGAGCAACCTAAGTATACACAGTTAATTTGTCTGATACCCTCAATAACTTTTTCTCAATTCTGACGGCGATGGGGCATGTCAGTTCATTAGCCTGTTCGTAAACTGGAAGAAAAAAGGTCAATCGGGAGAACCAGAACCGTTACCAAAAGTTGACAGATGGAAGAGTTGAGGAAATATGGATGTTTAAACATAGGCAGAATGGTGAATGGCCACTTGAACCAGCCGGTGACAGATAATAAGCCCTGTATGTGACAGGGTTCAAAGAACACCCTGTATAGAGCACAATGATTTTTATCGATCGTTCATACGGCCTTTTATTTAAAATTGTTAAAAACAAAACAATTTTTTTTTCCATTTGAGGATGAAACTTAAAACCTTGTGCATGAAAATATAACGAACCCACTATTATCAAATCAAAATAAATAAAATTAAATTAAATAAAAAAAGAACATTATGTGCAGGTGTAATATTATTATCATAACAATTACGTATTCGAATTTTGGAAGGGGCCAGACGTCCATATTCCCGACTCAAAAATATTTTCCCTCAAATTCAGAAAAAGTTATTTGTCAGTATTCTTTTGTTTTGGAATTATATTTTTTTGTTATTATTAAGAATGGGGAAACATAACATGCTACGAACACCGATAAAAATATATGAAATAGATTAAGAAAACTTAATTTTATTTTCAAAATCAACATGGATATTGTGGAGTAATGTTTTTATACATAACTTTTAAAAAAAAATGACACCTTGATAAGCGTGACGTTAAAATTCACGACGATGTTCTCTTTAAATTCAAACGGTCACAAAGTTCGAAATTTACACGAATCGTGAGGTATTAGAGGCGTGGGAAATGCAATGACCGTTTTCGCCGGAATTTAAAAAATGCTGCAAATATCTAGTAAATTTTTTATTCGTGTTTTTAAAAATATTGAGAAGTAAATAATAACACTGTTTTCCAAAATACTTTTCTGATGAGGAAATCTCTCTGTGAGACAAAGGTCCTCCTAAATGGGACGTCGCGTCGTAGGCGTTCCCAATACAATAGGAGCCTGCGGTGGCCAATAAATAAAATCAGGTGCTCAAATGGAAGACGCGAAAGACAACGCAGAACAATACTAAAAAAGTAGAAATAGTACTTTCCGAACTTTTTGCATTTCCAGTTATTAAAAAAAAATATGCATGCGATCATCGACAAAAATATACGCTGCAATTTTGATTTGTGGATTTAGACAGCAACACGGCGGGCAACAAAATCTATAGACATATATATAAAAATGAATCGCCGCTGTTAGTCTCGCAAAAACTCGAAAATGGCTTGACTGTGACGTGCGGTTTTTTGCTAAATTTTCTAATTTACGTTCTCAAGGTTTATAAATAATAACATCTTCAATATGTTAGGTGGAAAAAAGTTAGAAGCATGTATTATGTGTTTTTCATCGATTTTCGGGGTTGCATTCGACTAAAATGCATATATTGAAAATTACGGAAAATGTTGTTTATTTTGCATATTGAAAAAAGTATGTATTTTAACGTTTACAAACAACAATTATTTTTAATTGATTCACTTCCTTCCTTTTTAAAAATTTCTATACATTAACCTATTTTTGATGGATTTTTATTAAATACTTAAATAATTTTAACTGACATTTGATACATTTTCGAAAAACGGATTCTTACACAAAATGCACCAATATTGGTAAGTAGGGCAGATTTGACATTTGCAAAAAGAGTTCTAAATTTGAAAATGAATTGATTTATGTTTTGGAATTCAACTATAAACAAGTACCTAGATACCTACTTAATTTCAATATTTGAATATTAATAATTTTTCTTTTTGGAATTCAATCATAAACAAGTACCTAGGTACCTACTTATGGATAAAAAGTCTTATTTCTTTTATCCAGACAGTTTTTGCACGCTTTCACGACACTTTCAGTCATTTTGCTTATCATTTATTTTGGTTTTGAATATGTCAAGATCACGTCGAAACACGACTGACGGTTAAAGAATGACTAAATTCGCGAAAGGCATTAGTTAAGTGTCATAATTTTTGAAGGCTTTGATTTTTCTTCATTAACACGTATTCTCGTATTTTCTCCATGGATTATGGCACTATAGTAGTGACTTTTGCACAATTATGATTTAAGTACGACGGGGACTTTTAGCCAATCATATGAGGAGATAAAACGAATTACGAATGTATAAAAAGCTCAAAAAGGTCCAAAAGAAATAACGCGTGTCCTTATTTACGAAAAAACGTTTGTTTAACCAAGTAATAGCAGGCAAGCTAACGTTTGTGCAGGATAACGTCTTTCCGTCTGTTTTTGAAGCAGTTTTATACACCATTTGACGTTTGATAATCAGTGTGGCCATGATATGAAGCAAATAAAAAAATAAAAATCTTCAAATTAATCAGCCTCTAGAAGGTAGAGAAGATCCAGAATACCACACCTGGGGAGTTATTCCCTATAAAATGTTTTCCATCTTTGTTTTAATATGTTTATCTTAATAGTTTCCTACGCAGTAAAACAACAAGATATTTTTAGCGCCTACGTCCAAAAGTTTTTCATCTAAAGATATTAATATTTTAATGGAGACAGAGAAAATATATTTTTTATAGATATCTGAACCGAAATAAAGAAATGATTGCAGAATGTGGAAATCTAGCTATTTACAGGGCTTATAACCTGGCGGAAGTATCTGTTGAGAAATAGGTCTCAAATAGGTGGAAAAAGCGACAACTCAGGTAAAAATAAAAGCGAGAAGTTAAAAATCTAAACTTTAAATGGTTTCTAAATAAATCAAAAAACATATTTTTTAAATTTTGCCGTAATAATTTAAAAAAAAAACATGAAACTTCGAATGAATCTATGTTTCCATTTTACATCGTTTTTAAAAAGTTATAAAAACAATATATGCGGACGACTTAGGAATTTTATATGAAAACAAAAATGACATTGAAACGACTAAAACCATCAACAATGACGTGCAAAAACTATTAGAATGGACAAACAAAAACTTCTTAACACTAAATGCCAAGAAATGCAATATAATACATATCGAAACACAAAAGAAGAACCATAACATAAAAATAAACAACGAAACTCTTAAAGAACTAGAACATGTGACTTACCTAGGACTCACAATGGACAGACAATTAAAATGGACAAAACACATAGACGGACTCACAAAAGTAATGGCATCACTACATAGCCTCTTCTACGAAATTAAAGATTATATACCAAGAAAGGAAAAAATTATGATGTACGAAGCCTATGTCAAAAGTAAATTGAGTTACATGATCGCCTTCTGGGGAACTGGCAACAAGACAGACATAACAAGAATACAAAGACAACAAAATAAAATTCTTAAACTAACATACAACCTACCCTACCTGACCTCTACGACTGAACTGTACAAAAAAACACACCAGTTTGACATAAACTACTTGACTAAAATTGAGACCTTAAAAATTGTGCACAAAATAACACTGGGAAACATACAAGACGACGACATAATATTAGTCAAAAATGCTGACATACACAAATATAACACCAGACAACAACAACACTATCATATTGAAAAAGCAAAGACAAACACAGGACAGTAAAAAATACTACATAATGGACTTAAACACTACAACGACCTACCTTACTACTTGAAAACTTTTACGGGAGACAAATTTAAAATCAATCTGAAAAAGCACATGATGACTGAACTAACTAGACTAGACGAGACATAAAATGACTAGACAATATTAAATTTCTAATGTAACCCTAACAGGTTTTTTAAAATTGTAAATAAATAAATAAAAAAAATAACAAGTAAATGAAAATCTACACTTGAAGAACTGGATTAGTCAGACGGCAGGCAGAAAGTAATCATATTCCGATCACCTATGGGCTATTTTCACAACTACCATATTGAAGCCAACAGCGATTACTAAACGGTTTGTGAGAGGAATGACAACTTTACCACATTAATAAATCTATTTCTTAAACATATGCTTCTTATACATCTTATACACACAGCAAAAACGGGCTCAATTACAAAATAAATGACAAATTTTACAGAAAAACAAAAACGAGAATAAAAACATCACTTGAGGGACAATCAGTTAATATTTATTGAAAATAGATTTTCAATTACTCTTAAATATATTTTCAAGCCAACGACGTTTAAGAATATCCATATGTTTGCAGACTGGGAAAACATTTAAAAAAAGGAAATATGGGAGTCTAGGCATTAACAGGGCTTAAGACTTGTCATTGGCTGGTTTAAGGGGCCACTTTGCATACTGTGTAACATTCACATTTCCTCAACTCTTCCATCTGTTCAACAAAAAAGTTCACAAAAGTCAACAGATGGAAGAGTTGAGGAAATGTAGATGTTCAACCATAGGCAGAATGGTGAATGTTACACAGTGTGTAAAGTGGCCACTTAAACCAGCCAATGACAGGTTATAAGCCCTGTAAATGCCAAGACTCCCATATTTCCTTCTCCAAATCGTTTTCCCTCTCTGTTGCAACAAATTTAAATAAATGTTATAATCAAATATTGTTTATTTGTGTACTAAATTAACTATTAGGTCGTCATGCCATGGTCCCTTAAAATGCTCGGATTTGTTCTTAGAAACGCCAAGATTTTTTCAAATATTCTGATTCAGAAAACATGGTATAATTCCTTGGTAAGAAGTCGCTTGGAATTTAGTTCCATCATTTGGTCGTCAAATAAAACCACACATTCCTTAATGATTGAGAGGGTGCAGAAAAATTTTCTGCGTTATCTGTATCTCAGGGAGTATGGATTTTATCGGTGGCTTTTCCCGACTGACTTCTTACTAGGAATGCTGAGCTACCAATCATTGTTGGGGAGAAGGAATATTCATTTGGGTGTTCACTTTTCTCAACTCATTGGTGGTCGCATACATAATTCTGATATTCTGAATGAATTCGGTATATATGTCCCTGATAATTATCTTCGACAAAGGTAACATAGGTTGTTCTACCTACCACGACGCAGAACCAACCCGCCATTGTGGGATTACTACTCTTGGAGGGCAAATTCCAAATTGTAATATGTATGTCAATTTTACATGACAATTTACATTTTTTTTCTCTTTTCTATATAATAAATCTGATATGTATATTTTTTAATGTGTTGAGAATTAATTGGATACTCTGTAATGTTCTCAATGTAACTAAAAATAAATAAATGAAAATAAAAAATCCAGAGAAACCTATTACCTAATTATGTATGTAGTAGATACAGAAATTGTTTGTTTTTTTTTAATAAACCATGATTGTTATTAGTTCACATTTATCTACGTTTATTTTATTATATAATATAATAAAATAAAAATACCCTAATAACGACAATGACGTATTCCTTATTAAGGAATAACCTTAATTCGAAGTTCCGAAATGTAAAAATGAATAAATTATTTTATCGGAAATCACCAACAATTATTATTTAAACGTTTGGTCATTTACAAATCGGTAACAAGTTTAAGCGATGCACAAATTTTGCATATTAAATATAGAACTGCAATGAGTTCCTCTTGAAAAATGTTACAAGGTAGAACACGTAAAGTATCCGCGAAATCTGTCAACATTTCGCAACTAAACAATGTAAAACCCTCTATAAAACAGCTTTACAGGTAGCCAATGGCTATATAAAGCGAGACTTGACTAAAGTTAATCATTAGATTCAGGGTACTCGAAGGAACATAGTGAGGCATTTCAATTGTATTTTTTTATATCAAACTTAAAGCGCGTATCGTACAAACACATAAAAAAGTAGAGTAAATCGATCGCACAGTTTGTTTGTAGGAAAAAGGTATCAAAATAACAATTTAAAGACAATGAAAACAATTTTTTGATTGATTACCTAAAATCAAATATTGTTCATTTGTGCCTGACTTATATACATTTTACCAGCTGAAATTAGGTGATTTAGAGTTTTATTTGTTTGTACGCCTCATATGCAAATACGACAAACATGGCATGGCGTGATAGAAAATATTTTATAACAAAACAAAACAAACCATCACGCCGTTTCTCTGTAAGGGTAGGCAGAGAGGATAGAACGCCACAACACTCTATCTTTGCATACAGATCTCGCTTCCTCTACATTCATACATCTTCTCATGCACGCGCGCCGATTATTCCGACTTTTGACATGTCCATCTTTAAGTATTTGTTGGATTTGGTCATGCCATGTCTTTCTCGGTCTTCCTCTATTTCTGCATCCATCAACATTCGCATTGTAAATTTTCTTAGCCGTTCTCTCGCTGTCCATTCGTTCTACATGTCCAAACCAGCGCAAAGCTCCTTTCTTGATTTTGTCGAAAATGCTTGTCTCAGCCTTACATAATGTACGGATTTCAACATTTGTACATCTATCGTACATAGTTTTACCACACATTCGCCTGAGAGATCGCATTTCAACAGCATTCAGCCTACTATCATCCCTGTTTTTCCAAGTCCATACTTCGCTCCCATACATCAGGGACGGGACCAGGACTCCGTTGTGAACTGCCAATTTTGCCTCTTGTGACAATATATTCTATAAATAAAATACTGCTAAGAGAGGATGCTATATGACATCGCGCTCCTCTTGCTACATGTTAAATAACGTGATCTTAAGTCACGCAATCCGTTAGCGGGGAGTCAGGAGGGGGAATGCACGTAAAATATATCGCACGAAATCCGGATTTCTGTGGTTATTGCTGGAAATAAATAGCAAGAAACACACGTGAAGAGTAAAAAATATTTTTATGTATTATGTCAGAAAGAAAGGGTTATAAATACTGCATAGAACCCAGATGCAAAACGAATATATTATATTGTATTACAATTCACAACGTCAAAATCCTTCGTAAAAACTACGCGACAAATAACGGCCAAAAATTGTAAGAAAAAATGCCCTATATTGTAGACGGTAATAAATCTTGACGTCACGAGTGTCACGATCAATCATGGCGCATTTTCGTGAGGGTATACGTTTTAACAATTTTATTTTAAAAATTATAAATGAAAACATTTTTTAATAATATCTATATTGATCACGAATCTTGACATCACAACTATCAAAGACAAACGTGTCGCGTTTTTCTAGAGACGTATTTAAAAAAATAAAGATGGATTTTTCGAGGCATTAATCTTCCCATTAGCATCCATACCGTAGGATTTTCCTAGTGCTGTAGGTGTTTTCTGCAAATTGAGAAATGCCGTTTTTGTGATCAGCACTATTTTCAGACGTTTATTACAGTTTTTTGTATAAAAGAGGCCTGACTAGCAGAACATAGAATAGAATTGACCTAACAACACACGATAACAAAATCTCATTTTTTCGAAAATGTGGGCTGGGTGCTTTCGGCATAACTACGTTCAATTAAATATAACTCTGTTTATTTCCCATCGTACGGGCCCTGATTTGATGTAACTCAGTTTTCAGAATAAAACAGGTGGGTAAATATTAGAGAAATATCACATACTGCGAATACCGATAAAAATGGATTTAGAATAATTAATTGAATTTTCAAAATCAATATGGATATTGTAAAGAACCGTTTTCATAAAGAAATTGTAAAAAGTTTTTTTTTTTAAATACGTCACTAGAAAAACGCGACATATTTGGGATGATAGTTGTGACGCGCAGATTCGTGACAATGTTCTAAACAAATTGGAATGTCCAGGAACAAATAAACATGAATCGTTAAGAAAAAACAAATTCAATTTAAATTTAAAGAAATTTTTTGAACCTGTGTAAAAACTGTATTCTATTTTAATCAGTATGAATGTATGGTTATTTTCTGTTTTTCTTTTATATCCTTTAAGTTTTTTTTTCTCACGCACTCGTATATTCAAAATTATATAAATTCTAATAAATAAATAACTATAACAGAGTAAGTCACTCTCCAAGCACAAGAGCTAGTATCTTTTTTGATAGTTATAGTTATAACCTTTACTAGATGTATAAAAGTAGATATGCATTAGAACAAAAAAACATGTACCATTTATAAAAATATATCGATTACTAATAATAATTTTGAAAATCGTGACGTATTAGGGAAGTGGCCAATGAAATGACCGTATTTGCGGGGATTCAATATTACAATTTTTTTTTTTTTTTTATGCAACTAATAAGTAACAAAAAAATATTTTTTTACTGCACAGTATTTCAGAGACCTTAATTACTTTAAAAAAGTGATATTTCTCTATTGTCATATCGTTCCTATTCTGAAAGCTAATATATTCCTCACGAGACAGTAGTAGCAGTTGTTGTGAGGTAGTATTCTCAAGCATCGCTTTCACTAACCTACCTGTGAGCATTGCGCAATGGATTTAATGCAGACCACATAGGATTATGATTAATACACTTTTCGGTTTTGCCATCGCGGTCTGACCGTTGCGTAGTTAGTAATTTCAGTAGAAAAAAAAATACAGAATAAAAATTTAAATGTGTGACATGGTAACAATTTAATCCGCTTAGTTTCACAAACAATAACCGGTTTCACCGTTCTTCCACATCGCTCCACAAAACCAAGTTTTTTTAAATATATATTTGAACCCCTGTATTTTAGTAGCCTTACGTGTCATATGTAAGGTTAAGGTACTCGGAAAAATCGTTTTTGTTTGCATTAGAAATGGGATAAACATCCCATTTCCAAGGCAAAATTGATCAAACGATCACAGATTTTGGTTTATTACTAGGGAGTTATTGAGAGAATGGTGAATGTAACACAGTGCGTAAAGTATCCACTTAACCGGCTAATGTCAGGTCATTAGCCTTGTAAATGCCTAGACTTCCATATCCCCTTCTCAAAAATATTTTCCCGCGCTGTTGCAACAAATTTAAATTTAATATATTTCATATTTCAAGAGGGACTCCTTGGATAATAGACGACAGATTGATGTTTTTATTCAAGTATCTAAATGGCACCTCTGACTTAGTTTAGTAAATTTTCATGTTCCTCTTAAACGTACCCGTCACAACAAATTATTTTACTGTGCTGACGTAAACAAAAAAATAAATATCGAGATACGCTGCGATTGGCGACCAATGCAGTGCCCTATTATTTATTCATTATTATTATAATTTATTTATTGCAAAAAAAATAATATACATACTTAAAAACAGGGAATCTATATAAAAACAATTAATTTAAAATGAAAACGGAGTGTTCTCTGTTAATGATAGGATCATTAGGTGCGGAAAGGGAATGATGATGATGACGTAAACACGAATGCAGCAAAAAATTCATGCACACGTAGATTTTGCAATTTGTTTGAAAACATTGGACCAAAGTGAACGATATATTGAACTCGAATAAATAGTACAACAAAAAAATAAATCAGCGATCAGCGATAGCATGCAGGCTTTATCGTCGTAGGTTAGTACCTAATGATAAGTAAATACTTGGCCTTACTTATAGACCTGGCATTAACTCTTTATAGGGCAAATCAATAATTTTAGAATTTTAATATCAAATGCTATGTTTTAAAATACTTGATGCCCAGATAAAATAAATTCGATAAAAAAAAAGAAAAATATTTGTTAGATTTTCAGAAAAACTAAATTTTTCATTTTCATCAATATATTGACCAATGATTGTTTTAGAGTCCATTTTGTTTAGCAGATTGGCTGTAAGTGCAAAGTGTTTTATTGTTTTTATAATCTAAGTATTCAAAAAAATTCGTTAAACATTTTCAATCCTTTCAATGTTTGTTATGTATTGCGGGCTCCACACAACGGATGCAAACTCCAAGTTACTGCGTACAAAAGTGTAGACAATTGAGGATAAGTGTGGTAACTTCCCATTGTAATACGGGCCCAGACTTATGTACGTAAGATGTATCAACATAAAAAAATGTGAGATATTTGTAATGCCTACATACCTTAAAAATAAATTTAACCAATGCTGAATTCTAGCCATAACCAATGTGTCAAATGCTTATTAAGGAGTTTAAGAGAGATTCCGTCTACCTGACATGCTCTTTGCCAAATAGGGTCGTGCAATTTGAATCGACACACATTATACTTATCCGAGAGAATGACGATTCAGCGCACGATGTATTGCGAAATAAAGTGCGAGAAAAACTGCACTAGGCTGGAGGAATGCAAACAGACGTGACAGTTTATGAACTCTAATTGCTATCTTGACCAAGAGATCTCATTTAGTTGCTTGTCGAAGCGCAGGTATGTATAATGCGGGTTAAATCGGTTTGTAGCTGGTTCGTTCCCACGCAAAACAATAGGCAAACAAAGGTATTATAGTGTCAAAGAGAATGGCTTAGGTAAGATTATATAATACGGTTCAGCGCTAGGGAAGTTTATCGATTAAGCAAAGTGCATTTACTTTGTACTCCTATTATTTCACTGTATAAGTTCTGGAAAGTATACAAATAATAAATAATCGGTTATTATGATTCTTCAGCGTGTTTGAAACGGACAATTTCATAATTACAAAATACAAAGGTTTATAAAATTATTGTTAAAATTAATAAAGAATAAATTATCATGTTAAATGATACAAAAATTGCTGTATGTCTACTTATAAATATTTTTTAAAAGGAAACATACTTAGGTTCCCTTATTTTTAAGAACAGGGAGTAGGTATAGTTTTAGTTCTGTTTTATTAAAATCAAACAGTAAATTTGTGAATGAATGCGTGTAAGAACATTGAAAATAAAAACCAAAATATGACATTTGCATATGATTCGTTTATTAACCGTAATCATTTCAAAATACAAATTAACAAAGTGACTATATACAATCGTAATAAATAACATTATAACACATTTCTATACGATTAAAGCTATCAGAGTAAAGGTACAAATTGATTGTAATATAAAGACGATTGGGTTATCCATGGGAAAAGCGAGGTCTAGAGTAGATTCGATCCAAAGATTCAATAAAAAAGATCGACAACAAAACAAGATGAGATCAAGGCAAAAAAACAAAGAGATAAGAGAAAGAGAGTAACAGAAAAAACTAAGTAATATAGTAAACGATGAACGAACGAATGATAAAATGTATATGAAAATGAAATCATGATAATAACACTAGATATTTGTAAAGAAATTAATGAAAATACTGAATCGTTAAACATCAACTCAATTAAATACCGAGTCAGATCATTGGTCTGAATCCACGAATCGGATCGCCGGAATTGTGAAGCCGAAGAGTTTACCAATGGTGACCTGCAATAGGATAGGCAGGAGCCGCTATAACCTTGGCAACCGGTGCAGCGGCAATGACTTTAGCTCCTCCTGTCCTTTCGACAACAGCGTTGAACCCGTTGATATGGTCAGCTGTGTACGTCACCTTGCGTATGTGACCATCGGGCTCTACAAGACTGTAGCTTCCGTGGATAACTCCGTTCTCCAGGTGCTCTTCGGCGTTCTTCGAATCCCCAGTATGAGGGTCGGAGACTCCGTACGCGAAGTCGTATTTAGGATTAGGGTCGACTTCTTCCGGTACGACAACCTTCGACACCACTTGGGGGATGATTTGTTTCTGGTAGACCGGGGCGTGGACGTACTGAGGAGCATGGAGGACTGGCGCCGGTTGGTAGTAGGACTTTTGGATAACGGGTGCAGCGTGCAGAATCGGTTGGGAGTACACTGGAGCTGCTGCTACATGACCATAGTCTGAGAGGACCACGGGTGCCGCATGGACCACGGCCAAAAGGGCCAACGATAAAATCTACAAAATAAACATTTAAATATCACTTGTTATTTTTTTTACTAGATTAATTATTGTACCTATAGAAACCCTTAGTGACTATAAGCATATGTTAAACTCCTTCTAAAGAAAATAAATCATTTTTGGTTTTAGACAAATTTTCGAGAAATTTTAACAGATATACACACAGTGGGTGGCTAAATTATTAGGGACAGTACACCGTTTTCGTAATTTTCATGTTTAGACGAATTTTATGAGTAAAGAAATTCGTTTTTATTCTCTTTTCTTTTGTGTTCTTGCTACCGGTATTATTATTATTTATTGCTTTAAAATTATAGCAAGACTGTTATAATAATAAAAATACGTATATAGTTTTATTCCACTTTTATTTATAGTTTTTTTACCAGTGACCGGGTTTCGTCATGACCGACATCGTCAGACTGGTGTGTCTAACCAAAAAAATTATAAATAAAAGTGGAATAAAACTATAAACGTATTTTTATTATTATAATTAAAATGCAGTTCCACCAAGAAATGTCAGTAGAAAACTCAATATAGCAAGATTGTTCGTTTGTTAAAAAGTGAAGTTATTTCTCATTTGGCTGTTATTAGTGAGAACTGTTGTGTGAGCTGAATGATTAATTTTTGGAATTATTCTTTTGCATGTTTTCTAAGTCTAAGATTATCAAAACGTAGGTATTAATCGTTTCGTTAATACAATGCGTAAATTTCAACGTTGTTAACACATATATTTCCCAAGCTTCGGGCGTATCTCCAAGAAAATCTCGGGAAGTACAAACCTTCTCAAGTACCTACGTCATTACACATATTACCAAAGAGATAAAGCAGCACCCACAGGTATTTCAAAGTCAGTGGTTAACCGAACTAAAATGAAAATTTATAAAAACCGCTCCCTAGGGGCAGACCGGGTTAAATAAAGAGGTAGAAAAAAGATCAACACTCCGCGTGGTTGCCGTAAAATCAGGGAAATCCTGTCTTCCAAATCCTTAAATGTGAGCTGATTGTCTATCTTCGTTAATAAACAATACAAAGAGATCATTAAGCACGTAATGAGATTGTTATATTTTAAATAAAGCACTCTTATGAATAAAAAAATTAAAAAAACTCGTTTATTTGGCCACTATATTCCCATAAACTTGAAAATTACAGGAAATTTGTACAGTCCCTAATAATTTGGTAACCTACTGAATGTATCGTTTCAGTCGTATTGTTGTGTTAGAGATATGATTTTGGCTTATTTAGTATGATACTTTCATATTTAAAGTTTTTTGATAGTTTTGCGTAGAATGACTTTTTTATACCACGTACAATAATTGTGTATATTTTATTCATATCACCACACCGTGGTCCGCACCCGATCGTGTAAAGGAAACTGCATTGGTACACTAAATGCTGTGTATATCGATCATTTGTTACATAAAGGTAAAGTGATCAGCCTTGCGCTTCAGATGCGCCAGTTCAGAAACATGAAATATTGAAGAACCACCTCTAAAACCAATATTTCACGCCCACTGCGCCAGGAATCGAACACAGCATCTTAAGCATGGTAGACGAACGCGTCAACCACCACACTACGAATTTATCTCTACTCGATTTATTTTTTCAGGATTTTTGCCTGAGAACAGCCATCGACTCGAAAGCACTCGTCCAGAATTCTTGTTCTATTTCACACACAGAACTGTATTCTTAATCGTCTGGACACAGAGAATCTAAAAATTTATAGACAATAAAAATCCACTTATCCGGATTAATGAGTGCCAGACGTTATCACATAACTTACTTAAAAACGACCAGCAAAGTAATTGGTGTGACGAAGAAACGCGCCGGCCGCCAGCGCCCTTTTTTATTTTTTATTACAACATCGCCATTTTCTAAAGACGATCCTGATATTTGGCAATCCGGATGACGGGAGTTTGGATAAACGGAGCTCTAATGTAACAGTGTGAATAATACAATCCACAGATGTGTTATTATTTCACAAGAGACGAAAAACTTGAGACTTCATCGAAAATTAAATATCAAAACAACGCAAAAAATTAATGTGAAAATATATAATACAGTATTATTAACAGTAAAGGAAAATGGAGGAAATGTCCTGACCTGCGCAAACATTTTGATCCTTGCGTTCCTCTCGAATTGGCTTGAATGTCCGAGACGGAGTCGGTACTGATGATGCTGTGGAGATCAGAGGGGCTTATAAAGCTCCGTCGAGAGTAGCAGTCTTCGCCGGGGCCAGCGGCGAGGGGAGAAGAGGGGGGTCACGAGAGCGGATCTGCAGCCAGGAGTGGGGCAGGTTCTGCAACGCTTCTCTCAGACGGTACGTTACATGTAGCATGTTGTTGGGGGTGCGAAACATTTGGTAGCTAGAAACACCGAGTGGTGAAATACAACGCACTGATGGCATTTTCTTGACTTGCTACCAATACTTATAATGTTCTGAGAGTAATAATGCGCTTCAGCTGTAAAGACGCCATTTCGCTCTTTTGCATTGAACAAAAGCCTTGCAAATTTTTTATTTGGTTTTTGGCTTAACAACATAAGTGTAACGGACGGTTTCGTCGCTGCGTTTTCGATTCTCGTCCTAAGTACCAACGGCCCATTGTTTTTTTATAAACTGTAGCTAAGTTCGTGATTAATGATGCTAGCATGATTTTTGTCCGCATGGGCGGCTCTTCGATTCGATTTTTTTCCGATGATTTTCCCTGTCTTGTTAAGCCGTACCAGTAGTAGTTTTTCCCGACGTAATACGTTTAAATCAACATCTGAATTGACATAAAATATTATATATACGATAAACATCCACAAAATAAGATCACAAAGGCTCCTGAGGCCGCGGAAATTATTTTATTCCAAAGTTGGCGTACCTGACATGTAGAGGGGATCCCTAATGGTCAGTTTATTTGGTCGCGCGTGTTTGTCGGCCATTCTGTTAAGTCACAGTATTTTTTTCCGTTGGAGAGTATATTGCACGCTCCTGCCACATCCCGTCCATCAAAATCTCGTGACCACCGCGCGTGAATTGTCGGATAGTTTTGCACGAGAAATAGAAGCTTTTCTGGACTCTATCGTGACGGGGGATGAGACGTGGGTTGCCCATTCACCAAAAAGTTCAAAACGACCCCTTCAGCCGAAAAAGATATAGCATCACTTTTCTGGAACCATAAAGGGGTCCTTTTAATTGATTTTTTACCCTAAGGGACTACCATCAATGCAGAAGCTTTCTTAAATACCTTGAAAAACTCAAAAAAACAATACAAAACCGCAGAAGGGTAATGCTGACCGGGGGAGTAAGCCTCCTGCATGACAACGCCAGGCTCCACACCGCGCGAGCACCCAGGAGCTGTTGAAATCGTTTGGATGAGATATTGTCAACCACCCCTTTTATTCACACAACTTGGCACCCTCGGACAAGTCCGAGACTGACTGTTATTGACTAGGTGGCTGCTATTGACTAACAAAACCAGCCAATAACAAGTCATAAGCCCTGTAAATGCCTAGACTTTCATATTCCCTTCTCAAAATGTTTTCCCTCTCTGTTTTAACAAAATAAGATCTAAATAACTCCCTAGGGAGTAAACGCAGCCTTTCTACAAACATTTGGGCATACTCAAAACATCGTGGCATTAATTAATTTATAAAATTACTATAGTGGACATAGGCTATTGTGACACAAGGCAATACAGTTTTGGCTACCATTCACGTATGCAATATGGTCATTAGGGTGAATGACAATATCCGACAAAAGCCCTCCATATAATTTGTCAAAGACACAGCGGAAAGGGCAGTAAAAGTTGTAGAGCTAAATTCAATTCAAATCGCGATGTACGAAATTGAAAATTTTAAAACCGTAGCTCGTTTATTGACAACATTGCTTTTATGTATAAGTGAAACCAATAAGAAGACTTGCGATCTTTAAAACGGTTTCGGGTATGTCGAGGAGTGTACTTTCAGATGAAAGAATTTAATAAATTTGGATGGCCAAACATAGGCAAAATGGTGAATAATACCGTTTATAAAGTGGGCACACAAATCAGCCAATGAAAGGTCATAAGTCCTGTAAATGTCTAAACTAATTTAGGTGGTTAAAACGTGTTTTGATTGATTTTTAACGAGGAAGCTCAGCCCTACAGAAAATTGGATATAGAACAAAAAATGAACCACTTTACATGACGTCGCTAGTTCTTCGGAATCAACCAATGATAAGAGAGTTTTGATAGATATACGGTTAGCGGTTGGTCACTGACCAATCAGCAGAACTTATCAAGAAAAGGGGGAAGAAAACTTAAGACGTCAGACGCGAAGTAATTTAAAAAATACAAAACTAAAAATCATAGCGTCTATGAGACGATATATAAAATTAAAAATATTTTTGAAAAATTGCTTAATCTATTAACAAAAAAAAACACTGAACTTTTTTTTTTTAATTTGAAAATTTATTTATAAACCCTCACGGATTATTACATTCATTTTACATAAAATAATATATACATTTTTCATTTATACTCTGTTGTTCAAAATAATATTTTTTACATCTTTTGAAAAGTTTGAAGAGTCTTTTGTTTAGTTTTGTCTGGTAGTTTATTGTATAATTTCAGTCCCTGGTTCATTAGTCTTGATTGTCCTTGTCTTGTTTTAGAAAGTTGTATATGGTATTTGTCTGATATTCTCGTATTATGTCCATGTTGACTACAATTTTTTACTAGTTTTAGTTCTTCGTCTACAATTACATTAGTGGCTAATTTATGGATAAATTTTATTACTTCATCATTATAAAATGAATAACCACAAAGTTAATTCTTTAAATATAAAAGTTATTTATATTAAAATTGTTGGTTGGCGACTCCACCTTTTGACGCGGGTTCAATATTAGAATCACATATTGCGGAATACAGAGTTTCTGGAGCATTCCTTTTACGCGATGTTTGAACGGAAAATGTCGACCGCGTGTCTCCTCTCGTACGTTGTGGGTAGGTGAGGCCAGAGTGAGAAAGGTACACCGTATTTAGATTAGCCTTTGAACCAGTGCAGTGTTGCAGTACGAGAATATACACACACGAGAATTTGGTGCGATCGATCATTATAAAAATCGCGGAGAGTAAATTCCTATCGGGCAAAAGTCCAGAGTCGAAACCGATATCAATTTTGAAAAATAATTTTAGTAATTAAAATTAATGACGAGTTTATAATATAGTTCCTGCAGCTAGTGTCATGGACTCGCATATCAAAAGTCCTAGGTTCGAACCCCGCACTACCACAATCATTTGATTTTACGTAAAACAACTTCATGTAAAAGCTCTGTTATTATACTATACTATTTTACATTATTCTCTACCTTCCATAACTAATTACACAAATACAAGAGTTACTAGATACTCCACCCGATGCTGCAAAAACAATTAAAAATTTATACAACTTTGGGTCAAAGAGGATTGGCCTACTACTCGGTTAAAGTGTACAAAATACTTCCATTGTCCATGAGGACAATTAATAAGTACTCACAATATAAAATTGATATTAAGAAATTGATAGTGGAGGTGGGTAGTGGATCAAGCCAAATAGGTAAAAAATTGTTTTCTGATTTTGAAATTTTGTCTCCAATTAGTAATGTTTAAAAGTGCTATAAAAAATGAAGTAAATAGAAGTAAAATGGATTGTCTCATTCGCCCAAACCAATATTGAATCAACCGCTCCACAAGTGTATAGCTTATGTTAGGTTTTTGTTATTTTCATTGTGTGTTTTGGAATATAAATAATATAGATGTACATATACGAGTATAACTTGTTTTTAAAACTGCGAATATTTGGTTAATTATCTCTGTTTATTAAGTTAGTCTTCTTTGTTTATTCTCTAATGTAAAAACATTTCAAAAAAGTATATTGTTAAGTGTCCTCGGCAAGGGTAACCCAAGTGAGGACACATTATTTTTATTATTAATTATAGTTTGTAAGAGAAAAATATGAATAAATAAATAAATATGCATTTGTTGTTTTTTATGTTTATTTTAGTTTATATTGCTTATTAGGTTTACGATGATAATTTGGTTAGTTAGATTAATTACATTTCTTATTATCTTAACTATTTAAACAACTAACTTAAGGCAATTATACTTGTGGTTAAATGTTTCTCTCTGCACGGGACACCCCAGTGAGGGAAACATTATTCTGAATAAAAAAAAATATTCAAAGTTGTAAAAGTATAAATAAATAAATAAATAATAGTGAGTTATTTAGAGTAACTCACTATTATTTATTAATTTGATGAAAATGTAAAATTTACATGAAAATGTCTTCGATTTTTTTATTTTATTTATTTCCACAATAAACATGATTAATAGTATGATACAATATTCACATATATACTTATTCTAATATAATTTAACACTATTGTACACTTGGGGAGTATTTCACCATCTCCTCGAAAATCCTGATTAGCTTATATGTCCTGCTAAATCGCATTTGAGTTTAAAATTCGATTTCGCAATCTCTGATTATCGTGAATCTCATTTAAATCGTCGCTAAAGTTAACTAGAGGTATGTCCTCTATTTAACGCATATTTAAAAATGGCGTCGCCCGCGTTATCGTTGACAGATATCCTCAAATTTTTAAAGCGTTGAAAACCGTTCGAACCACGGACCTTTGGTCCGTGAGTCCGAGACACTAGCCACGGGACCACAACCCGATATATAATGCATATTTTTTTACAGTAAGGCCTTCCAGGCTTCTTGCCAGGCGAATGTCTTGATAAAATAGTCAAAAGATTGATTTAGCATTATTTAAATGATGAAATTGGTTGGTTGCAAATGTCCTTTAAATCGTGTAATCGTGTACTTTTGAAATACCCCTCACTGTCCTAATTTATAATATTAAAACTATTATTTTATATGTACACTAGTATTAACTTATGTATGGATAAATCATTAGAACGCAATTGCTTATTTTTACTTAAATAAACACGTGTGAAAGTATCGTGTGTGTTTGATAATATAATGTGAAATATCTTAATTCGTTTAACGAACGGCTTAGGCATTCAATTGAATTCCGGCATTTAATGAACAGCCTAGCCGCTCAATTGAGTGGCTGATTTAACTATTTGGCGGCGACATCTTCTTCTTTTTATTATTTAGCCTTCTGTCCTCCACTGCTGGATATAAGTCTCTTCCATATCCTTCCATTTCTTTCGGTCGGTTGCTGTTTGCAGCCAATTTTTACTCTTCACAGCGGCTATGTCGTTGGACCATTTTTTTTAGGTCTTCCAACGCCTCTCCTTTTCTCCCAAGGTCTCCATCTTAAAATTTGAGGGGTCCATCTTGTGGGGTCTAGTCTCGAAACATGTCCTGGGCATTGCTACTTTAGTCCTGTTACGCGATCCATGATATCCACTATTCTGGTTCCGTTACTAATTTCCTAATTTCTTATTCGGTCTCTTACGCGTCTTTACTACGTATTTAACTAGGTTTTTAAATATGTTTTAATACGTCTTTTACTAAATTATTTACAATGTTTTTTAACTATGTATTTTACTATGTTTTTTAATATGTTTTTATCATGTCTACAACCTTTATTTTTTTTATGTATTGATTACTGTTAGTATATTTTTTTTATTGTATTAAAACGGAGTAAATAACCCTAGATGGACAGTCAAAGCAACTCTGTATAAATGTACAATTTGATTGATTGATTTGGTGTTTATTTTGTAAAACTCCATATTTAAACTTATAATATAAGAAATCAAACACTGATTTGAGTCTACTGAACACTTTATTTTATTTTTACAAATATAAAAACAAAAATTTCGTGACAATTGTTTCGCCTTGTTAGGGCTATTTTAAACGAATGTGAAAATTAGATGGATTGAATGTCTTTATATAGTTATATAATTCAAGGTACTTAAGTAAAAAAATATATATAATTTTAAGAACTTTAGCATGTACATTAATCATAATTGAGGGAAAAACCAATGGTTAAGGGCAAGGCTAAGAGTTTAATAGGTAATGGGGAAATTAGGTATTTATATTTGAATTTTCTTAACAAGATATTCAGAACACATAAGAAAATTCAAATATAAATACGTTAACCCCCATTAACTATTAAACACTTAGCCTTGTCTTTAACTATTGGTTTTTCCCACAATTATGATTAATGTACATGCATGTACATGTTTTTTTTTATTTGTTACTTAAGTACCTTGAATTATATAACTATATAAGGACATTCAATCCATCTAATATTCACATTCGTTTGAAAATACCCTAACAGGGCGAAACAATTGTCACGAAATTTTTGTTTTTATATTTGTAAAAATAAAATAAAGTGTTCAGTAGGCTCAAATCAGTGTTTGATTTCTTATATTGTAAGTATAATTGTATGTAAATGATATGATAAAAAGTAAACAAATAAATTATGAATTCGATTTCAGTCTGGCTAAAAAAAAAATTTTTTTCAAAGTTTTATCCTATTCTGATATTTATTCATGCTCTTCATTCATAATTCATTAAATCATTAAATCAAATGCAATTTTCCATTCTTACTTTCCTTCAATCATCCTTTACCACTCCTTATCAATTTCCTTCTTTTCCTTTCCACTACCTCCTTGTTTTGTCCATATTTATCTTATTTTAATATATAGTATATTTATTATTTTTATAGTTTAAACTGTAAGCCGTCGTCCGCTTTATTACAGTATTATTTAGTGAATACATATAATTGGATGGCAGGCCCTACTATGTATACAATTTGTACAGTTTTTTTTTTTTTTTTAATATTAATTTGACCTGTACATCTGTTTGTATTTGAAATAAATAAAATAAAAAAGTATTTTTGTTACATCAGAATATAATATAATAAATCAACGCTTTGAGCCCTATGATTCGGACCTGTTTAAACGGATACGAACTTTACCAAAGGCGATAACGTATTGAATCGGCTCACATTATTCATTAAAACATGGCTAATAAATTGATACACATCAAATGTAACAAGATATAACTAGGTATCGGAAAAATCATTTATTTTTTTAATTAATCCACCTATATAATATAAAACAATTTAATAAAAAATATCATTGATTGACATTCGAAGCGTGTGGCTGATAATAACATTGAGAACCCCAATGCACTCTGAAGAGGTGTCACGAATAGCGAATAGTGATTTGACCGAATACCGAGTGCTGAATATTCGGCCACGCTCTCGATCGAAGCGCCAAATATTCGGTGGCCGAATATTCAGAAAAACATCTGCGCATTTCGCGCCTGACAGGTTTCATTGCGGTGTGTAAGTACTGGGGTGACGGGGCGTATTTGTTTTATTTGAGAGTAGCTCATGTCGCGACACGCCTTATTTGTTCATTATTACATCGCTCTGTGTGAATAATAGTTGCTCATTAGTAATTAGTAAATATTTGTTCATTGTGCATAATGGCACTTAATAAAAAGTCGCATATTTGGGAATATTATGAGGTTTGTAGTGAAGATAATAAACTGGCTGCGCGTTTGCCGTGTAACAAGTTCTCGCGAAGTATTATTTATGAGGAAAAGCGCAATCGTTCGCTACCAACAAATTCTAAAAAAATGGTTTTCATTCATCACGACTTACCACAGATGGATTTTAAGTATTGAAGTAATTATTAATGTTAGTAAATATTTGTATTTAACCACTTACCTACTTTCTATATCCACCGGTTTCGAGACGTACCCGTCTCTTCGTCAGGACACTCACTACACCAACATGCAAATACTTAAATATACTTTTACTTTCACCGTAGTACACAAAGTATTTATGAAAAAAATACATATTTTATTTGTATGTTTTTATTGTCTGGTAAAACGAACGCACAATTAGGAAATGATACGATTTTGCCATTTTAAAACGAATGTTTTTTTTTAAATCACGCAATAATAAATAAATAAAAAATCATAAATTAGATAAAAACAATATTTTTTAAAGGTATTTCTGTTTTAAAATATCCTTAAAAGTTTTATCTAACTAAAATATAATTACTTTTAGACCGGCAGATTACGCACATCTCATCTCCAATTGATAAATACTCATAACTTTTTCGATAATGTGAGTATTTATCAATTTTACTTGAAGACAATGGAAGTAGATAGTAGATTTTAATAGAGAGGTAAACCAACCCTTTTTAATTTTTCATTGATAAACCCTTCGGGTTACATACATTTAACAAAATATTTTTACTTTTATAATTCACATTCTACTGCTAATAATACCTTAACATAATATTTTAACATATTTTGTAAAGGTTGTCTGAGTCTTGAGTTAAGTTTTGTTTGGTAGTTTATTGTATAATTTCAGTCCATGGTTTATTAGTTTCGATTGTCCTTTTCTCGTTTTAGAAGGTTGTTTATGATATTTTTCTGATATTCTCGTATTCTGTTCATGTTTACTATGGTTATTTTAAAGTTTTAATTCTTCGTCTACAATTACATCAGTGGCTAATTTATGAGTAAATTTTAAGGATTCTAGTTTGAAGATTTCAGTTACATTCAATTGTTTGGTTTGTTTAATTGAATTTGGGATAAAGCCAACATACTGTACGCCTTCCTTTTGAGAAGATAAAATAATAGAAAATTTGAGGACCGTTTTCACAAAATTAAATTTCTACAAAAAAAACAAATGCGTTTTTTTATTGAAATGGGTTCTTCCGTTTAAGCTTTATCGATTGGTGAACAAAACGATATATATGCGAAGTTGTAGCGGTTCAAATATCGTGAATTTTTACAAAACGAAATAACTACACTACATAGAGTTTTCACAAAGCAAAATATCTGCATATTTTTTTGGGGTGTTAAGTTTTTTAAAATCGAAAATAATCAAAAACAAAACATGATTTCGGCCAAGAAAAAAAAAGTATATTAATAATAATAAAATAATATTTTTTAAATTATATTTTTTCATCACTTTATTTGTGCTATTATTTATGTAAAAAATATATAAGAGGTGTATATTTACATAGGTAAAATGTGTATATTTACATAGGTACTTAGATATGTCAGTAGACATATAATTTTACAAAAAATCAGTTTAAAATGATTTCTTGCAAAAGTAAACTTATTTAATTTCTAACATAAATCAATTTTACATACATTCCCATCACAAAAATATGTAGATATTTCGCTTTGTGAAAATTCTTGAATTAAGAACATTTTTATAAATAATTTTACTGATTTTACATTATTGATTTTTAGTACATGGGTAAGGATTTTATATATCTATAAAATGCTATTTTTATTTTATTTAAAATCGTAATAGTTTTATTTTTAACATTAAAAAACCTTCTTCTGAAAAATTAACATTTTGTAGATATTTCGCTTTGTTAAAACGGTCCACGATTAGCATAAGACTTTACTTTATACGTTTTAATATCACCATCGAGTTGTATGACTAAATTTGGTCATTTTTTTTTTGTATTTAATTAGAAAATATTACCTACAAGTTTATATGATGGTCGACACCTACGGGTTAAGATAATTTGACCGTATTTAGTCATATCTCAATGGTACAAATAATTACATTTAAACCAAGCCGATATGATTTTTACTCCACCTAGGCTCAATATGGATATTTATCTCGTGAATTATAAATAAATAAACAGCTTTTCAGAACGATCTGGCAATAAAACATAGTAATTAGGAGCAAAACTTAATTTCCACGATAGTTGTGTCATTTGAAGGTGATTGTAGGCTTTGGGCTGAATGCGAAAAAAATATTTTTTTACATTTTTAGAAAACGGAAAAATTCAAATAACAACACACATATAAATGAGGGTACTATTTGCAAACCCGGCGAAATCCATCTTTCTTTATTTAGAGCAAATCACAAAAAAACTGATACAGTTCTAAACTTCAATTTTTTATTATAATCAGTGAGTATTTTATACAACAATGTTTTGAGTATGTCCAAATACTTGTTGACTGGCTGGATTTTCTCCCTAGGGAGTTGTTCATATTTAAATTTATTGCAACAGAGAGGGAAAACATTTTTGAGAAGGGAATATGGGAGTCTAGGCATTTACAGGGCTTATGACCTGTCATTGGCTGGTTTAAGTGGCCATTTCCTCAAACATGGATGGATGTTCAAACATAGACAGAATGGTGTTAGTAACAGTGTGTAAAGTGGCCACTCAAACCGGCCAATGACAGGTCATAAGCCCTTTAAATTTCTTTCTCAAAAATATTCCTCATATTCCTTTATCTCATATTCCTTTCTCAAAAATGTTTTCCCTTTTTGTTGCAATAAATTTAAATATTTTATACGTAAGCAGTGATGACATAAGCATGATGTCAAGAAACAGTAGTGAAATAATACATTTAATTTTACTTTGCACTACTTAAGTAGAGGTTGCCATGTTTGCAACACACCCGATAATTTAAAAGTCAAGCTCTTACAGATAAAGCCGTATTTTTAACTGAAAATGTTTTAATTATTGTAAAAAAATGTATCCGGAATAAGTTTCAATTAATATCCCACTTTTTTTAGATTTTGTGTTTTGCCGGGTTTGCAAGTAGTACCCTCAAATGTACTGTTTGTATTCACAGGAGGTTTATTAAAAAGGATTTTTATTATTAGTTCGAGTAATATGCTTCTGTTAAACTAAAATATGAAGCGAAAATTAACGGAATCACTAGAAGTACCTATTAAGACTTTTTCTTGTTTTAATTAAACCTAACAATAATATACTGCAAAGAGTGTGTCCAAATGTTTGTTAGATCTCATAACTCCCTGGGGAGGAATTTCAGCCTGTCTACAAACATTTGGATACACTTTAAACATTGTTGATTAAACTAACTGCTAGAAGAAGAGGTAAAAAATTGGAAAATCGTTTTCAGGCGTTGCTTAATAGGTGAATTGGTTCAGTCGGATGAACCTCACCCACATGATAAAGGTTTCAGACTTTTATTTTTTATTATGAATAAAACATATAATACAAAAAGTACATTTTATACTAACTATTTACAAAGCAATTATTGAACCACACGTTAACTACTGTAGTAGCATTTTATTTTTATCAAACAAAGAAAACATAGATAAACTAACTGTATTACAAAATAAAGCCTTTAGAATCATTTTGAAAAAAAAAACAGATACACGAGAGTAAAGTCGATGATAAATGAAATGAAATTATTAACATATAAACAAAGAATATTTTACAATACAATGATATTTGTTCATAAAATTATAAACTCTAATAAAAAAACAGAATTTTAGAAAAAAATTGATCGGAACCAGCATGAACACGATCACAATACTAGAGAAAAGAACAAAATTAGACTTCCATTTAGGAAAAAGGCAAAGTCACAAAATTCAATTTTATTTAAAGCAATTAAAAAGTATTACGAAATGGAAAAAAATATTTATGAAGAAAAAAACATATTAAAATTTAAAATAATGGTCAAGACATATGCGATAAACAATTTATAAATTAAATATATTTGCAATGTTATTTTTAGAACACACATAACAATATGTATGATATGTGTGCCCTACTTTGAGATTTAAATAAATAAAAAAATAAATACTCCCAGGAATTATTAAAGAAACTCATTTCTCTTGTTCTTTCCTCTTTCCTCTTTTTTTCTTTTTTCCTATTGAGTAATAGTTTTGACTTATGGTAATTTATAAACAAATACGTTTATTTCTATTTTTATATATCTTTAGCTTTTAAATATTTCTTTTCTATTGAATATGTTCTGTAACTTGAATTATAAATTTGAAACTATTATTTTATTGGTTGGTTGGAAAAAAATGCCATTTGGCAATAAGCCCGCCAATGTACAAATAACATTATGCACAAAAAGTTAAATTAATAAATTTAAAAAAATTGGGAACGTACATAAAAAACATATTAGTGACAATACATGTTAAATACAATATTTGATAAAACTTAACGATAAAAGAAAAATTATAGACCTTTTAAATTTATTTAAAATTGTAAATTCAATATGGGATTGCCCTGAACTATTATCTCTTATCGAATTCAGGGTGCCTGGAAGAATGACTAGACAGGTGCCACCATTTTATAACAACAATTCACGGACAGTGTATACTTGTAATGCCGTATTAAATAGACTTCATGAACTCGGCAATAGTTATTCCCACGTATCTGATATATTTGGTGTAGGATATTGTTCATATAGAACAAACCTTTTGAACTTTTTCAAAGATGGTGAATGGTAATTATATTTATTTATTCATGCGTTTCATATCCAGTTTTTTGTTCACTTTGCCTAGCTGTGTGAAACAGTACTTATGATTTTCTTGTTGTTTTACTGTAGTATTTTTTTACTTAAACTTTCTACTGAATATGCTGTATAATTTTTAGGTTATTTTTTTAAATATAAATCTTGTGTAATTTTTGGTTTAATTTTTTTATTTTTTTAAAATCTTGTTTTTAAAATTCATGTTTTAAAAAAAAAAGAAATATAATAAGCCAAATATGTTATTATTATAAATAATTGTAAAAGGCAGATTTGCCGTTTATGTTAATAAAATAAAATAAAATACATAATATCATACATACGTAGTTAATACATCCGAAATAGTAAGAAAACATTATTGTATAAGAAACATAAAACACAGAACTTGACACCATCTATATAAATTACATTAACAATTATCACTATCAAAAAGATTTAAGTCATATTTTTTAATTGCGACACTTCTGGATTTTTTATTAGATTTTTCGTGTTTTAGCTCATAGGGCAGTTTATTATATACGGAATGGGCAGTATTTTCCAAAGACCTACTGCCGAATTTTGTTGAGCGAAACTTAGACATATGAAGATTCCCTGAGTAACGCGTATTGTAATTGTGAATTTAATTACCAAATGTTTATTTTATTTTTTTTACTTCACAAAAGCTGGAAGAGTCGGGGAAATGTGAATGATTAAACATAGGCAGAATGGTGAATGTTACAGTGTGTAAAGTGGCCACTTAAACCAGCCATTGACAGGTCATAAGCCCTGTAAATGCCTAGACTTCCATATTCCCTTCTTAAAAACGTTTTCCCTCTCTGTTGCAACAAAAATAATACACTGGAATGATTTATTTTCTTTAATATAGCATTGTATTAATTCAAGTAGGTAGGTGAGATAATTTTTCTACATCTTTTATTGTCATTTTTAATTACTGCGTGTACTTGAATTGGATTAAATTATGAAAAAAGTAATAAAACAAGTAAAACTACATTATAAAATATATTTATTACGTATTTCCTTTATCACAAACGTTTTTAAAATACATTTTACATGATATTTCATAAAAATGAGAAGACTTAACTTAATAGGACAATAAAAGAGCAAAACAAGAAAGCATTGATAAAAAAAGAAAAGGAAATGAAAAAAATGTAGAAAGAAGAAGAGGGAAATGAATTTTAAAATAATATATGCATGATGAGGAGAAAAATGTTAGGGATATGGTGAAAGATGAAGAATAGAACAATAGTTTTTAAACAATGAGCAGATCAAGAAATGAAAAGAAATAGCATAAGAATATCAAAAAGGCAATGGCAAGATCGAGAAGGAAAAGGTGAAAATAATTTAGCATTTTAGTTAAAGAAATGACAGAAAATAGAGTTGAAACAGAAATAAGACATTTTCAACAAGAAAGAAATTAAAACGAAGAGATATTATATGAATGAATATGAATGAATAATTTAAGAAACGTAATTAATTTAGACTAGAAAAAACAAAATATCAACACAATATATTCAAACAGAAATGAGATATTTTTAACAAGAAAGAAATTGAAAGAAAGGGATACAAAATAAGAATGAATAATTTAAGAAACGTAATTAATTTAGACTAGAAAAAGCAAAATATCAACACAAAATGCTTAGGTAAAAGATCATGCACTGAATTCAAAGAATGCAGCAAGCAAAGAACACAAAAAAGCGACAAAAGTACAAAAATTACATAGCACGCATAAATCCTAACTAAAATCTACAGTCTTTGATGGCACTATCCATTAAATTAGTATTTTAGATCAACCGATGAACTTGAGACCTGTCGGAACAGCCGGTACCGCGGGTACAATAGCATTGGCGTGTACAAGAGGACCTCTCTGCACAACGGCGTTGAATCCATTGATGGGGTCGGCCGTGTACACGACAGTTCTGACGACACCGTCAGGCTCTACCAGGCTGTAGGATCCCTTGACGACTCCCCCGTTCCTGGTCTCTTCTTGGCTCTTCCTGTCTCCGGTCAGAGAGTCGTGGACGTTGTAGGCGAATGCGTACTGGGGAAAGGGATCGTTCGGATATGCGATGGGAGCCGGGGCGATCACTTGGTGGGCCACGGGAACAAGGCCACACTCAACGGCGATAGCCAATGCTACTAAAATGGACGCTACCTAAAATTAAAAAACCTTGTTATAGACGCTCACAATTATTTCAACACATAAATTAATGTATAAATCCTTGCGAAGGACGCAATTTTAGACAGTTTAACAAAGCAAGTTTAAAGTATTCTAAAAATACTGGTTCTTTGTACAAATGTTTCACTACTCTCTGCGTCCGCAGTTTTAGTAAAAACATATTTTTGGCACACTAAATAAATCCTGTCGGCCTCGTGGTGTAATGGTCAGCGCGTTTGCTTACCATGCAAGAGGTCTCTGATTCGATTCCAGAGATGGTTGATATGAAATATTTATTTAAAAGGGTGTTTTCACAGTAGAATATTTCATAGTCCCTGGACTGGTACCTGAAGCGTAAGACTGATTACCTTTTCTTCATGTAACAAAAATTGATCGAGATATGCTTCAATTGGTGTACCAATCCAGTCCCCTATGCACCATTAGGTGCGGAAAGGGAATGATGATAATTTTGCACGCCTAGTTAAGAGAACATTAAGCGTTTATTTCAATTTAATTATGCTGTTGATAATTTTATATATTTTTTTAAAATGTGTTTTTTTTGGGAAGTAGTTTAAAGCATTTTTGCGTTTGTGTTCTGTTAACATGTGTTCTATTAAGAACTTTTGCGATCTTATGATTTACCCAAGTATTGAATTTTAAGGGGCCATTTTCGACAAGTTGTAAATAACTGACTATTGGAAAATGGGAATCAAGTTGGGGCAGAGTGAGATTCGAACCACGGACCTTTGAGCCGTGAGTCCGAGACACTAGCCACGGGACCACAACCGGATTCGATTTTTTGTATATTAAACTTAACAGCCAAGCTAAATAATGAATAATATGTTTAAAACTGCGCCTGATCACCAAACATAAAACATTTTCGTATAACGCCATCCACATAATGATATGAATAATTGGGTTTGAAGTTCAAAGGATAGAAATTAGATTTCTACAACACGTTTTTATTTTCTTTTTTCATCTGGACTACAATAGAAGCTGTTGGGAAAATAGTGTTAACAATAAATAGCGACTTACCTTGAAAGACATGTTGGGGTTGCTTGGAGTGATATGTTGACTGTGAAAGCACAGGTGATAGTGTGAAGTGTAACAGTCCGTTGCAATGCTTTTATAGTGAAATTACGATCGATTACAGCATCGCTACTATTCGCGAAGAAAGAAATGAGGCGTCGAAGAAGCGAGGACGAGCAGTGCATAATAATTGTCCTTAGAAATGTATCGCAGAAGGAATAACGAACCATCTGGATCGAGTGATAAAATAAGTCTTCACAAATCTGGTAAACGAAAGAAAATGACACCAGAAATAAGTGTATTCAGATGAAGATTTATACTTTAATTTTAATTGTATTATTTTACTCTATTTTCTTACTTTTTTTATTTTTATTTATTTACAATTTTAAAAAACCCGTTAGGGTCACATTAGAAATTTTATATTGTCTAGTCATTTTATGTCTCGTCTAGTCTAGTTAGTTCAGTCATCATGTGCTTTTTCAGATTGATTTTAAATTTGTCTCCAGTAAAAGTTTTCAAGTAGTTTATGTCAAATGGTGTGTTTTTTTGTACAGTTCAGTCGCAGAGGTCAGGTAGGGCAGGTTGTATGTTAGTTTAAGAATTTTATTTTGTTGTCTTTGTATTCTTGTTATGTATATCTTTAAAAAAAAATATTCTTTAAACTATTTTTATCTGGTTTTATTTATTTATTTTATCAAAATTAGCGACAAATCTGCATTTTACAAAAATTTATAATGCTAACTTATTTGGCTTAGTATTTTTTTTTTTTTTAAACATAAATTTTATTTAACCCAATATTTATTAAAAAAATTAAACCAAAAACTTATACAAAATCTACATTTAAAAATTAACCTAAAAATTATACAACATATTCAGTAGAAAGTTTAAACAATTCAAGAATAAATGTAAAAAACAAAATTAAATGATAAAATATTTTAAAGTAATATAACAAGAAAATCATAAACACTGTTTCATACAGCTGGGCAAAGTGAACAAAAAACTGGATATATTATGAAATGCATGAATAAATAAATATAATTACCATTCACCATCTTTGAAAAAGTTCAAAAGGTTTGTTCTATAGGAACAATACCGAACACTAAATATATCAGATACGTGAGAATAATTATTGCCGAGTTCATGAAGTCTGTTTAATACGGCATTACAAGTATATACTGTCCGTGAATTGTTGCTACAAAACGGTGGTACCTGCCTAGTCAGTCTTCCAGGCACCCTGAAGTTGATGAGAGATAATAGTTCAGGGCATTTGAATTTACAATTTTAAATAAATTTAAAAGGTCTATAATTTTTCTTTTATTGTTAAGTTTTAACAAATTTAATGTTTTTAGTAAAAATCGTAATTTAAAAATTCATAACCGATTCTAAGTTTAAAATTTATAAACCGTAAGAATTTTTTTTTTAACTCATTCAAGAGAATTTTCGTGAGTTTTTTCTTCTTAATAATATTTTTCAAAGAATCAAAAGCTTAATAAAATATCTTCTATTATTTTATACGTATACAGTTTATGTCAGTACTCTTTTATTTGATTATAAATTCAAACTAATGTCTAAGCACCTGATGACAAACCATTATTGAATAGTTTATCGGGACAAAAAATGATTTAATACTTTGTTTTCTTTATAATGTATTAATATTTAAATAATGTGTATATTTTCTTGAATAAAGACCATATGGAAAAAAAACAGCTTGATGTTACAAATTGAAAAAGTTAAAATTAAATTTATTTCTTTATATAATCACTTTGTGAAGTGCTCCTGAGGTACATTACGAAAATGGCGCTATATAAATTATCTGTAGTGATAAGAAAAATGGAATAAAAATAGTCGATTACTATTATGGATAACTTATATAGTGCCATTTTTGTAATAGGGTGCCTCAAGGCCTCGAGGAGGCTTTACAAAGTGGTTTAATAGATAAATAAATTTAATTGAAACATTTAAATTTGTTATTTAAGTAAAACCATTTATTTTGTTATCACATGCTACGGATTTTAACATTTATTACGGATTATAACGGATTACGGTCGTCAGAAAATTAAATTACATTTTTCTTTTAACAACATCAAATTTATTGTTTTTTTTTAAACTTTTTAAAAATCAAGCAAAAGAAGAATTGAAGAAATGTGGATGTTTAAACATAGGCAGAATTGTGAATGTTACACTGCGTGTAAAGTGGCCACTTAAAAAAATCAATGACGTGTCAAAATCCCTGTAAATCTTTAAGACTTCCAAATTCTGTTTCTCTAAAATGTTTTCTCTCTCTTCTTCTTCTTCTAGTGTCTTTCCGGGTCCCCCCGACGTTGGCGATCACTACAGCGAAAGCATATGTATCTGTCTTGCGCTAATTTTACATTTCGCAGCCAGGACGACTGTTATTGATGTACTCGCCGTAGTGATTCCTAGGAAAATATGACCAGAGTGGTTTCCCGTTGCCTTCTATGGTGAATTTTCTTTCGGGGTTACCTTTTCTTAGCTGGTTGGTTTTGGTTTTGAGGCGCCAAAAACTCGCCTTTCACCCTCTCGTTATCTGCTGCGATCACACCGTTATGAGTGTGATCCCATTACCCGGGGATTGCGAGTGCACGCTAACGAGTTGGAATAGTCAGACGTACTAATTTAGACGTCAATAATTCCACAGGGAGTGAAATCTAGCTTCTCTTTGAAGATTCAGACATACTGAAAATATTGTTGAATATTTAGAGTCACCTCGATTGCGTTTAAAATAAAGTTTTTGTACGCCATTTTACACCCTCTAAAAAAATGGTTGTCGATCCATTTACGCAGTATGGCGGATACAAGCGCACTTCAATTATTAAAACAATTTCGTTACAGCTCGTACTTACCTAATGAATTTGCCACCTGATAGAAAGTGATCGATTCGATGACGCGTGGGACGAAGGTGGAATAAATATTGATGTCAAGAGTTATGTGTATGAATTTATTAAAATTCAAGGGTCTAAAATATCCATAGCTTATTATAATTAAAACACGCGGTTGAATGTGCATAGGGCACTCCTTCAGTACTCAAAGTGCAGCGTATCTCGATCATTTAAGTTATAAATTAGATGCCTTTGTTTTATTTATTTTTTTAAGGAAAATAAATATTAGCGTTTTTATGATTTACCCAAATATTTAATTTTTTAACTATTGGTGGTCATCTTTAAATTTGGAAAAAAACGAACAGAACTTATGTTAACACCCAAAAAATTAAGCCAAAATGTCTAACTAAATAATCAAATTTTTAAAAAAAGTGTACGTCAATAAGAACAATTCAAGAGCTAAAGAATGAGAGATAATTCGGCACATTAACGACATTGAACTTCAAATGAACGTAGTTATGCAGAAAGCAGCCAGCTATAGAAAAGTGATACTGAGATAATAGCACTTTTGTGAAAAGGGTGAATAATCGAATCTACACAACAGTTGGAATGTTTTCGACTTTTGGCAAATGATAATTAATGAATACGTTAGGTTTTTGATGTTACGAACAAGAATCTAATTAAGTATTTGACCTGTTTTTATGATTTTTAAAAAACCGTAACATTATTCTAGTGATGAGGGAGTTTTCTGCAAATTGAGAAATGCCGATTTTGTGATCGCTACTATTTTCAAAAGGTGATTATAACAGTTTTTTGTAAGAACGTAATCTGGCGGTTTTTAGCAGAACATAGAATAGACCTTACTGCATCCGATAACACCAAAATCTCATTATTTCAAAATTGTGGACCGGCTGCTTTCTGCATAACTACGTTCAATTATGCCTCGGCGTCATTGAACATATGGATCATCGGATGGAGGTATGCCACCGAAGCCGTGGCGAGCATTTGACCGATATTTTGTTTCACACATAATTGTCATAGATCTTTTTATCATAATAAAAAAAAATAGGATAATTTTCTGAAAACTTTTTGTTTTATTTACAATAATTAACATCGTGCATTATGATTGGACTACTTTTATTATTGTACACATATACAAAATGGAACATAGGTTTATTTTGTTTCTATTTCTTTTAAAAAAAAAGTATTAAAAAAAAAGAATAAAACTTAACAAAACCAAATAAAATAGTTTAAAATATTTTTTAGCAAGCAGAAAAATAGAGAAAAAAAAACAAAAGAACAAACATGTACTTGAATATATTGGAAACTTTAGAAAACAATGTAAAAGTAGTGGGTGCTCATAAATGCAACCAAAACAAGAGAAAAATAAATAAAAAATAATAAACAATAAAAAATTATTATGAAAATAAAACTTTGTTATCAGTGTTACACAATTTTATTCTTTTACAAGAACACAACTATAGTTTCGGGAGAGCACTCCTCCCATCGACGGGTGATATAAAACTTAAAAAAAAAAAAAGTTTTATATCACCCGTCGATGGGAGGAGTGCTCTCCCGAAACTATAGTTGTGTTCTTGTAAAAGAATAAAATTGTGTAACACTGATAACAAAGTTTTATTTTCATAATAATTTATAATGAAGTGTTACGAAGTGAATGCCGATTCAATTAAAAAAAAAAAACAATAAAAAAAATCATAATACAATTCTTTTACTTAAGGCTCATATTGATGGTCCCTATTAACAATGTCGGTTCTGCAAAATGACTACTTTTGAGTGAAGCAGTTCAAAGTTAGTTTTACCAACACTGTTGCATGGACAAAGTTATTACTACCGAGAATATTAGCCTAGAAACTGACTTAATAACATGATTTTCAATCAAATAAATTATAGTATACCATGAACTTTTTATTGTGATTTTATTTATATGAATAAGTGAAAATTGGTAAAAATTTATATCCGACATTGTTAATAGGAACCATCGATATGATTATGAAGGAATTTTACATAATTCTTAATATACGTATTAACAAATAAATAATATTTTACTTTTAATAAACTAGAGCGTAAGGAATCCACTCCGTGACGTAACAGTGTCCAAGACACCAATATATTCTGCAGTAGGTATGTATATAACGATTCCATAATAACGTCACGTACTAATGAACCTAATCATACTTAGACACAGTGGACGAAATAATATAACAGGTAAATCATAATAATAATAGGACGAATTTGGTTCGTTTACTTAATGTAGCAGGTATCAAGGACGACCACGAGTATTTTTCACTCAACAACAACCAACCATCACGCCGTTTTCACGTAAGGGTCGGCAGAGAAGATAGAACGCCACATCACAGCGCGCCGATTATTCCGGCTTTTGACATGTCCACCTTTAAGTATTTGTTGGATTTGGTCATGCCATGTCTTTCTTGGTTTTCCTCTATTTCTGCATCCATCAACATTCGCATTGTAAATATTCTTAGCCGCTTTTCCGCTGTCCGTTTGCTCTACATGTCCAAACCAGCGCAGATCTCCGTTCTAGATTTTGTCGATAGTGCTTATCTCAGCCTTGCATAATGTACGGATCTCTTGTGCATCTATCGTAAATAGTTTTACCACACATTCGACTGAGAGATCGCATTTCGACAGCATTCAGCATTTTTTACTCAATGACGTGACGTATAATTAACCTTTAATGCGCCAACGGTAAAAGTGGTCGCTTTAAATTTCACCTACAATAGGGAAATATCACATACTATGAATACCGATAAAACAAAGAAAGGGACGTAGAAAATTAATTGTACTTCCAAAATCAATATGGAAATGGTAGAGAAATATTTTTATATTTAACTTTTAAAAATCAAGTAAAAAAAAAATGACAATATATAATTGTGACGTCGTCAAAGATTCGTGACGATGTTCTATAAAAAATTAAATGGTTACAAACAAAGTTCAAAATTAACATAAATCGTAACGTATTAGGGGCGTGGTCAATGCAATGAACATTTTCGCGAGAGTTAAAAATTTTAAAAAAAAATCTACTAATAAGTAAACAAAAGTTAAACAAAAAAAATCTATATCTTTAACTAGCGTTGGGTCGCGGGCCCTGTGGGTCGCGGGCCTGAGCAAGGCAAAAGTAAAAAGTAAGGGATATGTTCACTTCGTCCACTTCGCGTTACCCAAATCAGAATGAATATTACCAATGATTGAATTGTTAATTCTACACGGATAGTGAGGAAAATATCTAAGGTATACATTGATTGAATTTTCTGAATCCCACGAGAAATAAATGATGCAACTTACGTAAAAACACACGAAGTGGGAAGACATTTAACTAACCCTCGCTCTATTAGCCGAGCGATGTCTTCCGACACATTAAATCTTAGTTTTAATTATTGCAACTTCCACTTATGTGCTAAATTTTAAGAAATAAATTCTACTTTATGTCCTGTCCCTTATTAATCATGTTTTCATATCTGTACTTTAGATAACTATCCATTCATATGCTAACACCTTAGATAAAGGGGAAAAAAAACCCCCTGCTCTAAGTTTCACTGATTAATTTGTTTGTATTTTTTGTTTCGATTCTATGACATTGTGAACAATATTCTGCGTTTACTATATTTGGCTGATTTATATAGCGCCATTTTTGTAAAAAATCACCTAATTATATAAAATCACTATGTTAGTTTTATATCACCCGTCGATGGGAGGAGTGTTCTCCCGAAACTATAGTTGTGTTCTTGTAAATTAATAAATTGTGTAACACTAATAACAAAGTTTTATTTTCATAATAATTTATAATGAAGTGTTACGAAGTGAATGCCGATTCAATTAAAAATAATTTGAAAAATCACAAAAAAAAAATGATTCGCTAAGATGTAAATCACATCTTTATTATTTATTGGTTTAACTTATTACGTATTGTAAAGTTCAAGTGAACATTGTTCGTTTAAATTGACGCAAGGAATTCGAATTAAATTAAATAACATCTACTTTAAATAATTCGTTGAGAAATGATTACACATATTATTACAAAGTGCTTTTATGATTAAACACGAGAGAGCTTAAAGCTCTGAGTAAGATCTGAATTTAAATGAGAACTCATTACACTAATTTTATTTGCATTGCAAATTGTGTATTAGAGAAACGCGCAAAGTAACGACTGAGAAAACAACGTTGATTATATAAGTTAAAATAATCGCCATTTCGTGGGAATGATCTTTGTAAAAATGTGAAATAAAATAAAAGGACAACACCAGGATGAAAAAAATATTTAAAATATATTAATTTACAAAAGTTCAAGAGTTCACAAAAAATGAGATTTTTCTCAAGCCTGGGTATTCTTTGCCGTAATGGAGAAATATCACATTTTTTAAACATTTTTAAAGTAATAAAGTCTATGAAATACTGTCCAGTTAAAAAAAAAAACATTTTTCTTACTTATTAGTAGAATAATTTATTTAAAAAAAAAAAAACTAATTCATTTTAAAACTAATTAAAAAAAAAACGGTCATTCCATTGATTTTTATTTTTGAAATAATTTTTTATTTAGTTTTAGACTAAGAAATTGCTAGTGGATATAAGTTCGCCATTTAACTGTATATACCTTAATTAATTTTTTTTTGCATGTATGACATTGTATATTATGGTTAATAAAGATTTATTATTATTATTAATTCAAAGTTTGTGCGATTTAAATGTTCACCAGCCAATTAAAGGACATCATATATCTTTCTGACAAACTACTCCGTAACCATAAAAATGTCTAATATACAAACGATTCATAAACCTTTAATTGTTTTGCCCGCGTTTGTTATAATAATAATTATTAAATGGACACATAATGCATAAAATATTTACGTCTATATGTATAAATGTACATGAACAAGCATGAAAAATAAATAGAAACGTGAAGAGAATATTTCACTCGAAGGAGTCATAATATGTGTTTATGGACTTTTAGTATTGAATTAGATCTAATTTATTTAAGTTTTGTATACATTCACTGCTCTAGTTTTTTTATGAAGGCCATAGGTTGAATTTAATGATTGGCACCTTAAGTGATTGAGTGGTGATTAGACCATAAAAAATATTTTTTATAAGAATTGCAAATTTCCATCAAAACAAATATGAGTTTGTACGATCACTGTAAAACGTCGTTTACGCCGAATTGAAGTAAGAAAAAAAGCAGTTCGGGCAAGCGAATCTTCAAATCAGCTTAAAAGACGCCTTTTTCGCATTAAGTGCAAGTATTTTATGGAAAAAACTTTACATAAATATAAATGGAGATGGCGAAACGTCATTTTCTAATCCAATAGTTTTATAAAGATTCCCTCGTTATAAATTAAATACGCATACTTATTTATACAGCAAATAATAAAATGAAATAAAATAAATATATACCACTGAGTGCGTTAAGGAAACCCCGTGGTAACATCAACGCATTTTTTTCGCAAACTGCGCCCGAAAATATAGTGAATTTGAAATTTATTTTATAAGTATTCAGAATTGATTAAAACAAAGAACCATTTAATTGGGATAAATTGTAAATATAAAGGGATAGCCTAGGAAAATAAAATGGCCCAAAAGTATTTTTTATAAATTATTAAGTAGAGACATTTTGAATTGGCGTTTTCATGTAAGGAACTACTATAAAAAAATGTTATTTTTTTATAGATTGGAGATGCATTATTATAGATAAAACGGTTACGCCTTTTGTCTAAAATTGGTAGTGAGTGATCATTGTTGCGATTTTTAGATATAATTAAGGGACAACAAATATTAAACTTTTTTTTTAATCCCTAAAAGTTTTTCTACAATGAAACCTATCTACCGTTGTTCTTTTTTAGTATGCTATTTTTAACTGATTTATTAACAATGTACTGCGTGTTAAAAGTACTCAGTCACCGTAAGTTTCACAACAATTAAATCCAACAATCGGGTCTAAAAGGGCCAATGTCGAATTCCATTTTTTCTTACCAACATTGAGTTGATGTCGATTAAAAAATACACAAAAAAAATCTACGCACATACATATATGAAGACTGGAGGGAAGAAGAGTCAGTTTATTTATAAATTTGAGTTAAATATGCCAATTTTTAAGTTTTAACTATAATCTCATCCAAAAATACTTAATAAACATTATCAGTCATCGACAAAGTGGTCAACAAATTTTGGATCAGGCGAAAGAAATATGATAAGTTAATAAGAAAAGTGAAATAAAGAAAAAAAGATAAATATAATACATATTATTGCCTAAGCATGTTTCTTTCGTCCAGTCATCGTATGAACAAGTTTTTTTATTGAAAATAGTTTCGAACACCTCAAACAGTTTATCTTTACGTCACAAAATCGCTGTAAAACAACTCTGCCGTAATGTTGTGATTTATGCCATTGGCCCTTTTAGACCCAAGCCAAAGATTTTACCTATACATTTTTTTAATAAGGTAAATAATAACTATTTATGTTTGTAAAAAAACCATTGCGCTACAAAATATATTGCTGAGAATTTCATTTACCTTTTTGATCACGGTCTTTCGCTTCGCTCTTCTCAGGAAAAAACACTTTCCATTCCTGGACATAGCATATTATTTTTGCAGCTATTCCTTTTCCGTTTAAGGTGCTAGACTTAGGAATGAGCTACCCCTTCTTATAAAAAATGCACTTTCTCTAGTCACATTCAAGAAACTCCTAAAACATTACTATATATCCTCAGAATCCTGAATCCTGTATTCTAGTGTTTTTTCAAAGTATATGTTCTTATCTCTTTTCTTTTCTTTCCTTGGTTCCTTTTTCTCTCTCTTTTCATACTTATCATCTGATTCCACATCTCTCATAATTGAATACGTAAAGCTTACTTTATTAAAAGTTAATGTGTGCAAGCCTTATATTCCAATTAAAAAAGAGCAATTATTTTTAATTAATTAGGTTTTTTAAAAATATATTTTCTTTTTTTCTTACAAACGTTTGACCAGTCTATTTTTTGGTTGGCCGGAAGATATTGCTTTTAGCATCAAGTCCGCCAAAGTACTCATTCTTTGTACTTGAAGTTTTAAAAATAAATCAAATAAAAATAAAAACAAACTGATAAGAACATGTTACGTAGCAAAGTCACACTAGCGACGCCTGTGCGAATGTTGTCAAAGCTATTAAGCTTATCCTTTGCTGCGTCTGGTAACCGAGAAATCAACTACAAGTAACTGATATTAGTTAATAATCTTCAAATATTTATAATGAACTATACAAAAATATTTCATAAGGATTTTAGTACTAAAATCAAACACTAATTTGAGTCTACGAATACCGTTATTTTCAATTAAAAAAAAAAACAAAAACGTAAATCGGACAGCTATTCCGCCTGGTTAGGGCATTTTCAAACGAAAGTTTTTTTCGAACGAAACATTTTTTTGGACGCACAGAGGTAAACCAGTCGGATCAAACTTTTACTTAAACTTATAAGTAGAATAAAAAAATACAATGCATTTCGTGTAATTAATAAACTCTACACGTTTAGCAAAATACTAGTACTTAACATACTTTTTTTTTATTTACAATAAATACTTACGGGACCCTTTTTTTATAATCATGTCATAACATTTTATTAATAAAATCCAGGCTGAATCAGAATTTACAAATACGTTTAAAAGTAAAATAATTAAACATAGTTATGCAGAAAGTCCACAGGTTTGGAAAAATAATATGATGGCAATATTCAACCCAAGATATGCATACTGCAGAAAATAGTCAGCCCTAGTAAAACTCTGATGTATATTGTGCCATTTTGTATTGATTATATTATTTTATATTATTGTCCTTAATTGTAAAAAAATGCTTACATAATTTCTTAAAACTTCAAAAATAATTTACTTATGTATTAAAGGAATTTTTGCGATTTTTTTAAAATCTGGCTGACAACACAACCTAAAATATGCATTTTGCAGAAGAAAAAAACAAAGAAGGACATTTTCAGGAGCAGTGTACAAGTGTGGGTTTTGTCTAAGGGAAGAGACCATTGCAGGAGACTGCTGCGAGACATTGCATAGATTTATATATGGTACTATTAAGCGCGTTGTCCAGATGTTTGTTGAAATTTATGTTTATGTAATATTTTTTATTTGTAGTATTCTTGAATGATATGCACGCATTCATTTTCTATTTTGTTGAATCCCAACTCAACACAGGGCTCTTGGATTCATAGAGTTAGGGATACGTTTTTTTTTGTTTTTGTAATATGTGTCTTCTTATGAATAAATAAAAATAAAAAAATACACAAAAAAACAATCCATCTGGTGTAATTTTATCGTGCTGCGTGGATTTTTACGATAGTGTGAAATGGGTCATTCTGCCTGAAATGTCGGAAATGCAAACAATGCGAGGCACAGTAACACTGAAATAAACTATTCATATCTAAATCTATAAAAAACTAATCGTCATCGCTCTAATTTTCTTGCTTCCTCTTTCACAGTAGTAGCCGCTCGATTGTGGAATAATCTACCCACTAATGTTAGAGACGCCCCCTTCTTTATTGACATTCAAGTCAAGATTGAAATGTCACTATCTAAATATTTAAATTGTTCCTTTTTCCTTCTTCTTTCCTTTCCATCCCCTCTCCTCTCTTCATAGTACAGTGTTAATTTTTAAAAATATGTTTTTATTCTGTTAACTTTGTTTTTAATTTTCGAATAAAATTGTAAGATCCAATATGTCCATGTATTTATAATTTTCTAAAACTGAACGGTTTGGGTAGGTAGGAAGAAACTGCCTTAAGGCAATATGCCCGCCCTTATATATACATATATTGTTTATGTATATAAAGTGTCAAATAAATAAATAAATACAAAAAAATAACAATTTTAGCAGCCATTTTTAATGTCCTGGGTTCTATTTTCTATACTTTCAATTATACACGGCAAATTTGTTAAAATGTTAAAAGTTTCGCTCAACAAAGTTCGGCAGAAGGTCTCAGAAAAGTATTGGCGATTCCGAATTTAATAAACTGCCCGATGAGCTAAAACACAAAAAGTCGAATAGAAAATCCAGAAGTGTCGCAATTCAAAAATATTACTTAAATCTTTTTGATAGTGATAGTTTAGTTATTAATGTAATTTATGTAGATGGTGTAAAGTACTGTCTTTTATGTTTCTTATATAATTTGTACATCGCCCTGATTTCTAAATGTGAAGAAGAACTCACTGAGGCTCTGACATCCATGGAGAATGTATTGAATAACAAATATAATATGAAAATAAACAGGAACAAAAACAAAGTGATGACTGTGGCCCGTAATGAGCAACGAATGAATATAGTAATGTCAGTAGCAACTCTGAAAAAAGCGAAAGAGTTTGTGTACCTTGGAAGCAGGATCACCTGGGATGAAACTCCGCAAGCAACTTGCCAAGACATATGAAAGGAGCATATTGATGTAAGGTTGTGAGACATGGTGCCTTAACGAAAGAGATGAAAAAAAGACAAGAGACTTTCGAGATGTGGTGCTACAGAAAAATATGAGGAATTTTCTGGAGAGACCACATCACTAATGACGAGGTTCTCAACAGAATCGAAAAAGGTAGGCACCTAATTAAAACCACCTCAGACAGGCGAGACCGATGGATCGGCCACATTATGCGCCATGAGGGTCTCCTGCACGACATCATAGAGGGAATGGCTGAGGGGACAAATTATATAGGGCGCCCCCGACGGGAATATTTGGAGCAAGTGTGCGAAGATTTAAACTGCGCCTCATATGTCGAGCTGAAGAGGGCTGCAGAGAATAGAGACCAATGGAGGACGAGATGACTTTGCTGCAAACCAATCCCCAGGATTGAGACTGCGAAGAAGAATAATGTTGTATTACTATTTCGGATGTATTAACTATGTACGATATTATGTATTGTCACTAAAATGTGTTTTTTTATGTACGGTTCCAACTGCGTTTTTTTAATAACTCCTAGGAGTATAATATGTACTGTTTATATTATTTGTTTTATTATTAATAATAAAAAAAATGTTTAAAGTCTTAATAAATTATAGGTAGTAAATATACATAAAGCTATGTAAGTACCTATATTGTATGAAATGCCTGACATATTAAGTGTTAACGTAAGTTGTGATTTTTTATTCTAAATTTAAAAATGAGCAGTAAAAGTAAAGAAAATGGTAAAGGTTATTCGTCATTCGAAGAAAAAATTTCTACTCTACTAGATATTGCGTGTGCTTTTACGTTTCATGTATTATTTTATTTAATTACAAGCCTTCGAAATAAAACGTCAAGTAAACGAAAGTGAGCATTTTCGACATCTCCTTCTGTGCGTGTTCAATCGAGGGAATATAGCCGCAAAAGCTGCTCGCAATATTTGCGCAGTGTACGGTGAAGATGTTTTGAAATATTGACTAATTTGTTGTAAAAATAATAAAATAGAATACATTTTTGACGATATGGTAAATTTTATATTTGAAGCACTAATTTGAAGAGACTTTATTTATTAGTTTCATACGAAGCGCAATATTGATATAATAAAAAAGGGTAGAATTTATAAGTGAAGTATACCTTGATAAAAAAGCTTGTATAGCTTTGAAACCAGTAGGAAGAAATTTTTTTTTAAATAAGTGGTAAAGAACAAAGTTGTTTTATTTATTTTATTACATTATTGACTAATGTGCTGTAATTTTTTTTTGTAGTCTTCTTGTTCTATTCATTTGGAAAAAAAAACGGTAACACCCAATACATAAACCTATGTATATTGTATGAAATGCCAGCAATATAATATATATGTAAAATACAGCGATAAGCATGATGTAACTGAGTTGATATATAAATGATTCGCTTAGACAGTCTGTCCTACATTTCACGTCGAATTGTAACAAGGGCCTAAGGGTTTTCCGATATAAAAATCTAAAGACCATTTTACCTACCTAATCAGAGAGATGTAATTTCAAATTGAAATGTTGCGGTGCAAATCGCGAATATGGCTATTTTTAATTGTCTGACGTACGCCTCGTAGTAAAGTGTTTTTTTTTTTAGATGAAAGGGTGCTCGCTAAGGTTTGCTTTCGACCTAATAAAGCTCAGTCGAAATCAAGGAAGTGTTATCACTTAAATTTTCGAAAGGCACTGCAGATTGAACAAACGCCTTGGTAGAATGATCCTTTCTGAAACTTCAAGATAGAGAGTTCTGCAGTGCAGATGAGGAAACACCTATACACATTATATAAGACGCTTTTTCCTTTCAAAGTTTAACTTCCCTTACTAAACGTAGAAGCATTTCTGATCTGTCTTTCCTCTTCAAAATTTTAAACAATTTTATCGATAGTCCATATCTCTTCATATCTCTTGGAGCGTATTTCAATCAATTGTCCCGTAAAGTCAACACGACAAGTTCATTTTATTTATAATTTATTGCGCAAAAAAAAATATGTTCAAAGCTCGTTTATTTATCGTAGCTGCTCCAAATTTAATTTACTTCGTCCCCATTTAGATATTTTTAATACAAAATTTTGAGACTTCAAAAAAAAACTTTTTGAGACACTGTAAAATAAAACATTTATCAGTGTGAAATAAGTTTATGTTCCTTTAATTATGTTTATTTTATTATAATATCAAAATGTTGAATTGGTCAACTATATTATGAAAATCCCTCTCATCAACTCCTCCACTCTATTTTCCCATCCCTTAACCTTCTTAGGACCTCATTTTTTTTCTTCTCATGTCTTATATAATATATTATTTTTCTCTTTACTGTGTAACATGTTCTCTCATTATATTTGTGAAAAACTTTAACTGGATGTATGTACTATTTTTTATATTTTGTATTCTCATATAACAACTGTTGTTTTTCCTTAATAAATGAAAATAAAATATGTATAGACAGGCGCCGTGGCGCATTTGGTTAGACGGTCAACTGTGAAACTGGCGTCGTGGGTTCGATTCCCGCCAGTTGCAAGAAAAGAATCCAAGAAAGATTTTTTCTCAATTGGTCTGGGTGTTGTGGTGTATTTTTCATTACCTCCTTCCATATCCCCTCTATCCCACCTGCTGACAAGCCTAAAAAAATAGAGGCTTAGCGGGTTATTTAGCCTTAAAAAAAATGAGTGCGATGCTTTAAATCATAAAATGATCGATATATCCAAGAAAAAACCGATAGTTAATGTGGGTAGCTATGGATATGGAAAATTGTTCTCATAGCAACTGAAGCCACCCATGGCCATAGCGACGAGGAGAATAAATAAATATTGAAAGTCGGGAAATAGCAGGGTAGATAGGGTAGGTAGACCTTTATAAACTGGAGGTCCATCCAGCAACAAACCACTCAATCTCACTAACCACTCGCGCAACCAAAAATAAAAAATAACAATTTAAAGCAAAAATAACATAAAAAATAGTCAAATATAAATAACAAAATAAAAATTATAGAAAATTGAACTTTAATTTGTTTTAAGACCTATCTTTAATCTAACATCAGATAATTAACATGATTACACACTAATGTATGATTCGCGATTCTTCCTATGTTTAAACATTTTAAAAATATAAAAATGAGTAACAGAATTACATGCATAAGTAGTTTAATAACATTTTGCAGATAGTTATTATTGATCTTGAAAAACACAATCGTATAAATTACTTTTAGAAACAATAAATTCAGTTACATTCATAAATAATAATGAACTGGGGAAATATTTTTTTTTGTCGCAAATGTGGCGAGCTAATATTTAAATTTGAATCTGGAAAATGTCTAGTCGTGATTTCGACTTTGACAACAACTGGCGAGTGACAGCGTAGTGTGGAAAAACCAGTCTGATAAAAGCAATTTCAGCTAAGGTGAAAATATTCCACACATGTCATGTCGAGCTCTGCGCCGGATAAATTTATATGTTTTTATATTTAAATGGGTTATAATTAAAACCCAGACTAACCAATTCATTTTTGTTACATAAGGGAAAGATGATCAGTCTTACGCTTCAGGTACCAGTCCAGAGACTATGAAATATTCTAGTGTAAAAACACCCTTTAAAATTAATGTTTCAAATCAACCATGTCGGGAATCGAACCCGAGACCGCCTGTATGGTAGGCAAACGCACTAACCATTACACTACGGGGCCGATAAAAAAAGAGAAGAAGTTATAATATAAAGCGTGTAAAGTGATCAGTAGAATCTCTTTAACCTTTCCCTCACTAAGCATCCAAAAATTATAAATGATCGAACGGGAGGACCAATCGACCCCAGCGCCTACTTGTACATGTCATCAGGAGAATAAAACTTTGGAAGTGTTTATGACCGTGCAATAATTAATTCATGTTTTCGCGTACACATATTTGACTCATTCGTGTATTTTATTCATTTTCGTTAGTTTGCTGAATGCTTATGTACATAAAGTGAAATTGACCCTTGTATTATTTACGTCTTTTTTAATATTTAAAAAAAAAAACAACTATTTCAAAATTTAAAAACAGAAAGAGGAACACTTATTTCTATTAATTTCACGATTCCAAAAAATATACGGTAAATAGCTTTAAAAATACTTGAGTTATCGAATTAAAATCGGTCCATGGGGGATACGAATCCCCCCCTTCGGTCCAGCTAGGTTAACAAGCTAATGACAGGCATTAAGCCAAGGCGTCAGTATTTTCTTTTCAAAAAAATTTCTCTACTTTAGCGAACAAACCTAATTATTTGATCAACCTGTATTTAACAAACTTTTTTTTATTCCCTTTCCGCACCTAATGGCGCATAGGGCATTGCATTGGTACACAAATCGCAGTGTATCTTGATCATTTTTGTTAAATGAAGGTCAGATGATCAGTCTTCCGCTTCAGGTACTAGTCTAGGGAAATATTCTGGTGTAAAAATCAAATAAATATCAAATCCTTTTCAAATAAATATTCCATATCAACCATGTCGGGAATCGAACCCGAGACCTCTTGTGTTGCATCACTGTTTCAGTTTTTTTCTTCTTTTTACAAGTGTAGTGGTACAGAGTGACTTAACACTAAAATACTTTTTTTATTTGAATTTAATAATGTATTAGAAAATTGGCCCACAATTTAGGTTTATTTGTAAACGTTGTATTTTTGTTTTAATGAATTGTTTTCTTAAAATAAATAAACACCTAATAAAAGAAAGAGTTTTTATGTATTCAGTGTACGATATAATTAACAATATTTATATAAAGTTTAAATTAGAAGCACTAACTTAGTGATTATTCATTATAATAAAATAAATAAAACAACTTTGTTTTTAACCACTAATTTTTATTTTTCACCGATCGGTTTTAAAGCAAACAAGCTTTTTCATCAAGTAGTAGTTAAACTTAAATAACTAAATTATTATAAAAATAAAACTTTGTTATCAGTGTAGTTTCGGGAGAGCACTCCTCCCATCGACGGGTGATATAAAACTAATAATAAACACAGAATATTGTTCACAATGTCATCGAATCTAAACAAAAAATAAACAGATTAATCAGTGAAACTTAGAGCAGAGGGGTTTTTTCCCTTATCTAAGGTGCTGGCATATGAATGGATGGTTATCTTAAGTACAGATATGAAAACATGGACAGAACATTAAGTCGAATTTATTTCTTAAAATTTAGCACATAAGTGGAAGTTGCAATAAGTAAGTCTAAGATTTAATGTGTGGGAAGACATCGCTCGGCTAAGAGAGTGTTAACAGACACGGGTCTAAGATGGTGAGTGCGGTGAGGGTGGTCGCAAAGGGAACATAGTCAATAAAGGCGAGGGGTGGTTGAATGTGTTATTATTAATTAGGTTGTTTTCAGAATTTAATTTTTTGTGAATTTCTATAATTTCTAAATTATTCATATTACTGCCTTTGTTATTTACTTGGTGCAGGAGTTTTAGGGTGTGATTATAAAATGAGTGGTTACTGTCTATTATATGATTCGCGAATTCCGAGAAATTATTATTGGTCAGGCAACGGCGGTGTTCGTTTAGCCTAGTTTTAAGATTTCGTGCTGTTTGTCCAATATAGACTTTTTTGCATTCGCATGATATCTGGTAAATGCCACTATTGTTTAGCAGCTCTGTTTTTGACTTAGAATAGTGATTTAGCAATATTATTATTAGTGTAAAAAGCGGGTTTTATAGCTGTGGAAAAGTGATAATTTATAATAATAATTTATAATGAAGTGTTACGATGTGAATGCCGATTCAATTAAAAATATTAAATAACTAAATTCATTGATGTATACCAACGTATGTCGTATCCTTTTATGTCTAATGTATACCAATTTTATGTTGAGAAACCCTTGCTTATGACAAACGGTAAATTAATTTGCGAAAGGTAAAACAAGGAGAGAAAAGAGTTTCAAAACAATTATGTTTGTTTTATTTTCATTACAACAAACATCTTACAAATTTTTTAAAAGGCTTTTATTTCATACCTTAATTTTGGTATGTGAGTAAAAACCAAGTTCTTTCTAATTTACTTAGGTAAATTACTTAGCAGGATTTTTTTATAAACTTGATAAAAATCTTAATGAGAAATAAACATTACTTTCTAGTTAATATATTATATTTACAGTCCCGCGCAGAGTTCCGTGCATGCGCTAAAATGCATAACACAATATTTTATTATACATACACCGGGAAAATGCAATACACGAAACAAATTTGCCGGCGGCACAGGCGAGGCATATCAATATGTTACACTCATTTAGGGAAGAATAAATAAATTTTATTATTTTTTAAAGTAAACTATTGAAACAGTAACAAAAGACACGCGGCGACATTTTAATCCATAAATTTTGATTGAAAAATTTGGAGGCTTTATTGGCCCGCAATATACTTTAAAGCGGTTAACACTTAATTATAAAAAATCTCTTCCAACCGAATATAGCTTAAACGTTTTTAAAAACGTATGGAAAAAAACTATTAACCATTTTTTTTTAAATTCTATAATGAATTTCAACAAACTATCACACATTGTGCTACGTTTTTTTTTAAAACATAAAATTAATATTATTAAATTTTCGATAGTTATAGATATCTCTCTAATAATACCACTAGAAACTAATTTAAACGAATATTAATACAATAATATTTTGAGTTTGTCATAATTTTTGTAGACAAGGACTGGATTTAACTCCCTGGGGAGCTGTTTATATTAACATATTACAACAGAGATGAAGAACATTTAAGAGAAGGTAATATAGAAGTCTAGGCATCTAGAGGGCTTATCCATTGACAGGTCATAAGCCCTGTAGATGCCTAGACTTCTATATTACCTTCTCTTAAATGTTCTTCACCTCTGTTGTAATATGTGAATATTAATACAGTAAAATTTCAAGTTTCCGGATAAATGAGGGCCAGACGTTATCTGTATGTGCATAAATCTGATTAACTATTTAATAAGGGCAATAAAAAAAATAAAAAAACGCACAATTTACTATGAGATCATATTTTTATTGGTTTTTAAATAATACTGGGATTGGAATTGAATCAAATCAAAAACTTACTCAAGCATTTCCAGAGCGGTGCTATTCTAAACCACTCTCGCGGCCGCAAAAAACACTTTTATCTCGCGTATTTTGTATGTAAATACGAGAGATAAAATCTTTTTCTATGTCCGCGAGAGCGTTTGGAATATTACCCCAAGTTACGTTTTCTGGTGTGAAGTTGACATTTACCTTCAATTTTGTTAACAAAGTAAAATTAAGTTTTCTGAATGAAAAATTGAATATGTACCCATTTTTTTTTTCTAAAGATGTTTGATTACAGGTTACCGATGAAGTTATTTAAATAAGCATACAAACATATACATTTTCCTATCAAAATATCGATTTTACTTTATGTTGTCTTGATAGTATCGATGACTATAGCGTTTGTAATCGCGGCCTTGCAAAGTTAATTGATTTTGAGGCGCCCACCGCCACATTTGTTATTATTACATCTTACTTTTTTTTCCTGATAACGTTCCAGATTTTTGGGAATCCGATGACTAGAGTTCGGATAAACGGAGTTCTTCTGTACCATTTATTATTAAGTGGGTATTTAAATTTACACATTTTTTGCGATATTCTTCTGTAGTTTACTTAACAAATATTCATACATTTTATTATCAAGAACGTATCAATAATACTAATGTTAAATCATTTAACTAACTTGTAAATAATTGAAGCATTTCGATAGTAAAAGCGTCGCAGATTTTCTTGGTATTTTTAATTGAAACAAATAATTCAACAGTCGCAAGTTAACATTTATTCTGCCAATTTAATTTATGTTTTCATTTTAGTTTTATGACAAAGAAGTGAAATTTGGCCTAAGCCATATTTTCGGACTATTTTACCGGTAAGGATAAACGAGTACATAGATACCTTAGTTTAGCCAAAACAAAGCGTAAAAACATATTAAAACAGAGATAAAGAACATTTAAGAGAAGGTAATATAGAAGTCTAGGCATCTACAGGGCTTATGACCTGTCAATGGCTGGTTTAAGTGGCCACTTTACACACTGTGTAACATTGACTATTCTGCCCATATTTAAGCATCTATATTCCTTCAATTCTTTCATCTGTTGATGTTTGTGAAGTTAAAAAGCTGAAACCAGAGCCATCCAGTCAAATTTGGACAAACACAAAATGTTGTTGATAGCGTAAAGTGTTTTTTAAATAAACGTGATAGAATACGTAATTCTCGAACTTCCATAGCTTCTGTATCAAATAAGTAATGTACAATATTTCAAAATATACTCAGGTCTTTAGAAAAGTTAGGCTATATAGTATAATAAAGATAAAACTATATATTTCTCTGCTGTGTCCAGGCAAATGGCGAATACAGTGCTGAGTGGGACATGGTAGCAGAACCTGAATAAGGAAATTGACAGGAGATAAGTCCGCCTCGTTGTATATTCGTCGACGCACTCGCCTACCATTCTTGAGATCCTGGGTTTGATTCCTGGCATGAAGGACGTGAAATATTGATTATTTTAAACTAAAACATTTCATTGTTCCTAGGAATACTTTCTTGCCATTTTCATATAAAATGGGGGTATGAGAAGCAAACTTAAAATCTCCATTGAAGGAGTTACTAAGATATACACGAAAAACTTTGAAAAGAGAATCGTGAGATTTCAAATTATGCTTCACCAACTCAATAGAGAATGCATTCAATGAACTCAAATAAGAAGTGGTATAATTGGAACCTGTTTTTCCAAGATTTAGAGACGGTTTTGAATTACGCTATTATTTAGGTTGGTAGGTTTTTATGTATAGTTTATTTTGGCATCAATTTTCTTTTTTTGGTGGAGATTTCTAAATTTGCTTCGTATACCCACTAATACTTAATTTGTATTGTATTGTACTTAAATTTTTTTGTCAAAAAACGCCGTATTTCGGCACTGAACTGAATTTAAATTGTTCCTGGATTGGAACTTGCGTAAAACTGATCACCTTACCTTCATGTGACGGATGATCGAATCACCATGGGTAAAAAGGGGACGATGATGATATACATTTTACAGGAATACAGGTTTAATTAAATATCCGATATTGTTTTAATTTTCTTTCGAAAAAAATATATTAAAAAAATCTAACATTAAAAACGTGTATTTTATGGTATCATAATACATGTTCAAATTATTACCAACCAGTTTATTGAAAATACGGTTTCAAGCAGTAAAAAAATATAATATTGTATAAAATGTAGGTATGAAGAAAGGAGAATTTCAAACAGAAAATTAAAGTATATTAAGTCAAATTCTGTTTTAAATAAGAACACAACTCCTAAATTTTTATTTACCTACGTGTTACTACTTAAAGGTTTTAAACTGATAATATCATTAAGTGAATCAGCATTCACTTTGTAGCACTTGATTATAAATTATTATGAAAATAAAACTTTGTTTTTAGTGTTATATATTTTCATAATATTTTATTTTAAAATTATATTAATAATTCTCTAGACAAAATTTGGGTCGAAGAAATTAATAAAATTGACGAACTCGATATAACAGGGCAAATTGACAATTGAAAAAAAAACATTTTCTTGACTCTATTACACGTATAATTGTATGTCAACGATTATAACGATATATAAAAATGTAGCGACATTATTCGAGCCCTTATTACCCGGAGTAGGGGGGCGCCAGACGCCGGGGGCCATATAACTTTAGTATAAAGAGCCGGGGTAATATTGGACTAATACAACTTGTGAACACACGCCACACAGAGATACAACATGGATTTTAAAGTAAGTTCTCAATTGCATTTTTTTTTTAACAATGTTTCCTTTTCTTATAATTTATTTAAATTGTTTTTATATATTATTTTACTAGCGTGTATTGTACATTCACCGATAGGTCTTTTTCAAAAAGAATAGTTCATACTCATAATTAATAAAGACAATGCAATAATTTATTATATTACAAAAAACAATTTAAAAGTAAAAACTTAATGAGCAATTAAAAAGTAAAATAACATATAGTAGCACAATAACAAAAATATTGTCAAACAAACAAACCATCACTCAGTTTCCCCGTGGGGGTAGGCAAAGAAGATAAAACGCCATATCACTCTGTCTTTGCATACAGACCTCGATTCCGATTATTCTGACTTTCGACATGTCCATCTTCAAGTATATGTTGAATTTGGTAATGCCATGTTTTTCTAGACCTTCCTCGTTTTCTGTATGTATCAACACTCGCAACGTACCTGCATTATTTAAGTATTTCTTTCGTTGTCCATTCGCTCTACATGGCCAAACCAATACAGGGCCCCGATTACAATGGGAAGTTAACATTTATCTTCAATTTTATCTACAAAGTAAAATATGGTTTTCTGTATGACAGGCAGAATATGCATACTTTTTTTCGTTTAATCATGTTGAATTATAGGTTAGCGATGAAGATACTTTAAATGTTCATGCAAATATACTCACTTTTTTGTACACAAATATCAATTTTCTTTATAGATAGTCGAAGATAACTCTGTTAACTTCTGGATTTTGTCGATAACGTTTGTCTGGGAATTATATAATGAACGCTCCGATCACTTTACAACATGGCGGATTTAACTTCAATGGGTTTCCTTCTTCAGGTTTTTCACCGGGGGGTAACCATCGAGTCAAAAACGCTCGTCCAGGGATCAAATAAAATAATAATAGATCTTCATTAATCAAAATAAACATTGTGATACATACAACGTAAGAAAACAAAGGCATACATGGTTAAATAGTGTCAACACTCCCACACGGCAATCTGTTAGTCTAACCAAAAAAAAAAGAAAAAAAAAACTTAAGTTAGGAAATGTAAACCGTAAAAATATGGCCCTGGCTCATTTTCACACTTAGAACTGTACACTTAATCCACCGGACACAGACAAAAACCACGCTCTATTACAAATTATTTCTTAACACCTTTATCTACGACCAAAGTAAAATAGACCTAAAATTGAAAATATTTGTGTTGTTCATTATGATAATAAAAGTGTTTATTTAAATATATAAAACAATTTGTTTTTTCCAGCTGGTTATATTGTTAGCAGCGCTAGGATGCGCTCGCGCCGCGGTCATTGGCGCTCCGGCCGTAGGGGTAGTAGCGCCCGGGTACGGGGGCTACGGGGGCTATGCGGGCTACGGGGGCTATGCGGGCTACGGGGGCTATGGGGGCTACGGAGGTTACGCGGGCTATCCGGGCTATGCCGTGCCCAAGGTGGCTGTGGCGGCCCCCGCCATCGCTAAGGTAGCCGTACCAGAACCATACGACCCCAACCCCCAGTACACATTCTCATACGCTGTAGAGGTAAGAAAATTTCAAATATTGATAATATTGTAAACAAATATCTCAAACTTCTTGGTTTTATCAATTGACTTAAAAAATATTAATACCATCAATATTCTGTACTGCTCACTAGTTCGACTCCATCTAGAATATGCTTCTCTAATTTAGTCTCCATTCTATAGGACTTAAATTGACAATGTCTGTCCAACACCATTTTCTGAGAAAAGTGTCTAGGACTGCAAAAGGGTAATTATTTCTATTTTGAAATAGAGCAATTTCTTAATCTGTTTTTATTGAAGAGAAACGGAGATGGACCTGGAATTCCCAATAGTAAAAAAATGGTATAATACATGTCCCATTTCTGATGCAATCAATTTCATTATATGTTCCCAATCGTCTCACCAGAAGTCAAAATCTGCTATTTACCAATTTTTCTAAGAGCAACTAATGTTTTTATGCCCCAATATCCAGAATGTGTAGATTGGTCAATTCGTCAAACTACTTGAAATTCTTTGGAATAGATCTTCCGGCTTTTCGTTTACCTCTTCACCACTAGAACAGTGTGGGATGAATATGGATTGGCATGGGTTAGCTCAAAGTCTTATACGTTGATCGTGTTTTTAAATGATGAATTATTTACCATAATGAATTATTTACCATAATTGCATTGTCCTTGTTTGTCTATGCTTCATAGTTTAATGTTCTTTTTGCTCAGTGTCTTGTGAATGTTTCTTCATGTAACTGTTGTAATTGGCCTAGACCGTAAATATAATAAACGAATAGCAGAAAAAATACTGTGATATGGAGAATGTAAAAAAATAGCTCGCAATTTTGTATTGAGTAATTTTAGAATTTAAAATTAAGATTTTTGTGATCTATACAAGTAAGTAATGGTAAGCTATTTATATGCAGAAAAAAATACAGCATATAACCACTAATCTCGTTATTGCTAAGAATCATGAGTGACCTAACAATAAATCTTTTAGATTAAAAAACTATGAATGTTCCTTCTAGGATGCATTGACCGGAGACTCTAAAGGCCAGCACGAGACCCGCAGCGGAGACGTAGTGCAAGGATCATACACCCTCATCGAGCCTGATGGCAACAGGAGAACGGTAGAGTACACTGCTGATCCAGTCAATGGCTTCAACGCTGTAGTCCATCGTGAACCAGCGGCAATCAAGGCCGCGATCCCAGCAGTGGCGAAGGCGGTCTACCCAGGACTCGGTTTGGGCAGCCCGTATGGATACCCAGCCCTGGCAGCGCCGGCTGCTCTGCCTCTAGGAGGGCACCCTTACCTGGGGTAATAAAACTCCAAACTAACCTAGCACAAAACTTAAGAAATATTTAAGGAAAATTTCGATCAAGAACAGCAAAGAATAACCCTTTAAGTCAAACTATCAATGCAAATGAGAATCGGACTCCCTGACTGCGAAAGAAAAGTGCAGACAGAGTTCGCTGGATTACGCTTTGCTCTCATTGATAATTTAACCAGTTCAAGAGTTTGTTTTATATTTCTCACGTAAAATTGCCCAAGGAGTAAATCTTTTCAATTTCATCTGATTAGTACGCAACCGCTAACTATTGCGTTAAGCGTCGCAAATTCATACAAAGAAAAAATGACGATTGGCAAAGCATTCAACACCAAAACAAGAGAAATATGAACGAATTGGAGCAAATATGTTCAAACAAAGGTCGAAAATACCACTTTTTGTTTCTTTGGTTGCTAGGACTCATCACCAAAGTTCATCCCACACCACAAGTTAACATGGCTACATTCATCCGGTTCCTGAAGATGTCCATTCACAGTATTATCATATCCACTCAATGTGAGATTCATTTTTAAGATGGCACGAGTTAAATTCACGAAATAAATTTTAGTTTTTCTAGAATGATTACGAAGTAATGAGTGATCTCTACCAGCTGACAAACTGAACGAACGGAAATACAGACCACCAAGACCAGAAAATCGCGATCATACTCTTCATCGATTCAATGAACATATCTTAGTGTTAAGATTATTATTATGTTAAATATGTATTATTACGACTGCATGTACAAATAAATAAATGCAACGTTAAAAGAAAAACAGTTGTTTTTTTACATAATTGGTTGTAAATGCCTTAAATACCCTTGTACTGCCCCAGTTACGTAAAATGATTAAATGCATCATTTTAAATAATAAAACTACTTAATCGCAGGAAAATATTTAACTGTTTGAAATATTTGAAAACCTGTTTATTTTTCTATGCGAATATTATTAACTTATTCAACCTGAATTGAGCCACAATTTTCTAACTTAAGACTGTAGTCTGATAATAATAATACCATTTTGTGGTTTTAAAACGCCGATCTTTCAAAACAACGCCAGTAAAAAAAATGTTTAAACAATTTTTAAGGAATTAGGTTTTACTCATTTTAAAAGAATAATGTTTTGGTTGTAAATATTTTATTTTCAAAGTATGATTTTAGAAAAAATTTCATGCTCACATGGGCCGTAGATTTCCCGAAAATTTTGATAAAATAATATTTTAGGAATTAAATATTTACAACTAAAACATTTAAAAAAAAAAAAAACGCAATCTCATAAAAGATTTTAACAATTTTATTTTGTTTAAACAATGATTGAAAATTTAATGAAATACCATAAAGTTTGTGTGATTAAAAATGCTTAAATTTTGTTTCAAAAAAAAATATTTTTTTTGCTTCGAATTAGGAAATTACCTAAGATGTTTATAAAATAAATATTTAGGTAAATAAGAATGTTATTTTAAATAAATCAGTACAACAAAATTACCTTCTTTTTTAATTGAATCATACCATCGAATCAAATGTACAAACCACAAATTGTATGTAAGTTGTAAGCAAACAAGATTTCGGTTAACTTCGGTAGGTGGCGCTAGCAATTTCATTCGAAAGAGTCGGTTTAAAATAAACAAAATAATATGGTCAAAAAAGTGTGCAAAAACAATAATATAAAATAAACTTACCTCACTCGTAGATAAACCGGTATTTTTAATTCAACACACAGCAAATATTTCATATCGCGCAAAAATACAAAATGGAACGAAATGAATTACAGTTGGTAATTTAGATACATAGAGAGAGTTGTTTATAAATCTACTTACCCTGCGTCCCACGCACCCCTAGGCCCAGTAAGGAACGCTCTCCTGGCCTTCCAGTGGGTAGCGGCCCGCGCTTCGCGACCCCTGACCTGGTTTTGGAAGGCATTATACCTCTGCAGATCTTCAGCGCGCCAGTTCTTGAATGAAGATATCACCTGGGCCTAAAAATAAAATAACAACATGATATTAAAGGTAAAATCATTTCACACAGTTTTATCGTGTTAATATAGCAAAGGTTTGTCGATTAACGGCCAGATGCATCGATGAAAGTCGTAGTCCCGTGGTAATATCGCAGATTCACGGATCCGAAGTCCGAAGTTCGAACCCCGATTTACCACAACTTGATTTCTGACTTTCTAGCTAGTTATTTACTACTAGTTGAAATAAACCGTGTCCGGGCGGACGTACAATACAGTTATGTGTGTGAAATAGAACTAGAAACCTGGACTAGCGTTTTCGACTCGATGACTAATCTAGGGTGAAAATCCTGAAAACGGAAATCGATTGAAGACAACTCCAACTAGTAGTGGTTGCCGCGATCGCCTATAATGGTTAGGGTCCCGAGCTGGATTCCTGGCAAGATCGATGCGAATTATACTGAAGGTGATTTTCCACTACACTATTTTACTGTCCCGGGACTGGCACCTGAAGCATAAGACTGATCACCTCACCTTCATGTAACAGATGATCAAGTTACACTGCAGTGCTCTATGCACCACTGAATGCAAATAAGAAAATGTAAGGTACATTGTAACAACGTAAATATTTTTGATGAGGCAGCGCTACTAGAAATTGGATATAAAAAATGTTTTCTTAAAGGCGGTAAAAATAAGAGCATTTAATTGTTCGACGAAGTCTCTTGGAAATGTTAAAAAAAAAATTATAAAATAAACTAGTTTGAACTACGTCACAAGTTCTTCCGGATCAAACAATCTATGGGCCTTACTTATTAACTTGGTATAAAGTTACGCCTAGGCATAGTGGTAGAATACTCTCTTAATACCCATCCACAATTCCTCTTTCTTCTCTAACTCATATAGTGTCCATGCGGCTCGACTGTGGAATCATCTCCCACCCACCATCAAAGATGTTACTACATTATCTCTGTTTAAATCACGTCTGAAAAAACATCTCCTTTCTCTTCCTTAATCTCTCCTCCTTTCCTTTTTCCTCTTTTCTCTTTCCTTTTTTTTCCTTTTTCCCATTGAGTAATAGTTTTGATTTAAGGTAATTTATAAACAAATACGTTTATTTCTATTTTTACTCGTATATGCTTTTAGCTTTTTAATCTTTTTTTTCAATTGAATATGTTTTGTAACTTGAATGATAAAAATAAAACTTTTATTTTATTGGGTGGTTGGAAGAAATTGCCATTTGGCAATACGCCCGCCAATGTACTAATAACATTATGTACAAAAAGTTAAATAAATAAATAGAATACGGTTGGGAATACCATCTTTATTATGGTGGTAGAATTACGAACGTTCTATCGTTTATTCCAAGTGAATCGGGGGGCTAGATATGTTTGAGGAATCTAGTCAGTCATTAAAAAATAAATTGTGAGCGATCATTATGGGTTAATTTGTGTTTGTTGCCAACTTTACTATATTGCTATACTTTCGATAAATACTTTGTCTTCTGTTTTGGGAACATGGGGGGTTTATTCCAGTTTTCCCGATTATGCAGGGAAAAAAAACACGACGCACAATATAAGGTAACTCACCTGAAAATGGTTTTTGGCTTGCATTTGCTCTCTCGCTCTAGCATTGGCTCCAGCCTTACAGGCCTCGTAGCATTCCGCCCAAAAAGTGTTAAGGGGCTCTCCGACAAGAGTGTTGGTCTCTCTGTCGTACGCGATACTCAGAGGTCGCACCTGTCGAAAAAATAAAAATATATTTTATAAATAATTTGTATGAGATAAAAAACAAGGCTTAAATCGGGCTAAATATTGTCGAAATGAGATCTCTCAGGCCAATGTGTGGTAAAATTATGCACGATAGATGCACAAATGTCGAGATCTATCTAGATTACGTAAGGCTAGCCCAAAATAAGCATTATTGACAAAGTCAAGAAACAAGATCGCGAATGTTGATAGATACAGAGTTCTAGGAAGACCGAAAACGACATGGCATAACCAAATCCAACAAATACTTGAAGACTGACTCGTCAAAAGTCAGAAGCGAGATATGTATGCAATGACAGAATGATATGGCGTTCTATCATATCTGCCAACTCCTACGAAGAAACAACTATGCATATTTGTTTAAAATTTTATTTTATTTATTCTTTCAAAATGTTTGTATCATATATATTTTTTTACATTGAAGACAGTGTCGTAACTGGGGTATCATGTGCCGAGGGAAACATTTAACTTTATTTCGAAACATGCATTAATTACGTATTAAACATAATAAAATCATATAAAACTTACAAACAAAATAAATTTTGTACCTATTTGGCTTGATCACATAATATATTATTATGGTACCTATATTATTTGTCACAACTCAATACAGGTCTCACAGAGTCGAGACTTGTGCCACAATAAATGTAAATAAATAAGTTGTTTGTGAATGATTAAATAAGTAAGCATTGGTTTAAAATGGTTGTCCCTTAATTAAGGTATTCTCCATCCCTGTTGCAATTTGTTAATCTTAATGACTCCCGAGGGGGTATAATCCAGTCTTTTGTCTACGAACATTTAGGCAAACTCAAATATTGTTTAATTTTTGATTCTAAAACTTAGGTAAAAAGTATTGTATGCGTTAATGAAACCAAATATGTTTATATTATAATTGTCGTATATTTATGGTAATAATTTTTTTTTAAATAAAAAAAATAGAAATAAAAAAAAATATATAGAATACAGGCAATAGAAAGTTACTAGTCTGGCAGATTTAAAGAGTTGTTACTGGCATGGTTGTAGTCAAATTTATATCACCTGGAAAAGCATTTTCCACATTTTTTTACATTCAATAATCAAAGAAATAAATAGTAGTTTAGCATTTTTCATGTAAATAAAAATCTGTGCCTAAAAGAGTTCAATAAATATTCTTAAAATAAAAAAGCATGTATTGTGGCTAAGGAAGTATACAAATACTAATTGGGTAAATGAAATACTATCGCGTATTAGATTATTATACAATATGCACATGATAAGAAAGATAAGGAATGAAAGAATATTAACAATAAAACGTGGTGTGTCTGTTTCAGTTCAATTGTAATATTTGCGTGATACACCACAACACACGAAAGGAAAAGGAAGTCGTAAGAGTGACTGAAGAATTATAGTTAGTTGATTAGATAATCTGATGATGGATTGTCAAAGGTAAAAGTGGACACGCAGTGGAAGCTCGTAGGAAGCATAGATATAATTTGAAATAAGTTCGCGAATTTTCTAAATTATTCCAGAGCGAAAATGACGGACGCCCGCTCACACTACGCTTTGTTCGGGACTTTTTGGCTTCGCTCTTTTTCATTTTGATTCCCTGACAAAACGCCGCGTTGTTTTCTCTTTAAAATAATAAACTTTAAAGTAGATACTGACCAATTCAATAAAATACAAATAAATGCGGGATTGAGAACACTCAGACGTCGGAGCATATTTAAACTGACTTTGTTATTAAGCAATGCAACATACGACGCATCTTTGGCCCGTATGTGTCGGGAATATAACATAAAATGCCGACAATCGACATGTTTCATGACACTCTCCAAACTTTTGTGAATAATCTCTTATTTCATTTTAATCTTAAATACATCTTTAAAATTACATAACTTATTTTGTATTGTTTTGCATATTGTATGAGAAATTTCAAAATGTGTAAAAAAAATACTAATATAATATTGTTGATAAATCCACCTGGTCCATGAAGACGTATAGAAATTGAAAAAAATAACATTTTCAGGCGTTGCCTAGTATGTGAGTGAAATAATTCAATTAGATGAATCTCACTCGCATAAATAAAGGTTTCAGCTCTTTAACTTCACAAACCATAAACAGATAAAAGAATTGAAGGAATATAGATGATCAAATATAGGCAAAATGGTGAATGTTACACAGTATGTAAAGTGGCCACTTGAACCAGCCATTGACAGATCATAAGCCCTGTAGATGCCTAGACTTCTATATTACCTTCTCTTAAATGTTCTTTATCTCTGTTGTAATATGTTAATATAAACAGCTCCCCAGGGAGTTGAATCCAGTCCTTGTCTACCAAAATTTGGACAAACTCAAAATATTGTTGATAAAGTAATAAATTAAGGTTTTTTAATATGCTTAAACTCCATATAATAGTTGTTTAACCTTGCAACACCTCATGGTCCCTGAACTGGCTTCTGGCTTAAGATTGATCATGTAACATATGATCAATATAAACTGAATTGGATATACCAATACAGTACCCAATGCACCTTGGGGTACGGATAGGAATATGATGATGAAGATGTTCAAATATCTATCTAAATGTCGACAAAATTCAAAAATATAATTAATTGAAGATTGTTGTCAAAAAAAACATGCATTACAGTAAATAAAAATTATGTATGGATCATCAAAAAGAAAATATGAATAATAAAACATCTTTAATATGTGAAGTAAATGATAATGAAAATCGTTTTGTGATGAAAATAATTGACAATATCATGCCTACTAAAAATAAAATATTTAAGAAAATTAACCAACAATCCTTGTGTAAACTACAGAGACGAATGAAGCATACAAAGTTGCTTAAATAATTCAATCAGGTGAAAAATGAGAAATTAGGAAACATAAGGTATCTGAATTTAATAACTTATAATATGGTAACTGAAATTATTTTTGTACATATTAATTATAATGTAAATTATATCTAGTTGTTTGGGTTTTTTTTATAACTATCAAATGTTCATAAAGGCTATAAAAAATGGATAGTGGAGGTGGGTAGAAGTAAAATGAATAGTCTCATTCGCCCAAACCAATATTGAATCACCTGCTCCACAAACGTATAGTTAATGTAATGTTTTTGTTATTTTATCGTGTTTCTTAATATAAATAATACAGGTAACATAAACAAAATATAAACATAATTACGCAGTGTTTAAAATTGTGAATACATTTTGTAATTTCTCTCTGTATATTAATTCTTCTTTGTATATTCTCATATGTAAAAAAAATAAATTATTGCTGTGTCCTCGGCATGGGTAACCCCAGTAAGGACATATTAATATTTTTTATTGTTTATAAGTAACTAGCGGACCCGGCAGACGTTGTCCTGTGCAAACGTTGGTTTGCCTGAGATAAGCTTGGAAAAAGACTTTTCATTGATAAGTAGGTACTCAGGTACTTTTTTGTAATTAAATTCTAAAACTAAAAATTGTAAATATTCAAATATTTAATAGGTACTTGTTTATGGTTGAATTCCAAAACATAAAATAAATATTTTTTCAAATATGCCATTCTTTTTGCAAACGTCAAACTCTGGTCGTCTCACCAACAAAATGGTGTACTCATGTAAGAATACGATTTTCAAAAATGTATTGAATTTAATATTATTTAAGCGTTACTAAAAATCCAATAAAAAGAAATAAATAGGTAGAGATTACAAGGAATATAAGGAAGGAATCTGATTGAGATCCACAAAAAACAAATGCTGTTTGTCAACATTCAAAAACAAACTTTTTTTATACACAAAAAAACAACATCTTTCCATTTTTTTGCAAATGCATTCTCCTCGAATGCAACCCTGGTAGATTGATGAATTAAACTTTAATGCTCCCAACTTATTTTTTACATATTCGATTGAAGATTTTAATATCTACGAACACGCACAGCGCAATGACCTATATTTCTCCAAAAACTGCACGAAAATCGGTTAAGCCGTTTAGTACGATGACATCACACGTACAGAGGAATTACATATATAAAGTTGTGAAAAAAATAAAATAATAAAAATAAATTACATAACAAATGTTGTTTATAGAACTACTAATGAAAAAAATAATTATTTATTAAAACAGATAAGTATTCCTTAGATTGATCCGGCTGAATTAATTTGTGACATATGAGTGAAATGGAAATTATAAGTGAAATTAGCCAAACCCATTGTAGCGTCGCATCACTAACAATATCAACAGCTAAAAAAAATATAAATTCTCAAAGTAGCTACATAATCAAACGTAATTTACGAGTGTCTAGTTAATGGGACATTATTTGTGTGATTTCTAAACACGCATTTATTTAAAATAGATAAAAGTGAACGTAATTAAACGAGCTAGAAAGAAAATTCACATAATTTCGAATAGTAATTATTGTAAACGTATTAAAACTTTCTTGGGTACCTTTGAACAAATTGTAAGGTGGTTTATAAATACTACCTTTGTTCATGTCATACATTTCTAAGCAACTTTACTTCTTTATATAAAAAAAAAACTTTCACCGAGTACCTATTGATTGAGTTTTTTATAAATCAAACGACGTATCATTTTTATTGATTACATTCATATTTGTTCTCGAAGTGTGATCTTTCAGGCGTATGCGAGGTAAAACTATAAAAATAGGCGAACAAATATCTCGCCTATTAAGGGACCATCTGTATTTTTGTCTATGTTTTAGTTTTCAAAAGTTTTAATTAATATTTCAGTACACGCAAAAAAAAAAACATTAAAAATCAGACTCATTTAGAATGGTAATTTATTATTGAAAAGCAACACTAAACTATTTAAGTTTGTGGATTAGAGGCTTGAAATTGAGACGTATTTCAGCTCTCCTGAACATTTTTGAAAATTACAGATGGTTCCGTCTGCCATCTGACTACCGAATCTGTATCTGTGCATTATGTGAGGCTGAGACAAGCATTGTTGACAAAATCAATGGAGAAGTGCTGCGTTGGTTTAGACAAGTAGAGCGAATGGAATGTTGTGGATGCAGAAAACGGGGAAAACCGAAAAAGACATAACATGACCAAATCTAACAAATACTCAGAGATGGACGAGTCAAAAGTCCGAATGATCGGCGCGCGTGCATGAGAAGACGTATGAATGAAGAGGAAGGGAGATCTGTATTAAAGGCGACATACGTGGTGTAGTGGTTAAGATGCTTAACTCACGCGCGGAAGGTTCCGGGTTCGATTCCCGGTAAAAAAAAAACACAAACATTTAATGTATTTTTTCTGAAGGCTGGGCGTTCTGTTTTGATTTTCACCATTGTAATTTGGCCCTTAGGTCTGCTGTAAAAAAAAGGAAAATACAGAGTTATATGGCATTCGATCCTCTCGGCTTACCCCTGTGGAAAACGGCGTGATGGTTGGTTTGCGTTTGTTCGGCCATAGTTACGATACTCTATTATTAATTTTAATCATATAATTTTAGTTATTATAAAAAAAAAATTGAGTCAAAATAAATAAATAATTACAATAGGTCCTTTTTTCACTATATTTTTAGTTTGTCCAAATGTTTGCAGACAAAAGACTGGAGTCATTAAGATAAACAAATTACAACACAGATGTAGAACATTTTGTTGATTTATATTTACGATGAACGCAACAGTTTTTTTTATATATAATACATTCACCATTCTGCCCATGTTTAAACATCTACATTTCCGAAACTAACTTCCCTAAGATCAACAGATGGAAGAGTTGAGGAACTTTGGATGTTAAAGCATGGGCTGGATGGTGAATGTTACCAGCCAATGACAGATCATAAGCCCTGCAAATGCCTAGACTTTCATATTCCCTTCTCTAAAATGTTTTATGAATTTTTCGTAATTATTTATTCATTTATATACATCAACGGTTCAAAGAACCTTCTGTAAAAAAATATTTATAGAAATAATCACAGCAGTGCACAATAATTATTTAGTACGTAATATGAAATAATTGAATAATTGAAACTAAACAATTTAGTGAACATATAATACCAAAAAACAAAAAAGTAAAAAATAAACATAAAATCTCTGAATAAACGATAACAATAACCATCAGAAAATCTTATGTTCTAAATACAAATAAAACACATTAAGGTTAAGAATAACTAGATAATAAAAATGAAAAAAAAATTACAACATTAGTACTTTATAAATTATAAGTATTTTAGAGCAATAAAATAAAAAAACAAAAGTAAAATTTAATTCAACTAAATAATACCTTTATGACTTGAAATAAATTTCATGATGTTAGAAGAATACTGTAGAATTACTAATTTTTTTTATATATTATCAAACCACCGTTGATTTTATTACCAAACATGTGCCAGGTTATACAGGGTGTTCTTTAAACCCTGTCACATCCGAAACCACGATGATCAGTATGGGCAAGAAGACATATTAGCATATTTAAAAAATATTTAGAATGAAGAAAAATAAAAAAAAACAAATAATTGCTAACTTCTGCAGGGGAGAAGCGAGGGGGCGTGGCCGCGCGGTTGACAGTGTATCAGACTCCCCTCTCCCTCCTCGTCGTTTCTCCTCTGCAGAAGTAAAAGCAACCAGTTGTTTTATTTGATATTTTATTTTTGTAAATTTTATTCGTTCTAAAAAAATATTTTAATGTGCCAATATGTCTTGCTCATACTGATCATCGTGGTTTCGGATGTTACAGGGTTTAAAGAACACCTTGTATTTACATTTTTTTAATTAATTGCTTGTATTTTATAAAATCAGTTTTTTTTCACTGTATTCTCTTATAGATTTAATGCAAAAAATGTAAAAAGCAAAAATTAGAAAATTAAATTTCAATTGCAAAAACATGTTCAAACCTTATTATCGCAAAACTATCGAAATGGCACATGGTAAGTTTAACGTTCAAACCAACATTCAACGAGTTGTGTAAAGTGTAAAGTGACGAAGTGCATGAACTTGTAATTCCTCTTTATGCTGTATGTTGTATGTGCAGATGGAAGCATCGACCTACGGTTTGGTTATATGGCCGCCTCGGGCGTGTGACATGCCCGGTATACTTTCACTGGGCACGCCACACGGCGGTCGTGTTGACCACCGCTCGTGACCTTAAACTAACTGTACTGCAGAAATCGCGAACAGCGAACAGCAATGTGAAGGAAGTAAAAGTTATCACCCAGATGATTTTTTAACGATGCTCAACTTCGTTTCTACAAATCGACATTAATTAAAAACAAAATACAACATTAACATGTATTCGATCCTGTACTATAAACACACACGCCTGCGCAGACAAAAAACATTGCCGACAAAGTGTTCGTGGCGCAAATTTTACTAGGGTATTCATATTTTTGAATTGGGAAATATCACGTACCACGAATACGGATAAGAAAATATGAAATGGATTTAGAATGATTAGTTGTATTTTTATATGGATATTGTAGAGAAATGTTTTCATACGTAACTTTTTTTTTAATGTCACTAGAAAAACGCGACATGTTTTGCATTGATAGTTGTGACGTCAAGATTCGTGACGTTTTTTTTTAAAAAAAAATAATGGTTTGCAACAAAGCTAAAAATTAACATTAATCGTGGCGTATTAGAGGCGTGTCCAATGCAATGACCGTTTTTGCGGGAATTCAAAATTACACATTTAAAACATTTTTTTATGCTACTAATAAGTAGCAAAAAATATAGACCCATAGCATAAACCCTTTTTACTTTAAAAATGTAAAATGAAAAAAAATACATTTCCTTATTATACAAACTTAATGGAGAATGCTAAGTTTGCAGGGTCAAGTGGTATAATTAAAATCTGTTATTGCAAGATTTAGAGACGGTTTTGAATAACGCTTTAATATACGTAGATGGGTATGTATGTAGGTATATACATACCCATCTACGTATATTAAAGCGTAATTCAAAACCGTCTCTAAATCTTGCAAAAACAGATTTCAATTATACGGAAAATTAGCTATTGATGCCAAAATAAACTATACAGTTTATTTTGGCATCAATAGCTAATTTTCCGTTTTTAGTGGTGATTTCAAAGTTGGCTTCTAATACCCGCATATGATATTGTATTGTTATCTTAACTCTTGGCATACTACAGAAAAATTTTAGCTAGTCAGGACATGAAACGAAATCTGCATCGAGTAACAAAAAGTATAATATGTATGTAAAATATAATGCTGTGGCAAAAAGTAACCGTATGATTAAGGGTGATCGCAAAGCGTTGCTTTCATTCTGATAAAGTTCATTCGAAATCAAGTGAGGGTATCAAATGAACACGTTGCTAGAAGGAACTATTCTTCTAGATGTAGGTTATGCAGTGCAGACGAGGAAACACCTATACACCGCGCCCTTTGGGTGATTTTTACAAAAGTAGCGCTTTATAAATTATCTATCTATATATATTATATGTGAATGTGATGCTTTGTATTATGAAAGAAGCCGTATCCTCGGGGGACCACAAGTTAAACCTGAGGATGCTAAAGATCTTGCCCCCTACCTGATAACCCGATATTTTACGAATCTGGGAGAAATTTAGCAAAATGAGAACTCTCGCCTTCTACACAGTAAAAACTCTCTTAAAACACCTGGACTTGGAGGGCAAGAACTAATTCACGGGGAGCCGTCACAATAGATCTTCACAGGTCACAGCGACGTCAAGAGCTTATATAGCACTGACCTCTACTTCAAAGAATAAGAGTGTGTATTGTTTTTTTTTGTGTAAGATTTTATTATATATTTTAAGGAATCATTAGGTAAATCTAAGCGTAAATTTTGACTTTTGTTTGCTGGTTATGTATGCTAGTTTCATCGGATTATTTAAGTGAAATGTACAATAGTTATTGCATAAAACAGTTTGTTAGTGATAATTGTTGGTGGAAGTTAATTTAAATTTATTATAGAAATAAAAGACGATAGATACTTAAACCCACAAATTTAGAACAGCCCACTGATGATTAAATGTATTTTTACAAAAAGTTAAATCAATAAGGATATAGAATTCAAAATTCCGTAGATACTGTTTTTGTATTACACTGTTTATTTATAAATTACACGTATGGGCAATACACTATTGTCTTGTTCCAGTTCCGTAAGCAGTCTCGACCGCGCAGGACAGAACGTTGGGACAATACGAAAAGTCGACAGCAGTTCACACGTGAGCGCTGCGAAAATGAATACATGACGGCACTTATTAATCACGAAAAATGCTTTTTTTTACCGAGATGTATTGGAATTGATACGAACGAACGAAATAATAAAATGGATTTTTTCAGTTTATAAAAAAAAACACAAATTAGGGTGCTGGTTATGTGAAACTGTTTCTAAAACAATTTAGTAGTGTGAGCAAACCTTCCCCCTCATCCCAGGATCGCACTATTTTTTTGTTTTATTTGAGGAGTCGCGGCCATAAACGAACAGCCGGCCAAACACACTGCTCTAGATCTAAACTGTTATTTTAGAAACAGTTTCGCATATCTTAACTAATTTTTCGTTACAAGTAACAGTTTAATTCATATTTGCGAACTGTTTCAGCCGTTGCTTGCACTGGATTTTTTTTTAACTCGCTGCTCTAAACTGTTTTTTTAAAGCCGTTTCACGAATCAGTTTAATTTATGAAACGGCAATTGTTACTGCAACTCCCATCTCTAAATGCGGCTGCGCGCGGTGGCGGAAGTAATCATTGTTCCGCGGTGATAGTCTGCCCGTCTATCTCGGTTACAATGTCTCGGAACAATGTTTTGTCGGACAAAAAAAACTGTTTGCACGTGAACAATGGTCTAATTCTAGGACAACACAATTGTATTGTACACGTGTAAACGGCCTTTTAGTATCACTCGTATTTTATTTCTATAATAGACATATATGTATTTTTTTTTTTTCAATAATATTTACGAAATAGTCTTAAATTAAAGTCCTGCTGAGTTGCATACATACAACTCGTCAGCAGGTTCTTATAAATTGCATCAATTATTTACACTTAACCTACATTAATAATAATTTTACTTGAAAAACATTACATATTACATTATCAAAAATTAAAAACTATCACTAATACAAAAAACTTTTATCTATTAACTATAATTTGAGCATACTACATAAAAGATACTTAATCGTGTTATTTTATTCGATTCTACGGGCAAAAGTGCAAATAAGCCAAGAGAGATTTACCAACTGTTTTTCATATGTTATGCACTAAATATAAGCGTCTACAAAAGACAATATGCACGATGCAAAATGTTTAGTTACCCCACTTTCATAATTATCACCCAATAGAGAAACGATAACAAGGATGCCGTAAAACAGATCAAAATAGTTAATAAATAAAAATCAAACCACCGTCAATATTACTTATTTTACTTTATTTATATTTTTATTTATTGTTGCGCACACAGAGCTATTTTGTTAAAATACAATGATATTATAACAAAAAAAATCATAAACCTGACACATCATCAATTACGTACAAAACACAATATATAATACAATTTTCTGAATAGGACAACATGATGTGACGAGAATGTGTACAACACATATTCTCGTTACATCAATATAGAGTGTGGAGAAGAGTCTAAATATTATTCTTGTCAATGAGACTTAGCTTCCTTTTTTAGCGGGGAGGGTCGTTAAATAAGTCCAAATAGTACATCCTCTCAAATTTTGAAAAAATACTAATTGCTCTTCCTAACAGAGAATGAGGAACTTCAACCCTAAATTGGATACAAAAAATGTTTTCTTACGCGCAGTAAAAATTAGGGCATTACATTGTACGGCAAAGTATCAGTTCAAAGTTGAAAACGTACGAAAAAAACTACTTTGAACGACGTCAGTAGTTTATATGAACCATCCAATGATAAGAGAGCTGCGAAAAATTGCATTCGAGGAGAATGCATTTACAAAAAAATTGAATGATTTTGTTTTTTTTGTGTATAAAAAAAATGTTTTTGAATGTTTACAAACGGCATTTGTTTTTTGTGGATCTCAATCAAATTCTTTCCTTAAATTCCTTATAATTTATACCCATGTATTTCTTTTTACTGAATTTTTGGTCATACTAAAATAATATTAAATTCAATACATTTTTAAAAATCGTATTCCTAAATAAGTACACCCCTCTGTTGGTTAGAAGACCGGAGTTTGAGGTTTGCATAAATAATGCTTTATTTTTTAAAAAAATAAATTATTTTATGTTTTGGAATTCAACCATAAATAAGTACCTAGGTACCTACATAAATTCTATATTTGAATATTGAACATTTTTAGGTTTTGAATTAAATCACAAACAAGTACCTAGGTACCTAATTACCAATGATAAATCTTTTTCCAAACTAATAGCAGGCAAGCCAACGTTCGGGCAGGACAACGTCTGTCGGGTCCGCTAGTATTGAATATATGTATTTTTTGAGTGATACCGTGTGTGTCTAATTTGTTCCGACGTTTCGGCTACCATTGCAGGAGCCATCTTCAGGTTAAACTGTGTTTTTAATATAAAAAAAGTATCATGTTTTTATGTACTAGTAATTTGTACCGTGTCGGTAGTAGGCACATTTGTATTAGTTTTTGTCGTATGTAGTGCTGGGAACCATGTTGAGTTTAATTTCAGCCCGTCGTCTTTGTTTATGTTATTTGGGTGTCTGTGTATTTTAATTGCCTATTTTATTATTCGTGCACTGTAATTACTGGGTTTACGTAAAAAAATTGGTTCGAAGGCGAAAAAATTTTCAGTGTTTATAAAGTGTTCCGCTATAGCGGATTTTTTCTACAAAACACACAGATTACCTTGAAGATGGCTCGTGCAATGGTAGCCGAAACGTCGGAACAAATCCAGCACACACAGTATCACCCAAAAAAGAAGCATAAAGATAAGCGACCGTGAAAACCTTTGCACCTTCTAGGCAATATTGAAGTTTATTTCAGCCAGAAAATCGGCACAATCGATCCGATTCTAAATAAATGACTCCATAAGAAGGTAAAAATTAACAACACTTTAAAATGTGAAAGTAAAATGCATTTTCTTTATATTCAAATAAACTATCGTACGTTTTGATCGCATATTAAATGTACAATTAGAAAATAAGAGTAATATGTTTATTACGTTAATTTTAGTATAAATAAATATTATGTTCAAAGGCTACCGTAATTGCTTATTCGTTCGTTTTCTTTTCGTGTGTAATGGTCCAAAGGGCACTGCATTGATACACCAACCGCAGAGAATCAATGTTTATTACATGAAGGTAAGATGATTAGTCTTATGCTACAGACAACAGTTGTGAATTCAAGGACTTTTTATTTATTTATGTATAACATTTACGGTCTAAGCCAATTAAAACACTTATATGAAGAAATATATATATATATATATATATATATATATACACGATTTTTCAGGGCTAGACCGCGAAACTTCAGAGGATCATTCCTTGTGGTAAGCTTTAAAAAAATCCTTATCAAGATTTTCCAATAAGTCATTTAAAAAAAAAATGTGATCTCAAAGTGAAGTAAATCTTTAATTTCTCGGACTAGCAGCCCTTCCGCAAACCCTCTCCGAAAGAAAAAAATGCGATAAAAACGTATTTGACCAACGAAGCGATACGCACCCGACGCGGACAAGGGAAGCGGCTGGGTAGAAGAAGGGTAGGGGTTTGTGAAGGGACTGCTTGTCCGAGAAATGAAAGATTTACTGCATTTTGAGATTACAATACATATTTTTTTTTAAATTACTTTTTGAAAAAAAATTATTGAGATTTTTTTAAAGCTTACCATGAGGAATGTTCCTGTGAAGTTTCGCGGTCTGGCTCTGAAAACCCGTGTATATATGTATATATGCAAGAAAATGAACAAACAAAACAAAAGCACACTTAGTAAAGACAAACAAGGACAAAAAAAAAATAAACCTACCAACCAAAATTAAAGAAAATGAAATGCGTAAATTTCAAAGCGTGGCTCTCAAGGACTTCTACCTAAACCTTTTCATGGAAGATATGAGTGAAAATCGTTTCTGAAAATTTAATCTTCTTCTTCTTCTCGGTTAAGTATCAGCTAAAGGCTAACTCCTGAGACTTTGAGTTTCAGCTGTTCTTCTTTCTCCATGGTGGTCTTCCGGGCAGACGGCAAACGGCCGGGATTTTGTGGACAATGGTATAGGGGATTTTGCAGCTGTCCATTAATGGAATTATTGACGTAATCTCTCCACAATATATTTACTATGCGATGGGTATCGCAAATCCGTCTAACTTCTTGACTCTAGATTCTGCCTCTTTTGGGTTTCCCTGCGATTCAGAATGGCAGTCCCGTGACGCGGTGGAAAACAAAATGTTATAGTATGAAAACACCTTTTAAAATAAATGCTTTATATCGACCATGTCGAGAATCGAACCCGAGACCTCCTGCAAGGTAGGCAAACGCGATGACCACATTTGTCCACGAGGGATGACCATATTTATCCACGATCGTAAATATTCTGGAAGTTGCGATTTTCGGATTTAGGTGATTTTTACAAAAAACAAAAAAAAATAGGTCCAAATCTATTTTTTTCCAAACACCCATCTCGTTTTCAAGGCAAAATTTGGCAAAAGCAGGTTTTCAGCATTTGGTAGAACATGTTTTTTTCTGAAATTTTATGATTTACAATTTTTAATATGTAAACATCTCGCCACTTAATCATGCTACGGCTAACACATAAACAGGTATTAGTTTACCTCACGCGCGTAGGCAAGCTTAGATGCCGAGATATTTACCGTGATATGAAGTCGTGAAAATGCATATAAAATGAACTAAAATATTAAGATTAAAAAAATGACAATAAATCAATAACTGCTAACCCAATGCGTCATGCCATAAGTGAAAATAGAAATATAAAGAAAATAATCATTAAACGTTTTAGATTCGTGGATCAAAGATCAAAAAACCTCTTCGTTAGTATTATATAGAGACTTGCTAACGGACAAGCAATTATTAACTCTTCTTATTAAAGTTTAAATTTTTATGGCGTGTACAGTAATGTACACGCTGTGACCCGGGCGTGAGAAATGAAATTATACAGCGAAAGAAAAAACGTTAGCAAAAACATTTTTGTAAAATAGTTTTTTTAATATAAAACAGCTATTTATTTACTAATGATATGTCTACACACAATACAGAACAACGTTCATAATAAAATTCATTGTAAAAAATATACGTTATTTAGAAAACATAACATATTTTGCATAATTGATATAAAATTCCTAAGGAGTTTTGGGAAAAACTCATTTAGATACAAGAATAATGTATTATTCAGAATAATATTTATGTGCCTTGGATCTAAAAGGGATTTTATTTTTTTCTAGGCAACATTTTGCAGGTCGATGTCAGTTGAAAAATATATTTTCTTCTTCTTCTTCTTATCGTTTCTGTCCCCGATGGAGGTTGGAAATCATCGTTGCAATTCTTACTTTTAAATAAAAATAAAAAATAAAAAATAAAATTTTATTTAATTTTTTTATTGATAAACCCTAACAGGTTACATACATTAAACAAAATATTTTTACTTTTAAAATTCACATTCCATAATAATATTTTCAACATCTTTTGTAAAGGTTGTCCGAGTCTTTTGTTTAGTTTTGTCTGGTAGTTTATTGTATAATTTCAGTCCACGGTTTATTAGTCTCGATTGTCATTTTCACGTTTTAAAAGGTTTTATATGATATTTTTCTGATATTCTCGTATTGTGTTCATGTTTACTACAGTTTTAATCAAGTTTTAATTCTTCGTATACAATTACATCAGTGGCTAATTTACGAATACATTTGAGGATTCTAGTTTAAAGAGTTCAGTTACATTTATTTGTTTAGTTTGTTTAAAAAGTTTTTTAGTTGCTGTTAGATAGAGTAGGTCATATACTAACTTTAACATTTTATTTTGGTGTCTTTGTAGTCTGTTTATGTCATTTTGATTTCCTGTTCCCCATAGTAGTGGCATATAACATATCTTCGTTTAATAAATTTTGCGGCGGATCGAACCGGTGAACTTAATACATGGTAGCTAAACGCGTAAACCATTCGCATCAAAATGCGGATAAATCAATTGTAAGAAACGCGTATTATATTATGTTTTTACAAATGTAAAGCTTTTCCAGTAGATTCATCCAGCAAAATCGAATTAAAGTTTAATGTCTTTTTGTTTTAATTTTCTTCAAACTCAAGATTTGAACCCTGTGAGTCTCTGTTAAGCTTTTAGCAGAAATCCATTTAATTAAGTGGTAATTTTAATACAAAAACATTTGACAAAGAATGCATGTTAAAAAAACGTCGTTAAAATGACTGGAATATATATTCTATGTAAAAGGAACTGAAAAACAAGAAGAAAACATATATTCTAAACAATTACATCAATTCAATGTAATCTTATTAATTAATCTTCACCTAGAATGTCGCGTCTTAAACTGAAGAAAGGCAAACGAAACAGAAAGTAAGCATAGAAGACAATAACGTAAGATGTTGTTCAAATGTACAAAAACAAAACGTTGTATTGTGATGAGCACAGTATTAAAACGTCAAGAGATTTCAAGAAAATCTATTAGGAAAAATACAAATGAAGCTCTAATTTTCTGAATCCCTTATATCCAAAACGTTTTAAGCAAAATATTCTTAATGAACTCAAAAATTACGAAGTAAATAAAGATGACAAAAAGAAAGTTTTTGTTAAATCTTTATTCAGAAAAACGCATTAAATACAGTAGCCTTCCGTCCAGATAAACTGTTATAAAAACAATGAAAGCGACACCATACCACTAGAGTTTTTTTTCAGTTTTTCCATTTTTACTGACAATACTTTTAAAAATAATTTAGCGAAAATTTAATATTTCCTCACAATCAAATCGCAAAAATAACAAAACATAGAAACTTTAAAAGTTTTCATTGTACCTCTCTCACTGCAGTATTGTCAAAATGTGATTATTCTAGTTTCATTGTATGACCGTGAAGGAATACAAAGTTAGTTCCAAATTAGGACCGCGATTTGACCATACTTCCCAGATCCCGTTTGAAAGGGAATAAAAACGTCGTAATACAAACAAAATAAATAACGACACAAAACCCCTATACACCTAGGAAACATTCGCAAAACTCGCCCAATAAAACAATCACTCAAACAATGAAAGAATAACAATTCGCATTCCTAAAATTTTAATTTATTATGGATGTTAATTGAAAGCACATAGGCCCATAAGACAATACTGGCAAAATCCCAACACCGATCCTAACATGGCCCCATCGAACTCACGCGAAATTTCCTTTCATCAGAACACCATTGATCACTACCACCCCCACAAAACCGTAATTGAGGATCGATTTTTCAATGCACGATTTTCGGTTTTTGTAGGGGATCAAATAAATGCTTTTTTTAAAAAAAAATTAGTATTCAGACGCATCGATTACCTGAAAAAAAACTCGCCCAAACACGCTAATAATTGGCTTAAAAAAATATCAAAGTTTTACACGGTAAAACATCGTGATTTGAAAAAACGAAAATAATTTCAATCATTTATATTGGGTGCTATTAAATGTAAAAGAAAATTATAAAATCATAATTAGATTACTTTTAGGTTAAGTTGTAAGGTGTAATTTCGCAATTTTACGCGAATCACAAAATACCCTTTACTGAAAAATTACGTTTCAAGCGAATGTCGTATTTTGAAAAAACGATACTCAATAAATTGTCCTTATACCACAATACTATGTTTTTTTGTTTTTATTTACAGTTTGCCATTAGGTGCTTAGATTTTTTTTGACATAACTATTAATATGAATGCGATAGAAGTTTATTCGAAGTATTCAAACACAGCTTGCATGCAGCCTAGAAACGAATTGTACATAGAGAGCGGACTCCTTAATTTAAAAAAGTTATATTTATTACAATGCTTAAAATATGTACACAAAAATAGGGAATTGTTTGGCAATAATTTAAATAGGACTAGTAGCAGATCAGAAAGTGTACTGTCGGTTCCAGGATGCAGAACTAAGTTCGCACAGAGACACTCTTTCCATGTTGGTCCAAGATCTTTTAATCTCCTACCCAAGGAAATACAAAATATAGAATCCCTTCCAAAGTTTAAAGCGGCTTTGAGGACTTGGATCAGCATGGAAAATACAGATATACACCTATTGTGAAAGAGTCGTACAACAGCATATTCTAAACTTTGATGTCTTAATTACATTGTTTATGTCATTTTCCTGTTATTTCTGTATGATTTTTAATGGCATTGTCATATTTGTGTTTGTATACCAAAAAATTCACCAAAAACAATAAAAAAGGAATGGCCCACGCTCAGACGTTTAAGTCTTTGTGGGCATTTTTTCCAAATTTAAGGCTATGTTTATTTTTAGAATATGTATTTTTTCTCTTTTTCTCTTCTAATGTTTAATAAATATAATGTATAAAATATGTAATTTAATACATGCATAATATGTAACAGTATGGAAAAATAACCAAAAAAAAAAAAAAAAAGTTTAGGCGAAAGTTAAAAATCAGGTTAACATTTTAGTACCAAAATTTAAAATTCATCCTCTACCTTTCTGGGTTTTCTTTTATATTTCCCCAAAAAATAAATGCTTTATAAGTAGTTGCATGTAATAATTTATCTTCCATTACGCAGTAAATAAAGAAATTACCTTAAATTATGCCAAAGAAACCTTAATTAGTAAAGTATCCACATTGCAAATTAAACATTTAAACTCCTAAAACAAATTTACAAAAATAAGGCCTTTGACCTGATTTAAAGTGGTTGATATACATTTTTTCTGCAATTTGCAATAAACAGTCGACCTCGTGGTATTAGAGTCAGAGCGTTTGCCTACCATGCAACAGGTCTCAGGTTCGATTCCCGGCATGGTTGATATGAAATATTTATTCAAAGGGGTGTTTTTACACTTAAAATATTTCATAGTCCCTGGACTGGTACCTGAGGCGTGAGACTGATCATTTTACCTTCGTATGAGAAAAATGATCAAGATACGCTGCGATTGATGTGCCAATACAGTGCCCTATGGATCATTAGGTTCGGAAAGGGAATGATGATGATGCCATTTACAATAAATTAACTACACGTTTGTATTGATTCATAGGAAAATTGATTTATACATTCGCTTGAAAATTAGTAACGCGAATTCGGATTTAGAGAGTTTTTACAGCGAGTCGTTGATTGATTAATCAGATAATCTCCGCCACGATAAAGTTGCATTGTTTCATAATAATGAGACGTTTTACTTGCAGTGTAATTGCTGAGCGTGCAAGCATGATTGCCGTACGTTGAGTCTCGGGTTCGATTCGTGCTGGTTACAAAATCATTTAATCTCAAAATTCGCATTAACATTATAATGTATTACATCCACGAAACCAATAAGCGATGATCTTATAATTTTTGCTCGCCACATTTAAAACCAGAAAAAAATTAAAACTGGATAAATCCTATCGTAAAATAAAAGCCGATGTGGATAGATACTGACTTAGCATAACCCAGATCTCGACAAGAGTAACAAGGATAATGATTATAATTTACTTCTTATGAAAATAAAACTTTGTTATTCGTGTTACACAATTTTATTCTTTTACAAGAACACTACTATAGTTTCGGGAGAGCACTGCTCCCATCGACGGGTGATATAAAAACTTAAACTTAAAAATTAAAAAATTTAAATAAAATTAGAAACCAACTGGTCCAAGAAGTTTAAAAATTGAAAAATTGTTATCAGGCGTTGCCTAGTATGTGAAATAATTCAGTCAGATGAATCTCTTCACAACAATAAAGGTTTCAGCTCATTAACTTCATGAAAATCAACAAATGGAATAATTGAAGAAATACGAATGTTCAAATACAGGCAAAATGGCGAATGTTACACAGTGTGTAAAGTGGCCACTTAAACCAGCCAATGACAGGTCATAAGCCCTGTAAATGCCTAGACTTCCATATTCCCTTATTTAAGGTATTCTCCATCCCTGTTGTAATTTGTTAAAAATTTACATTAATGTTTATCTAATGGGTGTCTCAAAACCTACTTGAATGGATTTAAAAAAAATAAAACACATACTACAGTTGAATTTTGAGGGTGTTTTCGTTTCAATGTAAAATATGGAAACGGAAGTTACGTGTGGGACACAAAATCCGACAAATGCCCACCTCGGCTTTGTTGGCGAACGTTCACTCTTTTCACGAAATTTCCGATCACATTTTGACATAAATGTGGATGAATTTCGTCAATGACTCGTCAAATTCCGTTAGGGAAATATCATGATTTTTTTAAACCTTTTTAAAGGAATAAAGGTGTATTAAATACTGTCCAGTAAAAAAATAAATTATTTTTTATAAGTGGCAAAATTTTTTTTTTTAATTTTGTAATTTTGAATTCTCGCAAAAACGGTAATTCCATTGGCCACGCCCCTAATACATCACGATTCAAATTTGTTTAGAACATTATCACGAATCTTGACGTCACAACTATCAAGGCTAAACATATCGCGTTTTTCTAGTGACGTATTTTTAAAAATTCATTTTTTAAATTTCTTTACGAAAACATTTCTCCACAATATCCATATTGATTTAGAAAATACAATTAATAATTCTAAATCCATTTCATATACTTTTATCGGTATTAGTAGTATGTGATACTTCCCTATTGGCTGTGGATTATTTACATGCACTTTTTCCTTAAAAAAAACCCCGGATAAAAAAAGTCTAGAGCTGTCAGATCATACGCTCTTGGTGGCCAGGTAATTTCTCCTCGCCGTGAGATAACTCGTCCTGGCAATTTCGTCTGCAATAACTGCATTGTTTCTGCCGTAGTGTGGCAGGTTGCACCATCTTAACGAAATGTCATCCATCGCAGGCCACAAAAAGTTGAAATTCAAAAAAATTACTCAAAAACATTCTTAAACAACGAATGGTATTAATTAAATATTGTATAATAAATGAACTACTAGATAGTAATGTTATTGTTTATTTTTGCATAAAAATGTCTGCCTTAAAACAGGTTGTACCTAGTTAGCAGGGGCGAATCGTCAAAATAAGCGAATATGCACAGCTTACCATTATATTTGACTTTAAATTATAATAATTTATAGTAACCATGTTTATGGGAAAATATATAAGGTAATTGTTATTTATTATAAATCACCGTTTATATCTTTCTACAAAAAAATATCTATGAAGTGCGCCCAGCGCCAGCGCCCAGTCCATTCTCACTGAACGATAAAACTAGCCGATTACCTCAGCTTATTCTTCCATACAAAAAAGTACATTGTATTTTTCGTCTTTAACCCAAGTCGGCTTTTTTAGTATAAAAAAAAACTTGCAGATTACAAATATTTTTAGAAGATTCTCTATTTGGAAACTAGTATTTCGAACATTATTTCCGAAGGACTATTTTTCTTTGATGGGAGACCGTTGACATATTATGTATCACATAGGACAGGTGGCGTTCGCAGTGGCCGTTTAAGGCATTATTCACTTTAAAAAAAATCGGCCAGTGCTCAAGTCTTGACAGTACTGTCAATGACAGATCATAATGAAAATATCTGTTGAATGTCATTGTGGTATGTGTTAATAAACTTTTGTACAAGTTTAGTATTCTAATAAAATAGTGTTTATAAAAGCTACGTATATCGCGTGGTTAGTAATAATTGTTGTTTTAGTTGATTTTCACAGAACCACAGAAAAAGTAGTAATTTATAATAACATTACTTACATGTTATATAAGTACTTATATGTAGTACAAATTAATGAACATTTTTAATAGATTACCTATAAAATAAATCACGGCTCGCCACTGCTAGTTAGGCAGACTAGACATAATCCAGAGAAATCTTTTACCTAAGTATATTATGTAGTAGATAAAGCAATTGCATCTTTTGTTAATAAACTATGATCATTAATATTATCTTTTTTTTTCTCAAAAAAATACGGGCTAATGATTCCGTCAGTCAAAAATCATAGGTGCATAGGCTGCTGTTAGATTGCTAATGGGTTTTCGGTCCCCTATGGATGCTTGAAAAAAGTATCGTGCAATAATGTTTATTTAACTGTATCGTCTATTTTTTTTTACTTTGGCCTTCACGTGTGGACATGTGCGATCGTTATCTGAGAAAAAAAAATAGAACATTATTTGAGTATAACCCAATATTTAAAGACAGATAATAGCTTAAACCATCTTAGAATTTTTAGGAATTAATTCGCTCGCGATAAACACGGTCAAGTTCAATTTGTTGTCAACCTGTCGTAGAAATGGCATTACCAATTACAAGGGCAAAATAAAAGAGTAGCTTTTCGATCAGGTGTAAATATGTGAATGAAATAACGTACAGTCATTCCGGGTAACATTGGAATTCAATATAATATTGGACAAAAACCTGACTTATATATGACTGATTACTTTCTAAAAGTATAAAAAAAGCTTTATCAAAATATTTTTTTTTATTTCTGTGGTACCACCGCTCGAGCCCAAGACTAAGTATGTTTGATCAGAAGAGTATTTTATATCAAAAAAAATATAGTTCAATGTTACCTGGAGAGATTTTTTAGTCAAAAATCAAGAAATCCGTTCAACGAAAATACTTAAGTCCAAAGTTATCCAAATATCAATATAACATTGGACGACCCATAAAAACATCATTGAAGTTATGTTTTTATGTAATTTTATAAATTTTGTGGTCAAATTTAGCTATGTGGAGCATTCAGAACACCAAATAATACATAAATTTGCAACTGGCTCAATCCAATAAAAAAAATATTAGAAAAAACTTGTTGAAGTGGTCCAATGTTACCCGAAATGACTGTATATATTTCTTATTTTAATTTTGGCGTTTCTATTTAATTTGTCTTATTATTGAATTCTCCTGTCTTTTTTCTCGTTTCTTAAAGTTTAAGTAGCAGGATTTTATATTAGATAAATAGTGTAATATTATATGTTTTCGTAAAGAATTTTTACCTTACCTTTTTACCTAACAATATATTTGTCACGTATTTTTGGTACCTTTATTTTATCAAAATAAGTTTTTTTTATTTGATACATAGCATTAAACTTTACAGAAATATCAACAGAAGGCATTTGAACACTTTCACTAAAGAATTCTTTAGCACATAGAGCATTGACAAAAAACATACGGGTTCAAAAATGTTACACAGTATGTAAAGTAATTAAGTGATCACTAAAATTTAGGTATGTTTCCAGTTTATTGACAGTCTTAAAATAAATTTTTGAATTTTCGTTTTTGTAAATATTTTTCATTTACAAAACAAACCGCCCTTAATTTAAATGGCATAGTCCTGAATCATTTTCTCTGTACAAATATTTTTTATTAATTGATATAAAATAATACTTTTCATTTAAGTATAAAGGTCGTTTAACTGTGATCGTAATTTGTCTATTTAACGATGAAGTCTTCAAAATGAAAGTGCAACTAATGAATCTATTATTAAATGTTCTCATAGCTCGAACTAATGAAATGGCATTAAAAAGCCGCGTGTGCGAAGTTTTCATACCCCGTGATATTGTTGCGAAAAAACATACCTTTGAAGATTTAATGTCTTCTTGAAGGTGGCAATCAAGTCATTACAGTGATTAATACGATTTTAATGGAGGTGCTTTGTTTATTGAACAGGATATATGGCAGAAGAAAGACGCAAAGAAGCGCACAATATCAATACTGATTATATTACCAACAAAATTTTGAATATCTACGAATCTTTTTTTAAAAAAAAGCAATTTTAACCCATACATGTTATCCACGATACACCGTATAGTGGAATTTCCATGTAAACGTAATTATTGTCCTGATAGAAGAGACGGGTAAATATCGAGACCTATAGATATAGAAAAGTCGGTAAGTGGTTACATATTAATATTAAATGTTCGACCACAATGTACTTTAAAGTTTATCAATATTATTAGAAAATTCAACAGAGATAAATAACTTTTGGGCAGAATTGTGAATGTTACACGGTGTGTAATGTGATCGCTAAACCAGCCAATCGAAGGTCGTAAGTCCTGGAAATGCCAAGACTTCCACATTCCTTCTCAAAACGATTATCTATCACTGTATTTTTTAAAGGAATAACCCATTATGCCTCTATTTAGGGGGCATGTCAAACAGGTGTAAATGCAAGAAAGATTTGAAAAATACACTACGAAACCCAGACTAATTTAGAAAAATACATTTCTAAAAATTTAGGGCGGAAATCAAGCCCTCGACTCCAGTTTCAAAGTGGTCGAACCCAAAAACAGAAAAAATATTAAAAAGAGAGTTCACATACTGATTCGTGTGTGGCTTAAACGCTTGCTTAGCTCTTTGTTCTATGAACGTAGATCTAGTAGAGTTTTTGAACTTTATATTTTTGAATAATGTTATTTGTATCTCAAAAGGATTATGTCATTTTTTTGTTTTGTTTTTAAACTCTTTACCCAAAAAAAAGTTGATACAAATTTGTAGCATCGGGAATTCCAATATAAAAAGTTGTTACTTTTCCAATACGATATATTTATATATTTAAATAAATGAAAGACCTGCGTTATAATCAAACCACAAAATTATTTAAAAAAAGAAACTTACTTGCTATCTATCATAATTACAATACTGAGGTTTGAAAAGGAACAGTAATTTTACACAACCAAACGGGTGACAGATCTATGCAGTAGACATTTTTTTGGAAGTAACTACTTTAAAATGGTCGAAACTACTCAAAAATGTCGAAACACGAGTACGTAGCCACATAAACACACTAGTCACATCAAAATCATTATCATAGATATCAGTTATTTTACACCAAGACTTTCTTCCAAAATCACGCCTAAAAAAATAAAATAAATAAAAATTACATAAAAACAATTATTTTCTAAGGGATTTCTGATAAAAAAAAAAATACTTAAAATACCAAAAATTTAATTTATCTATTTTTTCGACCGGCAGATTACGCCTCTTGAAATTTAAACTAAACTTTGAAACGGCTTTTTAAAATGGCAAAAACGTACGATTTCCTAACCTTTTATCAGACTAGCCTGAACGCACGGGGCTACCAAATTCCCAGGATGATGGCATTTATTGAAAGTCAAAATTTTTCTCAAGCCTGATGAGGATTCCGTGCTTTGATAGACCACTGTAATTGGGCCTATCAGCTTATAGTGTATTTTTAAGCGTGGTTTCTATAAACCTTCATTATTGTCGAAATAGGAATTGAAGTAGGTACTTAACCTAACATTTTCTCGTCATGGGTGGAGATGGCAATAAGTATAATTAGTTTTAATGAAGTCGCGCTTTTAAATTCCGTACACACGGTTGAATAAACTAGAAATTGAATATGATAATGTGTACTACCGTCACTTGTGATGTATGGGACAATTATAAGCAGTATTCATCATAAAACGATGATATCAAAATATTGTGAAAAAAATAAATTATTATATCAGCAGTCGATAAATTAATGACAGAACGCGCGTTACATAAAATTTTGTTTTGTTTCAATAATCTCAACACAACGGCCCGAAGTTGCTCGTTAGAGGGTGAAAGCGCTAATTGGTCAAGTAAATGAGCGGAAATGTATCAAATATTTTGATTTATAACTTATATTAAAATTTAAGATATTAGTTATTATCTACAATATATACAATGGAATTCCATTAGTAATTTTAGATAAATAACATACATCGAATTGAATATATAATGCCGGCCTGCATGGTGTAATTATATTATTAATTATTGTAATTATATCTACATTGAAGAAAAATTAAAAACTAATGGTTAAGACACTTGACTTACGCACGGATGGTTCCGGGTTCGATTCGCGGTGGGAACACAAAAATTAAATGTGATTTTTCTCAAGCCCAGTTGTTCTGTGTTGTAACTCACCACTGTGATTGGACCTCCTGGCCTGTTGTGGTGCAAAAAATTAAACAATAATAATATAAATAGATTATAATTAAAAAATAAAATAGAACTGTTTTAGAACATAATAAAACGAACATTATTAATTTATTTTACTCGTTTCAGTTATAAATTACAACACTTGATACGCTTCCACTTATTCATTTGGCTAATTAGCGCTTTTGCCATCTAACGGGCATTTTCAGACTGGTAAATATATTACATAGTGATGAAATTATTTAGATAAAACAGTATTTTCTTAAGTATAGCATATGTCTTAAAACTTAGCACGTTTAAGGATCAGAATATATTTTGTATTAATAAAAAAGTATTTGATGTATTATTTGTTCACCTGGAGGCCGAGTGCAAAATATGGTGGCTTACAGGTACTTAATCTACATTTAAAAATCAGATCGAATAAAAAAAAACAATTGTTTTCAACTTGTTTTATTTTAAGTAGGTACGCACATTACTAAATATAATATTATATTGTTTTGTATAAATGATTTCAACACTACAGTCTGAAGATGAAGATTATGGGATGAAAGCGTTTATTGATCAAATAAATAAGTGGAAGTGAGCCAAAATAATGGTATTCCATCAAGAATTACATAAGTTAAATAAATCGAATTAAAAATGCAGTCGTTTAACACCTTAATAAAATACACATGATTTATTTTTAGAATACTTGAATCCTTTTAATTTTTGGAAATGTGAAACTGGGAACAAAATGTTTTTCTACTGATATTTTTTGGTGGTGCGGTATTTTTATTTCAATATGTAGAAATGAAATTATGTTTTTCCACGCTTTTAAAGTGACGAGAACTTATTTTATTTTATTTATTTATTATGACTTTTACCAACCATCCTATGGTAAATAACACATTTTTGATTCCGTTTATTTTTAGTAATTTGTTGTAAATATCACAATTACACAAAATATTTTATTTTGTAATTACCTGCCTAAGTAGATAACCCTGTATCGAGGCAGGAATTTTCTTTTTTTTAAAAGTTAAGTTAGTAAGCAAACACACTTCAGTTATAAATTATTTTCATTTTGTGATGTTAACCCTTTTTAGCAAATTGAAAAAATATTTTTTACTCATTTGATGGTTGAAAGGGCTTCAGAATCCCACGCAAAAATATTTTTTAGTTTTAATCAAAGTTTATTATGGATTGTGATAATGCAGTTATGAATTGAAAATACGGTACAGCAGTTTTAATTTAATGCTGTTTTATTTGTGTTTTAGTTCATGAGAAAAAAATAGATCAAATATTAACATTGTCAAGAAAAGGGTTAAAAAGCTGAAACCTATATTGATATAGGAAAGATTTATCAGACTGAATTATTTTATGCATATATATATAGTTGGATAATTTATAAAGCGCCATTTTTGTGAAAATCACCTCAAGGGCGTTTTTATAGTTGGATAATTGATATAGCGACATTTTTGTGAAAATACCTTAAGGGTGGTGTACAATAAATAAATAAAGGAGCTAGATTACAGCACGTCTTGCAGCTACAGAGAGCATGGACGGTAACAAATCTAGCTCTCATTTACATTATTTTTTCAATTAATTTTGATGTGTTTTAATAAAAACGATTGAATCTCTTCACTACAATGAAGGTTTCACCTCTTGAACTTCACTAAAATCAACAGATTGAAGAATTTAAGAAATGCGAATATTCAAACACAGGCAAAATAGTGAAATTTAAACCAGTCAACGACAGGTCATAATAAATTGGTTATGTTTTTTATGATTGTTTTAGTTTATATTGTTTATTATTTCAATAATAATAAAATTAATTAGATTAATTACATTTTTATTTTATTATTATGTTAAATTTGTTAAATAACTAATTTAAGGCGTGTTTTACTTATTGCAAAATGTTTCCCTCGGCACTGGAGTGAGGGAACATTATTTTGAATAAAAAAAAGAATACAAACATTGTAAAAGTATAAATAAATAAGCCCTGTAAATGCCTAGACTTACAGATTCTCTTCTCTCAAACATTCTACATATCTGCTGTAATTTGTTTATTTTAAAAAATCGTTTAAAAAAGGGGGACGCGAAAGGTTGGAATTCTAGACCCCATTTACAAAATTTAGGAATGCCTACTAGTCAACGCGCAACGCCTAAAATACTTTTTCACTTCCAATGAATATATTCTGGTTGATTATTTGATCTTAAGAAAATGACACGTGAAAAGAATTCAGCAAAAAACACACGTGTACGCGGTGGTTCGTCTCAGGAAACTAATCCTCCCGCCAAACGCCTACCCGGTGTCATATAAAAGCTTTTCTACACTTCGCAAAGCGACCAGTCACTTCTCACAAGTAGCGCGCTGTGCACACGGATACGATCATTTACAAAAGAAAGTGTTATGTTATTAATCTGAGAAGTGCCGATTGAAAGATGTTCAAATTGAGTTCATTATCGAGGTTCTAAGCGGCCCGGGGCGCCCCGAAATTCCGTACTACGCAAAATATCAAGTGCATCGGACGCTCCGATTCAGTCGGTAGCGAAACTCGAATAGGACAGCATCTTTTAAGAATTCGTTCCGCGTTCTTGGATATGAAAATCGGACATTACGAAGAAGAAATTATCAGTTAGAAATTACTGCGAGATTCCGTGCACACCTTAGCAGTTGCCTGCTGTTAATTTGGACTTGTGACATTTGCGTAAACCGGTGAAAATGGATGTGAAAATTGTAATCTTATTTTGTGTTACGGTAAGTCAAATTTAAAAATACCTTTATATACCCAGAAAGCAGCACGTCCATAATTTTACAAATAAAAAACTATAAGGACTAGAAAGAAAGCTGAGGAATATGACTCATATTTCAGAGTATAACTTATATTTATTTTAGTCTTTTCTATTTTTTTATCTTTTCATTTCAAGTTAATATTTTTTTAAAATCTGATCTCTTTTAATTATTTTTTATTTCAAACTATAGCTAAAATTGATGGGAAAGTACTCTTATGTATTAAATAAATAATACATTGACACTCCATAACAAACAGGGCCAGTGGAGTGGCTACATCCACAAATAAAATAAAAAAGTAAATGTATTATATGTGTATTTTTTTGTAAACCTTATTAATATTTAAGTTTATTTTATTGGGCATGAATAAATAAATTTTATAAAAACAGGTTTTAATAGTTTACGAAAACTATAAAACAATTAAGTCCTAGGTCAAGTTCAATTTTACAGATTAAGATAACGGATAAAATTTTCGTGAAATTCGTTAAAAATATTTTTTAATTTCGCATATTTCATTTTTATTTTTATTTTTGCACCACAACAGGCCAGGAGGCCCAAATTACAGTAGTGAATTACATCACAGAACACCCAGGCTTGAGAAAAATCATATTTAATTTTTGTGTTCTCACCGGGAATCGAACCCGGAACCTACAATGTGTGAGTCTAGCGTCTTGACCACTGCACCACGGAGGCCGTCAACTTTGTTTACTATGACTTATGTTGATGTATAATGCCAGGTCCCCGCAAGTCAATTCTCGCTCTTCAATCTCATATCTATTCCTTAAATTTCCTCCAAGCCCAGGGCTGGTATTCTGAACGGTTTTATAGCGCGGTATGGGGCGTATTTTACGTACTAAATACGCGTTATAAAATCATTCAGAATAGCAGCGGGGTGATATTCTAAATTTTCTCTATCTCCGAGGGAATGGTAAATTTGTTTTTTTTTTTAATGGGACGATACTTTGCTTTATGTAATGACAACATTGATGATTAAAGACAAATGATGTATAATACTGTTAAAAAATACGATTTGGTCAATCCAACCTAAGTTTTGTGTTTTGTCTTAAGGTCGCAATAATGTTCTTAATCAAAAACATCTTGTTTGATTTCACGTGTTCATATTTATTTGACGTTTAATCATCAGTGTGGCCAATTATGAAGCAAAGTGTAAACGCATGCAAAAAATGAAAAATCCCAAATTAATCACAATGGGGTAGATAAGATTCAGAATAGCACCCCAAGTTTTTAAAGTAGCGGAAAATTAAGTAGGAGGTGTATAAATGATACTTGTTAACTTTTGAATTAAGTAATCGATATTTTATCCTGTCTTACTGTTAGATGAGCACATAAAAAATGGATATGACATAACAGTTAAATCCACACGCAAATAATAGCATATCGTTTTAATTCAATGAAATTATTTTTAAAAAAACATTTATAATGTGAGGGACCGATAATTTCTTCTTCATTTCCACATCCGCTCCTAAGTGGAGCATGTGGACATCACCAGTTGCCTTCGGGAGACCCTATCGCCAGCCAGCATTTTTGCCTTTTCCCACGTCAATCCAGCGCCCTTTAATTCTGCCAAATAAAGTCTAAAGATCGTCATTGACGGCCTTCCAGGACGGCGCGAGCCCGCAGGTTTAAATAAAAGGCAACTTGGGTTTAGGTTCTCCTGAGGCATACGCAGCATGTGTCCAAGCCAGGACCCGCATCCTCAAGACGCTTGTTATAGGAGGCTGCTGCGTCCGTTCTTGGACTTTAATGTTAGTTATAAAATCGAACCACCGTATACCTAATATTCTTCTTAAGCACTTACTCTTAAAACTCAGAAGTTTGGTGTTTTGAGCTTTGGTAAGGTGCCAAGATTCGCACCCATATAGGAGTACTGGCATTATACAAGAGTTAAATAATCGGCATTTCGTTTTGACCGAACATAGACTAGAGTTCCAGACAACACGCATCATGTTAAAAGTTGCTCCAGCAATTCCAAGACGGGTTTCGAGCTCTCTGTGCATGCTTCCATCCTCAGTTTTTATTATTTATTTATTTTTTTATACAGGAGTTGCTTTATTATTTACCTTGCTTATAATATACAACATTTATATTTCAAAAGTGGATTTTTCTGCAATAAAATTTCTTTAAATTTATCTAAACTGTTGGGATCAGGAGGGATATACTAATGTGGGCCAATCAGGAACTTTTTAGCATTTGCTAATGTGGAGAGGAAACCACTTAAAACTCTTCAGGAGTAGCCGGCCCGTTGGCAGAAGTCAACAAGCCGTCCGTTCTACTAGAGGAGTGTTCGGCATTTTCTTCCATCCTCAGTTATGTGAACTCCCAAGTATTTAAAGCTGTCAACTTTCTCTATCCTCTGTCCATTATTATAGAAAGGCTGATTAGGGTCAGGACAGGATTTGATGCACATAATCTGAGTCTTTTTTGTATTAATATTAAGACCCAGACAGATGATTTCCCCGTCTTAAAGCTAAACAAAGTAATGAATAATCAAAACAAATGATGGCGGTGAAAATTAATCATTAATTATTCACGATTAGTTCCTCTGTCTTTCTAAAATTCTCTTAGTATCTACTGGCTACGAAACTCATAAGCCGGAACACAGATTTATTATACGATACACGTAGTTAGTTCATTGGTACAATTGCTTAAATAATGCATGTTTTTCACTTTCATTAAAATAAACAAGAGTCGGATCTTACTCGCCTCGCTTTATAAGATTTAAAACAAAGGACAAAATTATGTAGAGACGGGAATTCATTTTCGTTTTTAATTAAGATGTTATAACGCTGTGGCGCCATAAGGCGTGAAAACCATAAATATACAAGACACTTTTCATATTGGCGTAATAATCGTCAAGTTCTTTTGTAAAGTAAATGCACACGTAAGCATTAAAACAGAAATGGTTGGAAACAATATTCAATCAAACAATGTATATGTATATACCTAGAGATTACTTCTTATATTTTCAGTGCTTTTCAAGTACTGATGATTTTTATTTTTATTCGGTGTGTTGGTGGCACTTTTTTTTTACCAAAACGTCCTGCACACGAGATAAAAACCCAGAAAAACATAATAAATTCAACATTGTTTAAAAATACAAAATGCAATCGTTATGCTCACAGATTTTGATTTACAACTTTTCGTTTGTCAAAGCGTAAAATAAAATTCTTTAAATTAAAATTAAAATTAATTCAATAATATTTGACATTATTTAGAAAAAATCTGAATTGCTTAATATAGAAAGAAACATTTATAGAGCTTTAATATTTTAATAAAAAGATAAACGGTAAAATGTATGTCTGACATCGATTCCAGACAACATCGACATGATAATATTTTATTTATTCATGATTTTTTCCGTCATAAACTATTATAAATAATAAAAAAAATATGATCCACTGGGGGTTACCCGTGCCGAGGACACTAACAATATTTTTTAAAAAATACATTTGAGAATAAACAAAGAATAAACAGATATAATTAACAAAATGTTAAGACAGTTTTAAACACTACTTATTTATGTTAATAATTAATTTATGTACATCGATATTATTAATATTACTTACTACTCCTTAGAAAGGCATACACAGTATAAAACTAGTCATCCTGCCTTTGAAAAAAATAACATAATTATATATTTTTTGTCTAATTTGCTTTTGTCTGAAAACAGTATTTTTCAAGTTATTTATTTATTGTACGGCACAAGTGCCTTTTACAATATAAAATATAAGAATATAATGAGTTCAGTTAGATATATATATTAAAACGTGGATATATAACAAGAAAAATTTATACAAATACATGTATGTCAGCATACAAAAGATATAAAAAAGACGGTATATTATGAACATAAAATGAGTTAACAGCAGATCATTAGCATAAGTAGCTTTTGCAAATTAATCGTTAATCGTTACTATGGAACTTCATGAAATATTTATAAAGAGATGATTTGAAATCACAGAGACTCGAGTTAAAAATTTCGATATGAAATTCATTTCCTAGTCTGTGTATAATCGGTATAGGTGAGTGACAAAGATAGTTTGCTTTGAGAAGGGTGACAATAATATAGAGTATTTTGTCTAGTTCTACGTGTTGGTATATTAATATTTATGAAATCTAGGAGTTCGCAACAATCGAATTTAGAATTAATGATTTCTTATAAAAATATTAAGTCAGTTATTGTCCTGCGATCCTCGAAAATAGGTTAATTCAAAGAATTTAACAAAGACATGTAGTTAATTTGGCGAAAATAATAATTAATTGTGGCGAAATATATTAATAATTTTTAAGCACCTACTAGTTAAAATACCTAGGTATGCAAGCAAACGGTAATATTGAAACCGTCGAACGAATTGAATACCTGCGTACATAGTTATGAAGAAAGTATAATTTGTGCATATTTTATTATTTAAAAAATTAATACTAGGAGAATTTACCAGTATGAATAAATTTGTATGCAGTGAAAAAAACAAGCATCAAAAAAATAATTTAGATATATAGTAATGTTCTTCAACCTGCGCTGTTATTCTGAACGCTCTTGCGGCCGTAGAAAATACTTTTATTGCGCGTATTTAGTATGTAAATACGTGCTATAATTTTTTTTTACGACCGCGAGAGCGTTTGGAAAGCAGCCCAGGGTTGGTATTCTGAATCTTATTTATCCACTAGAGTAATAAATTCGGGGATTTTTATTTTTTGCATGCACCTAAACATTGCTTCATTTATGGCCACACTGATGATTAAACGTCAAATAAATATGAACACGTGAAGCCGCGTGTAAAGATTTTAATTAAGAACGTTATTGCGACCTGAAGCATCACCCAAAACACTACATTAGGTTAAATTGACCAAGATGTCCTCGTATTTTTTCGGTTTTCTAAACAGTTTTATATTTCATTTGACGTTTAATCATCAGTGTGGCCTTTATATAAAGCAAAGTGTCGTCAAAAAAACAAAATCCCCAAATTAACCACTATTTAGGGGGAGAGAAGATTCAGATTACCAGCCATGGTCACGATCCCTCGGGGGGGTCGCAAAGCCTCGCTTAAGGGATCGCGGTCGCGAGCAGAGTTCAGATAAAATGCAAGAATTTTAGGTCGTACACTACATTAAAAACTCAACCATTTCACTGAGAAGACTGTGCCTCTTTAATTTTTAACAGTATTTCGAATAGTGGTTTTATTTTTGAAACGGAAATAGCTTGATTATTTTCTAATGGGGAAGTTTATTTATATTTAATTGTACAGCTTCTGTTTATTCTTGTTCGATTCCTATTTTTGTATCAGTAGCACAGTAATACTCTTTCGTAAATTTGATAAATACTATTTTTAATTGAATCGGCATTTACTTCGAAACACTTCATTATAAATTATTATGAAAATAAAACTTTGTTATAAGTGTATATCACCCGTCGATGGGAGGAGTGCTCTCCAGAAACTATAGTTGTATTCTTGTAGAAGAATAAAATTGTGTAACACTAATAACAAAGTTTTATTTTCATAATAATTGATAAATATTCATCACAACCTATATATATTATTCTAGACATAATTTTGTATAATATTCCCAAGCAGTTTTGGGAAAATCCCAATTAGGGACAAGCGAATAACAGTATCAAGCAAATGTTCTAGAGTACATTTTTCACACAACATACACTTTTTGTTGTTGATAACATTCTCTCATACAAACAATAGACAAGTGATTACTACAGTGGTTTCGAGATAAAATTATCAGCAAATTAATTTAATTTGTAGTTAACTGTTTCTAATATCTGTTTTGATTACAATGACACGACGAGAAACCACATTTAAAATGAGTTAAGCCGCAGTAGGCCGAAATTCCGTTTCCAAGTTGCACGAATGTGGAAGACGGCGCAAATCTTGCATAAACTTTATTAAAACTGCATTAGGTAAGCATTTTTTTTATGCTACTGAAATACATAAATTTTAACTGACTAACCACACATTATAACGCGAAAAAAATTATAAATAATACGACAAAAATTGTAAAATATACTCATATATTTTTTATTGATGAATTCAATCGTTAAAATTACTGACTGGTAGCAATTTCTTGCGCCTAAAAGCTTATCTCGCTTAGTTATTAATTATTAATCAAAAACACCTATTTCTTATTGAAGCTACAATGAATAAGTAGATAAATAAATATTGTATCAATTAAAAAAATCAAACAAAAGTTGGGTTACAAACTTCGGACCTCACACGAGTCATAACATATTGTAAGCAACTAAAATAAAAAGGGCAGACATGCCATAGCATACTTTAGATAAACCGACTGCAATAATCATTAAATATTTAAATTAATCGTGATGTTTTAGAAGTCTTTAAAACTATAGACAGAGCCCGTAATTTCAAAAACTCCAGGTAAACGGTAAAAATTTCTAATACATTCAGGTTAGGTAAAGATAATTATTGGGCAATTTATTTTAAAAAAGTATACCAGCAACTTAATTAAGTAGAGAGTAAATTGAAATATATTTTAATTCAATAATACATACTGAACTTGTTATAAATATTATAAACTCGTTTGGTAATTATTACGCGTAGGCCATTTGATAAAAAAATAAACATTTGTTCGATTGAAATTTTTATCGAGAAAATCAAAATAATTATCGAGATTATTGATTTCTAAATGGTAGTTTAGTAATAAGAGAACTAAAGGAATATTTGTGACCTCTATTTTTAAAAATAAATATAATTTTAAAAAACTCTGCATCGAGACAGACTCAACTATTGAGGTAGTTTGACTGTATAACGAATTTTGTAGCAAAAGTTGTACGAATAACATTTTTTTTTTAATTTGAAATATGAGAAAACAACGTACCAACTTAATCAATAAAAAGCAAAACAATAAATTCATTTTAAATTAAGTCCATTTTATTCAACATATTCATGAACTTAGTGTGGCTTTTTAGGCTGTGCCCGTTTAAAGCCTTAATAATTTACATGGTAAAAGTAGTAAACTAGAAAAAATAATATATTATATATACAATAACAATATTAAGAGTGACAGACTAAAAAAAACATTTAATACTTTAAAAAAATTATAAAAGAATATATTTAAAAAAAACTTTTGGTCATGATATTCACAACTACAAGACGCGTAACTTGGGGAATCTTCATGTATCTAAGTTTCGCTCAACGAAGTTCGGCAAAAGTTCTCTCGAAAATATTGGCCATTCCGAATTTAATAAACTGCCCGATGAGCTAAAACACGAAAAGTCGAATAGCAAATCCAAAAGTGTCGCAATTTAAAAATATTACTTAAATCTTTATAATAGTGATGGTTATTAATGTAATTCATATAGATGGTGGGAAGTTATGTATTTTATGTTTTATATATTATGTTTTCTTACTATTTCGGGTGTATTAACTATGTATGATATTATGTATTGTCACAAAAATGTTTGTTTGTTTTTATGTACGGTCCCAAATAAGTTTTTTTAATAACTCCCGGGAGTATAATACGTACTATTTGTATTATATGTTTTTTTAATAAATTAAAAATATATATACTATACAAAGTTACAAATATAATCTAGAAAACAGAATAGCAAAGAAAAAATCATAAAAAATAGCGATAAGTACATAAAACATCGCTACAATAAATTTATTCCCGCAGCGATGTCGACTTCAAACTAAAAATTAAACAACTGGTGTGTGATCGGCTCATTAATTACACTTCTAACAGGATAACACGATGTGAACTGTATAGAACGGATCGTACCAACTACTGCTTCACAAAATTATGACAGGAATAGTTGACTGTACAGAACTACTTAGTTTAATAACAATAGATATGCCAGCCAGGATTTGTAGACGGTACCACCTGATTCATGTACCAATAGTACAACATCGTATGTTAAAAATGCTAAAAATGAGTTTAATGCCGGTTTTGATAGCATACTACGATATCGTATACGCATCTCAGATATGGAATCCCCAGTATGCAATATATATAACAAGAAAAGTAAATATTCAGAACAAATTTATAAAGTACCTAAAATACAAAACCGCTATTTCTTATGTATTAACTCTCGCTGCCTCTACCTACCATGGAATAACTTCTCTACAATACCGCAGAGTGTGTGCGGACCAACTACTGCTTAACAAAATTATGGCAGGAATAGTTGACTTAATTAGTTAGTTTAATAACCACGTACCACCTGTTTCATATACCAATAAGTAAAATATTGTATGTTAAAAAACGATTTTTTTCGTAGGACTTTTTCAGTGTACAATACAAAATTTAAAGATATAGATTACACAAACATCACTCTGTCAGATTTAAAATTTACACTAAAAATGCATTATGTAACTTGGTAGACATTATAATCATAAATATGTACATCTCCATATACTCCTCCATATCTCCTAGACTTATTCAGACTTCTATATTCCCCTCTGAATAATGTTTTTCCTTTCTGTTGCAATAAATTTCATTTTAAATTTAGATGCCTTTTTTTAAAATTATTTATTTTATTTAGTTCTATGATAAAAACATAGTTATATATATATTTACAACGCAATATTTACATCTATACTTATTCAAACATTATTTATCACTATTGTACATGAACAACTACTATCCTAATTTATAAAATTCAAACTGTTCGATATTTACACTTATATTAACCTATGTATATTCACTATTTACAATATATAAACGAGTATTTTTTAAATAATATATACTCTTTACATTTAATATTTATTTTTTTCATATTTTATGCTTTCTAGCATTTCCTCAAACAAACAAAAGATCGGGTTGTGGTTCTGTGGCTAGTGTCTCGGACTCACGGACCAAAGGTCTGTGGTTCGAATCCCACTCTACCCCAACTTGATTCCATTTTCTAATAGTGAGTTATTTACAACTCGTTGAAAATGGCCCTCAAAATTAAATATTTGGGTAAATCATAAGAACGCAAATATTTTTTTTTTTTTTTTTAAATGTATTCCCTTGTACATAAGGCAGTTCTGGGACATTGCTCTTGATTTCTTTTCTAGTCTTATATTTCTAGATCCTCTTGTTAGGAAGTTATGAAATAACTCATTATTTTTTAGTTTATTTTGAAAATATCTCACAAATCAAATACGATCGACGTAATTAGATGCACTTTAAAAAATGTAATGAACACTAAAAATAAAGCTCTTCAAATATATTATTATCTATATTTATGTACCTAAAGCCAAGTTTCTACAATGGAATCACTGCACAAGAGAAATCAATGAGAGAAAGGGTAAATGACAAAGCTCTATCGTATACATTATACGTACTAACGATTGAAGATTGCATTACTTGTCGTTGATGGAAGAATAAATACTATAGTACGTGAATCTCATTATGTACCCTGTTGAGAGAAACTTCCTACGGTTTAAGAGATCTATGATTAGATCGATGAAAAAATATTACAACTGTACAATACTTCGGGTACAATAGTAAAAAAACTTCAGCTAACACTTTGAAGTATATATCGAACTCCATTTTTTTGTTTTTAATGACTATCAGAGAATTTTTAACTAAACTGACATTTTAAATTATGTTTTCGGTTCTTCTAAGACATTCTTACAATTTTTAATACAGATATTTAGTATCTTAATATACAGATAAATTTAAAAACAGCACAATACGTTTAGAAAAATAAATGAAGATTGAGATTTCAGCACTTAATCAACACTAAAAAAACATAGATAGATATTACTTTACTAACGCACATCGCCCACTAAATTGAAAATGCTGTAATGGACAAAGCAAAAAAGTACGGAAATCAAACGATTTTGGCATTTTATCAAAATTATGCCATTAAAAATAAAGCAAATAAACATAAGAAAAAAACAATAATTTCTAAAGGTATTTTTGATAAAAAATTACTTAAAAGTCTCGTATAAATAAAATATAATACATTTTCGGCCGGCAAACTACGCCTCTTGAAATTTAGACAAAATGTAAGTACATTGGTACACTCATATAAAGATAAAGTATTTGAGTAAAATTTGTACTAATGATTCAAAGATAATGGAGGGAAAAATTAAAAGCATTTGAAATTATTGATGTTGTATACACTAGATGCAGCACTAAGCACCCGCCTTGTGTTCCATTCAACCTAAGTTCCAGAACCTAAACATGTCGTCAGTAAGCGTAAAGGCCCGACATACTGCTTTGAATTCACAGTAAACTGGCATAGAGAGTTAGTCTTTTTTACTCTACTACGCGTTTTGCACGGAAATGTTCACTCGACAACGCTCATTTTTCGGAACATAAATTCAAACTTTCTTTTTATGAAGCATTATCTTTATTTAATTGTACCTCAGTGTTTTAAATCAACCAATTTTATATTTTCTTATTTTTCATTTAATCTGTTTTCCTCTACGGATGCGAATCGTGGTACCTCTCTAGGGCCCAAAACGTCGAAATTGTGAGTTTCAAAAATAGATGTCTCGGAAGAAACTTGAGTGTACGGTGGTTTGACTCTGTAAGAAATGAAGTGATAAGAGAACGGACGCAGCGAACTCCGGTGACAATTGAGCGGAGGCGATATGGTTGGCTTTACATTACATTTTACATTACATTTTTTTTTTTTTTTTTTTTTGCACCACAACAGGCCAGGAGGCCTAATTACAGTGGTGAATTACATCACAGAGCACCCAGGCTTGAGAAAAATCACATTTTAATTTTTTGTGTTCTCACCGGGAATCGAACCCGGAACCTTCCGTGCGTGAGTCAAGCGTCTTGACAACTACACCACGGAGGCCGCCATGTAGGAACTGTCGATGCCTCCTGAGAGCCTTAACCACGCTTGCCTAAATTGCAAAGCATCGGGTTCTCGACGTCCCGAACGTCCACTGCATTCCAATTCATGGCAGAACTACGGGACGCGAGGGAGGGAGGGAGGATGCACAGGAGCACATGGAATGATGAATTCTTGTGGTATTTTTTAAAAATTATAGGTTGAATTATGCCTTTAATAATTGTTTTTTAAAAATTATATGGACAACAGCCTTTAATATTTACTCATAGACTAGAAGAATTATCACATAAACACATTTTCGTATTTGATTAACCGTAATTGAACGTAGTTATGCGGAAAGCAGCCAGCCATAGAAAAGTGGAACTGAGATAATAGCATTTTTGTGAAAAGGGTGAATAATCGAATCTGCACAACAGTTGGAATGTTTTTTACTTTAACAAATAATCAATAATACATGCATTCGTTTTTTTAAAGAATTTAATTGTGTTTATGACAAGATTGAATGATTTTTAATGTCTGGCTAACCACACAATCTAAGATGTGGAAGATGTTGTGCAGAAAACAGACAGCTCTAGTAAAATATTGATGTGTGTTATGTCATTTTGTATTGATCATATTTTGTATATTTATTTTTATTTATTTATTTATTTATATTTTTACATTGTGTGTATTCTTTTTTTATACAAAATAATGTTCCCTCACTGGGTGTCCCGTGCCGAGGGAAACATTTTACAAAATGTGAAACATGCCTTATATTAGCTATTTAACAAAGTTAACATAATAATGACAATAAAAAACGTAATTAATCCAATTAACCTAATTATCATTAACATAATAAACAATATAAACTAAAATAATCATAAAAAACATAACCAATTTATATAGACCAATAGAACAATTTTCATAAACAGTACACACATTTTACCTATTTGGCTTGATCCACTCATCGATCCGTGTGCAACCCACCTCCACTATCCATTTCTTAATAGCAATTTTATATTGTGCGAAATTACTAATTGTCCTTATGGATAATGGAAGTAAATTGTACACTTTGACCGAGTAGTAGGCCAATCCTCTTTGACCGGAGGTTGTATTTATTTTTTATTTTTCTACAGAATCAGGGTGGAGTATCTAGTAACTCTTGTATTTGTAACGGAATGTAGATAATAATGTTTACGTGCGTATAGCAACAGAGCTTTTACATAAAGTTGTTTTATATATTTTACATGAAGATTTTCAAATACACCGAGGGAGCTAGTTCTGATTGGGACTCTTAAGATAATTTTATTAAAGCTTTTTGTGCAATATTAGGGTACTTAATTGAAAAGAATCACTAAATTTATTAAATGAATCTCGGTCTGGAAAAGTCTGGCTGACTACATAATCTAAATTGTGCATTTTGGAAAACAGCCATATTGAATGAAACCTATGAATGTATGAGGTGAAATTAATTTTTATGACATTTTGACATCATAGAATATTCTGGTGATTATTATAAAGTTTTGTATGAAAGCAGATACAGAACTTAGAATTTACTTTTGTGAACTTGATAACGCCAATATCTATTTTTTTCAAAATAGTGGACTAGCTGCATTCTGCATAACTACGTTGAATTGTATCATCATCATCATAATTATAATCATTCTCTTTACGCACTGAATAGTGCATAGGGCATTGCATTGGTACACCGATCGCAGAGTATTAAGATCATTTTTGTTATATTGGTAAGATGATGATGAAATATTCTGGAGTGGAAACATAATTTTAAATAAATATTTCATATCAACCACGTCGGGAACCGAACCCGAGACCTCTTGTATTGCAGGCAAACACGTTGACAATTACACCACAAGGCCGACAAAAAATCACATTTTTTATACTGAATTATTTCACATACTAGGCAACGCCTGAAAAAGATTTTTCAATTTTTAAACACAAATATTGTAATGAAACTAACTGGTCCAAGAAGAAGTTTAAAAGTTGAAAAATTGTTTTCAGGCGTTGCCTAGTTTGTGAAATAATTCAGTCAGATGAATCTCTTCACAATAATAAAGGTTTCAGCTCTTTTACATCACTAAAATCAACAGATGGAAGAATTGAAGAAATATGGATGTTCAAACATAGGCAAAATGGTGAATGTTACACAGTGTGTAAAGTGGCCACTTAAACCAGCCAATGACAGGTCATGAGCCCTGTAAATGCCATTACTTCCATATTCCCTTATTTAAGGTAATCTCCATCCCTGTTGTAATTCGTTAATAGTGATTATTATAAATTATTATGAAAATAAAACTTTGTTATCAGTGTTACACAATTTTATTCTTTTACAAGAACACAACTATAGTTTCGGGAGAGCACTCCTCCCATCGACGGGTGATAGAAAACTAATATAATAAACACAGAATATTGTTCACAATGTCATCGAATCTAAACAAAAAATAAACAGATTAATCAGTGAAACTTAGAGCAGGGGGGTTTTTTTCCTTATCTAAGGTGTTGGCATATGAATGGATGGTTATCTTAAGTACAGATATGAAAACATGGACAGAACATTAAGTCAAATTTATTTCTTAAAATTTAGCACATAAGTGGAAGTTGCAATAAGTAAGTCTAAGATTTAATGTGTGGGAAGACATCGCTCGGCTAAGAGAGTGTTAACAGACGCGGGTCTAAGAGGGTGAGTGCGGTGAGGGTGGTCGCAAAGGGAACATAGTCAATAAAGGCGAGGGGTGGTTGAATGTGTGATTATCAATTAGGCTGTTTTCAGAATTTAAATTTTTGTGAATTTCTATAATTTCTAAATTATTCATATTACTGCCTTTGTTATTTACTTGGTGCAGGAGTTTTAGGGTAAGAATAAAATTGTGTAACACTGATAATAAAGTTTTATTTTTATAATAATTTATAATGAAGTGTTACGAAGTGAATGCCGATTCAATTAAAAATACTCGTGATTATTATCGTTTTTTTGTATGCAAGCGGCCTGAACTTCCTAAACTTGATAACACCAATATTCAATTGCTTTAAAATTGTGGACTGGCTGCTTTCTGCACAACTGCGCTTAATTGTATGGTAACCATATACCAATAACCTTTTTGGTTCTATTATTAAATCATAACAGTTATCGCGCTCGTTTTCACACCGAGTTTTGGTTGCGTCTTCGTATTTCTATGTAGGTTTGTGGTCTGTGTGCGTCGCGATAAAAATCTAGATGCTTAGTATTATGATAGAGAAAATTTGGCACGGAACACGGAACACGGGTCACGAAACAAACGTAATTCTTTTCGGAATCCGGTAATTACGGTAGCGGTAATCTTTCTTACCGGAGGTGTCTAATTGGAGGCGAGCGCGCGCGCATGCCGTCTGTTGAAAGAGAAACCCAAAAGTGAAAAACCCACCTACATAAAGAAAACGAAACCCAAATCGCCGCGAGATCGAGGCTATGGTCAGCTGGACGCATCGCAGAGACACAGCCAGCCGTCAAACCCGTGTCATAACCTCGCAAGAAGTGCGCAGTGTGTGCCCGCAGCGACCCGCATTCTACAGCATTTCTTCGCGAGTGAGAAATTGACGCTGCCTACAAATTATGCACGTATGCGGTGGTATCTCCAGCATTAAAGAAATTTCAATCGATCCAAATCACCGACAGAACGAGACTACCAACTCGTAAAAGTAATAATCGCACTAAAAAAACGGCAGTTATTTGAAATTAATAGGGAAATATCACATACTACGAATACCGACAAAAACATGTGAAATGGATTAAGAAAAATTAATTGCATTTTCAAAACCAATAAGGATATTGGGAGGAATATTTTCATACGTAATTTTTAAAATGAAATTTTTGAATATTATTTATTATTTTATTTATTGACACTTTATATACATATACAATAAATATACATATAAGGGCGGGCATATTGCCTTAAGGCAATTTCTTCCTACCTACCCAAACCGTTCAGTTTCAGAAAATTATAAATATATGGACATATTGAATCTTACAATTTTATACAAAAATTAAAAGCAAAGATTAACAAAAATAAATAAATGTATAAAAAAAAAATAACACTTTACTATGAAGAGAGGAGAGGGGATGGGAAGGATAGAAGAAGGATAAAGGAACAATTTAAATATTTAGATAGTGACATTTCAATCTTGACTTAAATGTAAATAAAGAAGGGGCGTCTCTAACATTAGTGGGTAGATTATTCCACAATCGAGCGGCTACTACTGTGAAAGAGGAGGCAAAAAAATTAGAGCGATGACGGGGTATTAAAAGAGTTCTCTCGTTACTAGAACGAAGAGATAGTCCGTGTTGTGAAAGAGGTTGGATGAGCTCTCTCAGATAAACAGGCGAAGTGGGATTATTTAAAATATTGTGAAGAAGTGATAGAATGTGAATGTTTCTTCTATGCCTGATACTGAGCCAGTGTAGTTGCGTGCGATACTCGGTTATGTGGTCAAATTTGCGAAGATTAAAGATATAACGAATACAAATATTCTGCAATCGTTCTAACTTATCAAGCAATTCAGAGTTAGCATCTGGATAACATACATCCGCGTAGTCAAGGAGTGGAAGAAGTAAGCTCTGGACTAATGTTTGCTTAACATTAATTGGCAAGAAATTCTGTAATCTTTTAAGTGAGTGCAAACTGCTATAAAGTTTACGACTAACTTCGTTAACCTGATCGTGCCACTCTAAATGCTTATGAATGATAATACCTAAGTTTTTGACTGAAGTCATGAATGGAATTTCTGTACCATCTATTTTGAAAAGAGGAAGTGTGGAAAAATTCACTTTTGAATACATTTGTTTACTACCAACAAGTACAATTTGGGTTTTTGTTGGATTTATGAGAAGTCCATGTTTTTTTGTCCATGAAGAGATATGGTCGAGTGCAAGTGACATTACTCTATGTGTTTCAACAATGTCGACAGGCTCGAAATGAATATACAATTGCAAATCATCGGCATATAAATGGTACGAACAGGGGAGGTTTTTTGTTATTGGATTGATAAAAAGGGAAAATAAAAGTGGAGAAAGTACCCCCCCTTGTGGCACACCGGCGGTAAGATCAATCCAATCTGAAAAGACATCTGCCATTTTAACGCATTGACGACGGCCACGTAAATATGTTGAAAACCAATTTATCACGGATGAAGATAGATTTAAGGACTTAAGTCTAGCGAGAAGCAGGTCAAAATCAACAGAATTAAAAGCACTACTAAAATCAAGTAGGACCAAAAGCGTTAGACGTTTATCATTCATTGCTTGTCTAATGTCGTCAGTTATTTTAACTAAGACGGTAGTAGTGCTGTGTCCAGCCCGAAAACCAGATTGCAGAGGATCAAGTTGATTATGAAGTGTCAGATAACAGTTAATTTGTTTGTAAGCTATTCGTTCAATAACTTTGGAAAAGATAGGCAAAATGGAGATGGGTCTATAATCTTTTTTGGATGCTGGGGAGCCATTTTTGGGAAGTGGAATAACGAAAGCCGATTTCCATTGGGTTGGAAAGTAACCAGATGAGAGGGAAAAATTAATAATATGAGTAATAATAGATAAAGTAAAAGGCAAAGTCATATGAATTATCGACAAACTCAATTCATCGCTGCCGAAGGATTTAGTTTTGATAGAAAGCAGAATGCGCGATACTTCTGATTCATTGACGACGGAGAAACGAAATTGAGGGACATTAGAATTTTGTGTATTGTTCATATCATGTAACAAAGAGCGTTTTAAAGCTTCGTCAATTACCACCGGAGGGGTAGAAAAATGCAAGTTTAGTTCGTTGAGGTTCAGCGAACTACCTTTATCAACAGTGGAAATAGCTTTGCCCACCCCGAGTGAATGGAGGAAGTTCCAAGAACGTGCGGAAGAAAGATTATTAAGTGAATCTTTAATATGTCTTCTTTTAGCATTCCGACACAGTTGGTTACAACGATTTCTGAGTGTTCGGAACTTTTCCCAGCCAAGGACAGAATTGATTAATTTTAGTTTTGATTTAGCTTTGTCGCGTTTTGCCATCAATTTTAAAATGTCATTGGTAAGCCAAGGAGCTGGGGGATATTTCAGTTTCACTTGTCTTAAAGGGGCGTGGGTATTAAACAAGCCAATGATAGTACTGTTTAAAGAGTTGACTTTTATATCGAGATTGTCCGTTTCGTATATCTCCTTCCAGTCTATGTTAGAGGCGTCATTCTCAAATTGTTCTTTGTTAATATTACGAACATTTCTAAGATGTAAAGTTTTTTTGTGATATCGTGGACAGTTTATTTTATAGCTTAAATAGAGGAGGTCGTGATTTGAAAATCCGGAAGCAGTCAGTTGGCCGTAATTATTGATATTATGAGGGAAGGTAGTAAAAATAAGATCAAGAAGTGTATGGGAAGATTCAGTGTGATGTGTTGGTTTAAGAGGGAGTATAGAGAGGTTAACTGATTTCGCTATTTCCTCGAGCTGTTTGCTTCTGTAGTCTCCCTTGAGAAGACAAGTGTTAAAGTCACCCATGATTATGGTATGATCGGATTGTAAGGAAAGCGATTCCAGCAGTATCTCAACTTCTGAGAAATAATTAATATTGGGGGGACAATACACTACACCGAGCAGAAGATTGTTAAACTTGAAGTTAACTTTTATAAATAAGTACTCTGGAAAACCTTGTGAAGAAGAAAGAGATTTTGTGATGATAGAATACCCAATATCAGCGCGTAAGTAAATTCCAACCCCCCCTCCGACTCTATTTATACGATCGTTACGTATAAGATGGTAACCCGGTAATGGATACAATGTGGAGAGAAGGGATGGCTTTAACCAGGATTCACTTATCAAAATGGCGTGTGTGGATAAATCAGAAAATGTTGCTAGAAGGTCAGAATAATGGGAGGGAATACTCTGTGCATTAATATGACACACGTGGAAGTTTTTAGGGAAACGTGAGAAATTGGAAGCCAAAATATCGTGAACCAACATGTCATCAGAAGAATTGTGTATGTCAGATAAATCAGAGATTTCTGAATGGTAGAAGGAAAGAGGTGAAGAAGGAATGGAATCAGGAAGAGAATGAAAGGACTCTTCAGATGAGGACATAGTAAATGTATAATTATAACTAATCACTAGGTAAAATTAAATAACAAAATAGAAAAAAGAGAAAACAGGATTTTTAAAAATGAGTAAAACGGGGTGACAACCGCTTAATTAAGTTTAACAAAGAATAAATAGCACAGGCGCAATAATGCAGTCATACATTTTACATTAGGTTATAAAAAGTAAAAGTAAAAAACATATCTACTATAAGTACAAGTGTTATCAAGAATTAGTAAACTTATATATAATAAAATACTTTCGCAGATACATATAAAAAAAAAAATGGAGAACATCTATTTAAAAAAAAAATAAAAAAAATCTTTAAAAAAGTATGTTTCTCGTATTAAATAAATCGTATAAAACATTACAAATGATAGGTTTCTTACATTAAATTGAACAACGCCAACAAGTAATGAAAGCAATACAGTTAGCGGTAATACTTAGTGTTTTCTTATGTCTTAACAAAAACGCGAACGTTTGGCCTTGACAATTGTGATGTCAAGATTCGTGACGATGTTTATTTTCTTAATTACGGTTCACAAGCAGAAAACAATACATACGACATTGGTATAATAATCGCAATTTGTTATGTTTAGAAATTGATCATAAATTATATGTGAACACAGCATGCACAAATAAAGAAAAAAAAGTTTATGATTTATGTTATGTTATTATATATTCTATGTTTATGTTCTATTTGAATTTTAACGGTCATAAAAAAGTTCAAAATTTAACTGAATCGTGAGTCTCGCGGTAATTGAAAATTACAAATTTAAAAATATTGTTTATGCTGCTAGTAAGTACAATAGATGGACATCCTATTTAGATGAACTGACCAAATGTTGTTTATACTACTAATAAGTACAATAGATGGACATCCCATTTAGATTAACTGATTAAATGTTGTTTATGCTACTAATAAGTACAACAGATGGACATCCCATATAGATAAACTGACCAAATATCGTTTATGCTACTAATAAATACAATAGATGGACTTCCCATATAGAAGAACTGACCAAATATTGTTTATGCTACTAATAAGTACAATGATGGACATCCCATATAGATGAACTGACCAAATATTGTTTTTGCTACTAATAAATACAATAGAGGGACATTCCATATAGATGAACTGACCAAATATTTAAATCCACTTCAACAGAGAGGGAAAAAGTTTTCGAGAAGAAATTTGGAAGTCTAGGCATTTACAGGGCTTATGACCTGTCATTGGCTGGTTTAAGTGGCCACTTTACACACTGTGTAACATTCACCATTCTGCCCATGTTTGAACATCCACATTTCCTCAACTCTTCCATCTGTTGACTTTTGTGAAGTGAAAGAGCTGAAACCTTTATCACGTGGGTGAGATTCATTCAATTTGGAAGTCTAGGCATTTACAGGGCTTATGACCTGTCATTGACCTTGTCAATGACAGGTCATAAGCCCTGTAAATGCCTAGACTTCCAAATTTCTTCTCGAAAACTTTTTCCCTCTCTGTTGAAGTGGATTTAAATATGAGCAACTCCCTAGGGAGGAAGTCCAGCCAGTCTGCAAGCATTTGGACATAATCAAACATTGTTGAATTACTACCTGGTAAAAGAAGAAGTATAAAAATTGGAAAATTGTTTCCAGGCGTTGCCTAGTAGGTGATTTGGTTCAGCCGGATGAATCTCACCCACGTGATAAAGGTTTCAGCTCTTTCACTTCACAAAAGTCAACAGATGGAAGAGTTGAGGAAATGTGGATGTCCAAACATGGGCAGAATGGTGAATGTTACACAGTGTGTAAAGTGGCCACTTAAACCAGCCAATGACAGGTCATAAGCCCTGTAAATGCCTAGACTTCCAAATTTCTTCTCGAAAACTTTTTCCCTCTCTGTTGAAGTGGATTTAAATATGAGCAACTCCCTAGGGAGGAAGTCCAGCCAGTCTGCAAGCATTTGGACATAATCAAACATTGTTGACCAAATATTGTTTATGCTACTAATAAGTACAATGATGGACATCCCATATAGATGAACTGACCAAATATTGTTTTTGCTACTAATAAGTACAATAGATGGACATTCCATATAGATGAACTGACCAAATATTGTTTATGCTACTAATAAGTACAATAGATGGACATTCCATATAGATGAACTGACCAAATATTGTTTATGCTACTAATAAGTACAATAGATGGACATCCCATATACAAGAACTGACCAAATAAAGGAGGCTACGGGGCTTAAATTTGATGTGTCGGTTCGTCGGGCTGAGGACAGACTGGAGTGGAATAGACTCATCAAAAGTGTTCATGGTGGTCACGATCCTCAGCATTGAGGGACCGACTTGGAAGAAGTACAAAAAAAAAATATTTTTTTACTCGACAGTATTTCATGGACACTTATTAATTGCAAAAAAACGTGATCTTTGAACAAGAGCACACAACAAAAAATATTACAATAAATTAGTCAATAATGTATTCTCCTTCATTATTTTACAACAAATTAGTCGATAATTTGTAGCATTTTCACCGTACACTGCGCAAGTATCGTGAGTAGCTTTGGCAGTTTTATTCCTTCGATTGAACGTGAACAGAAGGCGGTGTCGAAAATGCTTACTTTCGTCTACTTGACATTCCATTTTGAAGGCTTGTAATCAAACAAAATAACATAAAATGTAACATAAAAGCAAACACAAAAGCAGAATATTTTCTTTTGAACGAATTTTTTTTTATGACCTTTGCCATTCAGCTTTACTTTTGGTTCTCATTTTTGACAAAAGACACAACGTTTGTTAACACCCAATGCATTCAAATTTGTTTTTTATTTATTTTACTTGACCCTTGTTAAAAAACGAGTGTGGCAGATTTGCTCTTTTAGATCCAAGCAACAGATTTATTAAGACTGCAATTTGACGGCTGTAGGTACGATGTCGCATTCGACTTTCAATGTCGAGTGCTTCGGGGCACTCGATATAATATCAACTGCTTTTCAATAGATTTAAGAGGATGCGCGGTCTGACATTTATGCATACAAACGTATTCCAGTATTTTCTCCCTTGATATATATAGTTGGATAATTTATACAGCGCCATTTTTGTGAAAATCACCTCAAAGGCGCTGTTCAATTAATAAATATCCCAGTACATCTTGCAGCTACAGAGCGCATGGACGGTTGGGATTCTAGTTCCTCGTTTTCAATTAAGATCAATCAAAAATTAAAACAGATAGGAGCTAGATTACAGGACGTCTTGCAGCTACAGAGCGCATAGACAGTTAGAAATTTAGCCCCCATTTACACATTTTAAAAATTGACAAATAAATTTAGTGTATTAATGATACTAAAAAAAATAAAAATAATATGAATAATAAAAAGGAGTAAGATTACAACACGTCTTGCAGCTACTAAGCGCATAGACGATTGGAATTCTAGACCCCATTTATAAAATTTAGGTATTTTTAAGTTGGTATATGAAAGCTAGATAACCAATCATCGTGCAGCTACAAAGCGCATGGACGAGTGGAATTCCAGCAAAGTTAGAATATCAATAAATTTATAAAAAATAGAGCATAGTAGTAAGTTTGTCAAGTGTTCATGCCAAGAACTAAGCAATAAAAAACTAAATAAATAAAGCACTGTATCAGCTCCATGGTTAACAAAGGGAGATAGATGTCCGAAGAGAATCTTTTGTAAACAGTAGGTAGATATCGTCACCATGTGGTCCACTAGGCTGCTGGAGAATTTCTGGAAACGCACGTGTGTAGACTGGGGGATTATGCCTATTGTTCCAACGACTTGGTGTCCATTTTGGTCCGTATTATTTCATTTTAATATATATAATAAATAACAGTATTTACATTTTGCGGAAACCCTCCCACAACACATTTTCTCACTATACGGTTGAGTACATGGTGTATTTGGTAACCATCAGTTGAAGCAGAAAACGACCGCGAATCATCAGAAAATGAAATTGTTGGCATATTAAAACGTGGCGGTGTCGAAAATGCTTACTTTCGTCTACTTGACATTCCATTTTGAAGGCTTGTAATCAAACAAAATAACATAAAATGTAACATAAAAGCAAACACAAAAGCAGAATATTTTCTTTTGAACGAAATTTTTTTTATGACCTTTGCCATTCAGCTTTACTTTTGGTTCTCATTTTTGACAAAAGACACAACGTTTGTTAACACCTAATGCATTCAAATTTGTTTTTTATTTATTTTACTTGACCCTTGTTAAAAAACGAGTGTGGCAGATTTGCTCTTTTAGATCCAAGCAACAGATTTATTAAGACTGCAATTTGACGGCTGTAGGTACGATGTCGCATTCGACTTTCAATGTCGAGTGCTTCGGGGCACTCGATATAATATCAACTGCTTTTCAATAGATTTAAGAGGATGCGCGGTCTGACATTTATGCATACAAACGTATTCCAGTATTTTCTCCCTTGATATATATAGTTGGATAATTTATACAGCGCCATTTTTGTGAAAATCACCTCAAAGGCGCTGTTCAATTAATAAATATCCCAGTACATCTTGCAGCTACAGAGCGCATGGACGGTTGGGATTCTAGTTCCTCGTTTTCAATTAAGATCAATCAAAAATTAAAACAGATAGGAGCTAGATTACAGGACGTCTTGCAGCTACAGAGCGCATAGACAGTTAGAAATTTAGCCCCCATTTACACATTTTAAAAATTGACAAATAAATTTAGTGTATTAATAATATTTAAAAAAATAAAAAATATGAATAATAAAAGGAGTAAGATTACAACACGTCTTGCAGCTACTAAGCGCATGGACGATTGGAATTCTAGACCCCATTTACAAAATTTAGGTATTTTAAAGTTGATATATGAAAGCTAGATAACCAATCATCGTGCAGCTACAAAGCGCATGAACGAGTGGAATTCCAGCAAAGTTAAAACAATATCAATAAGTTTATAAAAAATACAGCATAGTAGTAAATTGGTCAAGTGTTCATGCCAAAAAGTAAGTAATGCAAAACTAAATAAATCAAACACTGTTTCAACTCCATGGTTAACAAAGGGAGATAGATGTCCGAAGAGAAGCTTTTGTAGACAGTAGGTAGATACCGTCGCCATGTGGCCCATTGGCTGCTAGATAATTTCTGGAAACGCACGTATGTAGTACTATTATGCCTTTTGTTCCAAAGACTTGGTGTCCATTTCGGTCCGTATTATTTCGTTTTATGAGACGCAACATTGCTGTTTTTACATGAATATTACACAAACGCGTGTATGAGCGGTTTGATTTATCATTTTGTATGTTATTAGAAGGCAGATATTTGAAATATTATGTATTTATCAATGTCAGTTCACTTTTAGTAGCACTGTTGTAATTTATTGATTATGGGTGTAGTGTTCTAAATAGCAAAATTTAGGTACTTTCGCGTCAAAAGCTGATGCATTCTTAAACGGTTTTAAAGGATTCATTTAAAATTTCATGATTTTAAAGTTACAGGCGCACTATTTTTTGTAAGTTTCCATTTTTCACTATTTGTTACATGTTTTGTTAAGAATAAAGTATAAAGCAATGCTATTAAATAAATAGTCTTCTTTTTTCCACCGTTTGTCTAAAACATGACAACACTACTACACACTAACGACTTATAAACATTAACTCATTGTTTTCTAACATATAACAACTTATTTTCAAATTTATTATAAGATTATAAGCTATGGTTGGAGAGGAACTATATTTCACGCCCAGCCCGTACGGTGGCTGAGCGCGATCACGAATATAAGTAAACTTGATAATGACACTAGAGCGATGATTTTATTACACACTATAGATATTTATTATTGGCATGTCTCTGTCGTTTTACTTTTTTGATAAATTGTTTATTACGGGAACTAGAACCATCCAAAAACCCTTAAAAGCGCTTTATCTTTTGTCTTCAGACGTACGGTATACAAATGTGAAAACTATTTTTGAAAAACGCAAAATGTACCGAAACAGAAAACTTCATTCTGATAGGTAGATACTCTTTCTAAAAAAAAAATTTTTTTTTTCGATTTTGTCAATTTTAGTTAGGCATAATCAGTCCTACGCGCGTTGTTTGCACAGTATTTAAGGAGACGTCTGCGAGAGAGTGACAGAAAAACCATATTAAAATACCTATTCAGAAAACCGCTCTTCTCCGCATACCCTCTAAAGTCGCATGGGTGTTTCAAGAAGATATAACGCGAGCATACTTCTGTTTACGGAGTTATAGCATTTTAATCTGGAACTAGTATAAAAAGAAAGCAGACTTACCATGATCTTGATCATTCAATACCAGTTAATCTAATTGTAAATTAATTACTACAGCGACAGGGTCGTAACTAAATACAAATCAAGAGATTGGTATTTTTAAAAGAAATCTAGTAAAACAGTTATCCTTATCATTTTCTTATCCACTCACTGTTAAGTAAATAACAGCATTTATCGATACTATTCCTGGCCGATTACCTTTCGTTCCCATCCTTCCTTTGACGCATCCTTATGGTACCTACCTAACATCAAGATAGAAGATATTCAAAAATAGAAGATTCGAATTTAGAACAAAAACAAAACAACATTTTTGACTTGACATAAAATCGGATAAAAAGTGGTTGGAATCGTCGCGCGTCGTGGAAAACATTGTTATATTTTATAGTTCATTTTGTCATCCAGTGCCAGAAATTGAAGACATTCAGATCATTATAAAGGTAGGTATCCATTCCATGTTCCTATCCTTTCTCAAATATTTCCAAATCACAAAACTGAATGAAATTCGTTTTTAATTTACAGCCCGCTTTTTCGTTAACACTCACTGCAGGGCAAAGTCACTGCATTATCATGATAATTACTGCTGATCAATGATATTTATAATTTAGGATTTTGCGGTTCTTTGGCCAATTTTTTTGAGCGATTTGCTTACACCGAATGACACGAGCCTTTTTATGAGTTTCGATCAAGCTATGCGCAATCCACTAGAGCAGTTTTTTGTTTGTTTTTTAAATATTAAAAACGTTCATGCAAAATCGAATGTATTCCAGACATAAATATTCCTAAGGATACTTCTATCTCACGGCAAGTCACATGCCGATCCTCTATCAATCTTGTCGCACAGCGTCGATGTTTTTTTGGAACAATGATCGACTTTAGTCGACCTTTACAAAATTTGTCAGTGACGAAACTGTTGTAAAAATTGCGAATGTCAAATTTTACAAAAATATTGATGTTACATCTAAACAGTGCGGTCGTTTGTAAAAACTTAAAAGGTAGTCTCAATGCGTGCACTTTCACTTTCACATAGGGCTTTTCATCGATGTTTTTTTGGAACGATCTACTTTAGTCGACCTTTACAAAATTTGTCAGTGAAGAAACTGTTGTAAAAATTGCGAATGTCAAATTTTACGAAAATATTGACGTTACATTTAAAATAGTGTGGTCGTTTGTGAAAACTGAAAAGGTAGTTTATGCGTGCACTTTCACTTTCACATAGGGTTTTTTTATCTCATGGAGCTGGGATACGTTAATACTAACATATACATTTTATTTATTTATTTCTTTACGGTTTCATGAACCTTCTTCATAAGTACTATAAAACCAGTGAAAAATAAGATACAACAAAAAATTGCATAATATTAAAAAAGAACAAAAACATAGAGAAAAGTATACAAAAGTAAACAGTATTTATATGCTTAAAAAAAGAAATATTACATCTGTAACAAATATAAATATTTACCTATAAAAAAGAAAGGTAAATATTGTTGGTGTACGTTCTCTGATCTTCGCAAATTCGACCACATAACCGAATATCGCACACAAATACACTGGCTCAGTATCGGGCATAGAAGAAACATTCACATTCTATCACTTCTTTACAATATTTTAAATAATCCCACTTCGCCTGTTTATCTGAGAGAGCTCTTCCAACCTCTACCACAACACGGACTATCTTTTCGTTCTAGTAACGAGAGAACCCTTTTAATACCCTTTCATCGCTCTAATTTTCTTGCCTCCTCTTTCACAGTAGTAGCTGCTCGATTGCGGAATAATCTACCCACTAATGTTAGATAGGTACGCCCTTTCTTTATTTACACTTAAGTCAAGATTGAAATGTCACTATCTAAATATTTAAGTTGTTCTTTTATCTTTTTTTTTCCTTCCCATCCCCTCTCCTCTCTTCGTAGTTTAGTGTTTTTTTTTTTTTGTTCATCTTTGTTTATAATTTTGTATAAAACTGTAATATGTCCATGTACTTGTAATTTTCTCAAACTGAACGGTTTGGGTAGGTAGAAAGAAATTGCCTTAAAACAATATGTATATAAAGTGTAAAATAAATAATATAACGACCATCATCTATAAGCATTAACACAATTCGAAATAGTATGAGATTTCAATTATTATTCTAACAATCTGATGCAATGATTATTTTTTAATTAATGTAAAAACAACAAAATCACGTGCTTCTGTTTATCAAACATAATGTGACATGCTAACACGCTTTAAATGCTCACATGTCACAATTAATTGCGGACTATCAACATCGATAGCATGCTATCCGATTGAGAAACCGAAAAGGTAAAAAATATATAATTTAACGACGATTATTAAATGCCATCGGTTATGCATTATTTAAACAATCGAACATTTAAATATTATCACCATCATCATCATTCCCTTTCCGGACCTAATGGTGCATAGCATCGTATCTAGGTCATTTTTTGTTATATAAAGGTAAGATGATCAGTCTTACGCTTCAGGCACCAGTCCATGGACTATGAAAATATTCTAGTGTAGAAACTCGTTTTTATATAATGTAACATCTCAACGACGTCGGGAATCGAACCCGAGACCACTTGCATGGTAGGCATTTAATTATTTATTAAAACACTTTATATCCATAAACAGTTTACATACACATGCACAAAGGCGATCATACTGCCTTAAAGCAATTTCTTCCTACCTACCCAAACAGTTTAATTTCATAAAATCAGTGGCAGATATGAACATATTGTTGGTATATGTAAAAAGGTAAACGCGCAACATTTACCATTTATTTTCTTACTTATTTATTTATTACAAAAGTACATATTATTATATCAAAACAATATCATATACAACATTCTAAAACGAGATAAGGACAGTCGAAATTAATAAATCAGGGACTGAAATTATACAATATACTACCAGACAAAAGTAAACAAAAGACTAAGACAACCTTCACAAAAGATGTTAAAAATATTATAATTAAAAATAGGATAAGAATTTAAAAAACAAAAATAGTTTTTTTTTAAATGAATGTAATCTGTAAGAGTCAATAAATAAATTTCAAATAAATAAAAAATACAGGTAACAATCTTATAATAATGTCTTCAATACCACGGTTTCGCTCTGTCCCATCTCTGTTGCAATCAATTTCTTTTCATGTTTCCAACCATGTAACCAGATAGAAGTAAAAATCTGCAATTAATTTAATCTTCTAAGAGCAACTTTTGTTTTTATGCCCTGATGTCCAGAATGTGTAGATTAGTCGATTCGTCACATAACTTGAAATTCTTTGGGACAGCTCTTCCGGCTTTCATACACCTCTTCACCACTAAAACAGTGTGGGATGAAAATGGATTGGCATGGGTTAGCTCGAAGTCTAATGTGTTTAGCGTGTTTATGAATATATTGTATACCATTATTTTATTGCCTTTGTTTGTCTTCGCTACATAGTTTTATGATCTTTTTGTTCAGTTTCTTGTATACATGTTTCCTCATATATATGTTGTAATTGACTTAGGCCGTATATATATATATATAGTTGGATAATTTATATAGCGCCATTTTTGTGAAAATCACCTCAAGGGCGCTGTACAATTAATAAATATCCCAGTACGTCTTGCAGCTACAGAGCGCATGGACGGTTGGGATTCTAGTTCCTCGTTTTCAATTAAGATCAATAAAAAATTATAACAGATAGGAGCTAGATTACAGGACGTCTTGCAGCTACAGAGCGCATAGACAGTTAGAAATTTAGCCCCCATTTACACATTTTAAAAATTGACAAATAAATTTAGTGTATTAATGATACTAAAAAAAATAAAAATAATATGAATAATAAAAAGGAGTAAGATTACAACACGTCTTGCAGCTACTAAGCGCATAGACGATTGGAATTCTAGACCCCATTTATAAAATTTAGGTATTTTTAAGTTGGTATATGAAAGCTAGATAACCAATCATCGTGCAGCTACAAAGCGCATGGACGAGTGGAATTCCAGCAAAGTTAGAATGATATCAATAAATTTATAAAAAATAGAGCATAGTAGTAAGTTTGTCAAGTGTTCATGCCAAGAACTAAGCAATAAAAAAGTAAATAAATAAAGCGCTGTATCAGCTCCATGGTTAACAAAGGGAGATAGATGTCCGAAGAGAATCTTTTGTAGACAGTAGGTAGATATCGTCACCATGTGGTCCACTAGGCTGCTGGAGAATTTCTGGAAAATGTGTAGACTGGGGGATTATGCCTATTGTTCCAACGACTTGGTGTCCATTTTGGTCCGTATTATTTCATTTTAATATATATAATAAATAACAGTATTTACATTTTGCGGAAACCCTCCCACAACACATTTTCTCACTATACGGTTGAGTACATGGTGTATTTGGTAACCATCAGTTGAAGCAGAAAACGACCGCGAATCATCAGAAAATGAAATTGTTGGCATATTAAAACGTGCGAAATCGATCGGAATCGACGGTTTTGACGATATGAACATTCAAGACGTTTAAGACTTATTGACGGAAGATGAAATTATCGAAGCAGATTTAATGGAAATGGCGAGAAAAAGAAAAGTGATGAAGATTCCGAAATAAAAGAATCGACTTAAGAAATGACAGTAGAACTCCGTTGTAGAACATCCGGATTGCCAAGTATTGGGATCGTTATCGGGAAATAAAAAATAAAGGAGATGTTATAATAATAGACCTCGGGACCTCGCTGCTCGTAAACGAGTTTCTTCATCAAAGCAATTAACTTTGCTGGACCGCTATTACAAACGCTATCTTCGTCGGTATATATCGAAAAGGTATAAAGTAAAATCGATATTTATGTACGAAAATGTGCATATTTGTAGGGAAATTTAAAGTATCTTCGTCGGTAACCTGCAATTTAATTTGTTTGGAAAAACATATTGTATACGTATTCTATTTTTCATACAGAAAACTTAATTTTATTTTGTAGATAAAATTGACAGAAAATGTTAACTTCCCATTAAAGGGTACTCGAAAATTTTTGCTTTTGACCTAATAAAACTCTATAATATTACACAGCGTGTACAGTGACCACTTAAACCAGCCAATGACAGGTCATAAGCCCTGAAAATACCTAGACTTCCATATTCCTTTCTCAAAAATGTTTTCGTACTGTTGAGACAAATTTAGATCTAAATAACATCAATTCCATATCACCGTTTGAACGCGCCACTAGTGTTCACAGCATAATATTATAATTTATATATTATATATCTATATATCTAAAAATGAATCGCCGTGTTGTGTCTCGCAAAAACTCGAAAACGGCTTGACAGATTTACGGGCGGTTTTTTGCAAAATTTTCTAATTTACGCCCTCAAGGTTTACAAATAATAACATGTTCAATATATTGAGTAGAAAAGGGTTAGAAGCATATATGTGTTTTCATCGATTTTTCAGGGTTGCATTTGTCTAAAATGCATATATTGAAAAATTCGGAGGATGTTGTTTTTTTGTATACTAAAAAAGTTTGTATTTTAACGTTTACAATCAACAATTATTTTTGATGGATACTAAATTAATACTTAATTTCTATATAAAAAGTTATTTTTAATTGATTTTTAGTAATGCCTTAATAATTTTATCTAACTTTTGATAATTTTTTGAAAAACGGATTCTTATACAGAATTACACTTACTTATACAGAACAGAATTCTTACTTATACAGAACACTTACTTATGCAGAACAGAATTCTTATACAGCACCACTGTCGGTAAGTAGCGCAGAGTTTGACATTTGCAAAATTAATGATTTATTTGAAAATTTAATTTGTGTTTTGGAATTCACTTATAAACAAGTACCTAAGTACCTACCTACTTAACTTCAATATTTAAATATGATTAATATTTAGTTTTGCAATTCAATTATTAACAAGTGCCTAGGTACCTAATTATCAATGAAGTCTTTTTTCCTTTTATCCGGACAGTTTTTGCACGCTTTTACTACACAATCAGGCATTTTTCTTTTTATTTACTTTGGTTTCAAATTAAATGTTTAGCTCACATCAAAACACGGCTGGCGATTAAAGAATGACTAAATTCACGTTAGGCATGGGCTGAGTGTCATAATTTTAGAAGGCTCAGGGTAAAACGCTGTCTGACACGCATTCACGTATTTTCTCCATAGATTGTGGCACAAGAGTAGTGATTTTTGCACGATAAGGCGTCTTAGCCAATCACACGTGGAGATAAAACGAAAAACAAGCCCTTATTACAAATTTATAAATAGCTTAAAAAAGTCCAAAATAAATAACGTGTTTTATTAATTACGAAAAAAATGTTTGTTCAATCAGCTAATAGCAGGCAAGCTAACGTTCGGGTTCAATTCTCGACTCTTGATCAATTTAATTGGTTGTTTTTCCAGTTTAAAATTACACCAAAACATATTAAATCACAGTACATAGTAAAATAAGTAAATACGATTACTAAATTATAAAAAAATATATGTGAAAAATAGTTATGACAAAACACCCGTGAACAAAGTTTTACGGCAATAAACATTTTTGCATTCGTCGATAGACGAACCCGTGACCTAGAAAAAGCGTGACTTTGTCTATTGATCGAGGCCGGTTTAATTTGCAAATTTGTTTATCGCTTTTGGATGAGATGAGCGAAAGGCAATTAATAATAAAACTCTTATCAATAGTATCCATTTACATTATTTGTTGCTAGCGAAAAATCCGTTTAGCAAAAAAAAAACGTTAGAAAACGATTTAAAATATTCATTATGCATCCAAGATTTATTATTAGCCTAAAAAAATCCAATAAATTTTGTTATATCGGTATTTGACAGTTTTCAAAACTTTCTAAACCATCCAAACATTATTGTTAAGTGCATACATAATTCGCCTCGTAGTGAAAATGGTCAGCCCGTTCACTTTCCAGGCATGAGGTCTCGGGTTCGATTCCTGACACTGCAATATTTTACTGGAGCGTAAGACTGATTATTTCGTGAAACAAAAAATGATCAAGATACGCTGTGGTTGGCGTACCTATGCATCATTAGGTGCGAAAAGATAATTATGAATACATTAATGCAGACGTAATTTACATTTTTATTTTATATTTGATGTTCCGCAATTCTTTAGATAATTTTTTCTTGCTCTCATTAAATGAAAAAAAAATTAAGTTCACGTGTTTTTTTTAAAAGATCTCCAAAGAAAAGTTATACCAATTGCCTTGATGAATCTTTAAATTTTTTTTTTGCGCAAGTTCTATTTAAACTAATTTAAAAAAAACAACTTTGTTTTTAACCGCATATTTTTTATTTTTTCTTCCGACCGGTTTAAAAGCTATACAAACTTCTTTATCAAGGTTTACTTGACGAATGAATTATATTCTATTTTAATATATCCGTATTACGCTACACATATGGAATTAATAAATCAAGTATTTTTGTCTTTTAAGAATAAGAAGCGTAATTTGAGATGAATACGCTCAAAATTAGACAGGAGTGGACTAAAGGAAATATGGTTTATTGAATAGAGTAAAAGTTAGAGCACTAAATTGTAAAGCAAAGTTTGTTGAAAATGTACGAAAAAAATAATAAAAAATATTGTAATAAGAATTAAGAACTTTGAACGACGTCATTAGTTCATATGAATCAATCAATGATAAGAAAGTTATAGAAGATTTCCGGTTAAAGGTAACTCAACGGATCAATCGGCAGAACCGGCTGAGAAGAGGCAGAAGAGAACTTGAGACGTCACACAGGCAGTAATTTCATAAATACAAAGCTTGAAAAATCATAGCGCTGAATTAGAAAAAAACATGACTTAGTCCAACGGTCGATTATTTTGTATTTTTTTAAACCACTGAATTTCCTCATTAAATGCTCTGATTTTTACCGCGAGTAAGAAAACATTTTTTTATATCCGATTTTCCGTAGCACTGAACTTCCTCATTGGTCTGGGTGTTGTGTATTTTTCGTAACTTCCTTCCATATCCTCTTTTTCCTACATGCTGACAAACATCTAAAACGGAGGCTTACGGGGTTATTATTATAGCAATAATAATACCTTTTTAAAACCACAATGTACAAATAATGCAATTAAAAAATGTTTCCTCACAGTAAAGTAACAAGTAAAACATAATGTCACAATTTTCATTTATAAAATTACCAAACGGTTAAATCGCAATGAAAATAACAATGCAGATCATACGAAACTAGAAATGAAAAGAAACTAGAGACAAAAATATTCTAACATACTTCTTATTTGCGAAACATTTGCGAAGCGAAGGAAACGCGGTCTGACTTTTTTTTATACAAACGTATTATCTTATTTTCTCTATGGATTATAGCACTAGAGCAATGATTTAGTTACACACTATAAATAATTGCTTTTTTGATTAATTGTTTCTGTGTATTTTATTTTGCTTCTTTTTTTCACATCTGCCTTACTTTTATTTATTCACACTATTATGTTTAATTTACAATTTTTGAGACGTTAGATACAACTCGATTGGACCAAAGACCTTTGTTGAAATGGGACGAATAATAAATTTAAACAAAACAAAAATGAAAAATAAGAAAAATCATTTAAAAAAACACATGGCACATTAATGTAAAATAAACAAAGACAAACATTTGATTTACACGAAACATACTCAAATACTTGAAAAATTATCAAGAAGGTTCATTATTAAATATCTCCCGCCAAGGAAAATCTAGCCCTTAACTACTCTCTCGAAAATAATTTTGGTCCGTGAGAGCTTAGTGTTTGAAACATTCATATGTTGAAACTAAAAATTAAATAACAATTTTTATTTTCTTGGTTGGTGAGAAAAAAATGCCATTTGAGAATAAGCCCGCCATGTGCGTTTAATATTGTAGAAGAAGTTAAATAAATAAACATATTCCTTTTTTAAAAATACCTAAGTATATTACTTTTACCTACTAAAGCGAATCGGCTAATCAAACTTCACGCAATGTTGAACAGTTCCGGAACGGCTGTTTCACACTTTTTTACAAAGATGAAAAGATGGTCATATAAAATCAACAACTTTCGACGTGCGTTCGTTCATGTGTGTCTAAAAAAACGGCTTAATAATCTGCTTTCAGAACACAAAATTGTACAATGATTACATAAATGTGTTGGCATTTGGCAATTTGACTCCAGGTGATTAAAAAATATTTTTAATCTGGTCAAAAAAACGTGAACACATATTTTTTTTATTTCATCGTTGTGGGTTAACACACGTTTTTCAAGGCCAGACGGCGAAACTTCAGAGGAACATTCCTCATGGTAAGCTTTTTAAAAAATCCTAATAAAAATTTTCCCAAAAAGTCATTTAAAAAAAAGAAAAAATATGATCTCAAAATGGGGTAAATCTTTATTTTCTCGGACTAGCATACCTTCCGCAAACCTCTACCCCTCCCCGACAAAAAAAAATGCGATAAAAACGTATTTGACCAACGAAGCGATACGCACCAGACGTGGCTGGGTAGGAGAGAGGTAGGGGTTTGTGGAGGGACTGCTTGTCCGAGAAATTAAGGATTTACTACATTTTGAGATTAAATATATATTTTTTTTAAACTACTTTTTGGAAACTTTTTATTAGGATTTTTTTTAAATCTTACCATGAGGAGTGTTCCTCTGAAGTTTCGCGGTCTGATTGATAGAAAAAGAATTTATAATTATTTTAGCAGGAAATTGAACTGTTTTATTAAATAACTCCAAAAACAATAAACCGTGTTTTTATATTCATTCCGACTTTCAATACTATATTGAAAGCCCTTGCAAAAGCATTGGAACCGTTCTAGAGGACATCTTTGTGACCTTTTTTCAGATCTCCACATTACAAAATCAAATTTTAAGCTTTTATGGTAACGGGTAATAACTTTAAAAACTATATTCTTGTAATATTTATATTATAAGAATATCTTTGATGTTTTAAGATTCGAGTTATTCAGAATTCACATTTACTGCTATCACTGTCAGCGCACCTCAGTCTATGTAGTCAATTTGTCCGCCACCAGGACGGTGATAGGATATGTCGGACAAACCAGAGCTGTCGCCACTCATCCACCAGCCACCGGGAGCAACCGTTTCACGACATTTTGCAGTTTAAATACGACAACTTTTAGTAAAATGTCGTTAAAAACCGGTTGAAATTAAACTTGGTCTGTCTGAAAATAGATTAATACTAATTTCAACAATTTCAGCCGGATTATTAAAAGGATATAGAACTATATGGATGACGCCAGGGTAAATGTAATTAATCTAAGCAACCTATCAGTAACTACGTGGGATGTTTACCTAAAGAGAGAGACACGTGGTAAAAACTAGAAATAAAATTGACTTGGACCTCCTAAGGTTCCAAATTAGTAAGGTCAGTAATTCATTCATGGGAGACTGTGTACGTGCTTATAATAAATGGCCTAAAATATTTTGACTGACGAAAGCGTATTACAAAATAGAGGACTATAAACAACTCAGAGGCTTGGTGTTACTCAGTACTAACAAACATTTATTTTTATTTTTATTTATTATCATATTATATACATAAAATTATACATTTATACAAAATTGCTTTGCCTATCTAAATTAGGGTTATTTACACCCGTTTAAGCCAGTCAAAAAAATATAAAAAACAGTTATCAATACACAGTAAAAAAACATGTTTAAAAAATCAAAAAAGTCTGCGTATATTTCGAAACTAAAACTGTAAAGCTAGGGTTTCCTAGGACAGCGGTGCCCGTATTTTAACGGCCGTAGTAAACGGTGATGCGGTAGACAGCCGTCGTAACGTCGACTAGAGAGTGGTTTCCTAGGGAAACGGTGTTAAATGGTGTTGATAACACCGTTTTCCTAGAAAACCACACTCTAGTCACCGTTACGACGGTTATCCACCGCATCACCGTTCACTACGGCCGTTAAAATACGGGCACCGCTGTCCTAGGAAACCCTAGCTTTAGTATCTGATTTATTTATAGGTATAAATAGAGCCCTTACAGGGCACTGCACACTGAATAAACACCTTACTAGAATGAACCTTTCTGTAACTTCTGGGTATAGATTCTGCAGTGCAGATGATGAAATACGCAAATACATTAATATAATAATTATGGATAACTTACGTAGCGCCATTTTCGTAATATAATACCTCAAGGACGCTTTACAAAAAGCGCTTTGCATAGTGATTATATAAAGATGTAAATAAGTTTTAACTTTTTAAATTTTTAATTTAAGAAAACCAATGTACTTTGTCACCACATGCTAAGGATTTATTTAAATGATTGTGTTTGAATGCGACACTTTATATCACAAAACAAGCCGCTTCCTAGGGGGACTATAGGTTAAACCTGAGGATGTGAGAGCACTCGTTACTTTAAAAACTTGGGCTTGGAGGAGGAGATTTAACAATATGAGAATACTCGCCCTCCGCTCAGCATGCAGACCCTTTGAAGGCTTAGAGGGCAACAAACAACTTTCGGGGATCCATCACAATAGATCTATTCAGTGATGCCAGGAGCTTATTTAGCACCGACCGCGAGAGGGTAGCGATAGTACATACAAGAATAGAATTTGCTTTGAAAAGAAAGCTAAAAACTACAAATGAAATGTGGCTTTGAAAATATTATATTTTCATAAAAACAACTTAAAGATACGTCTCTATGATGCTCGTATGTAGAAAGTGGAATAAATTAAGTGCATCATTTAAAAAATACACATTCAGTAAATTTAAGAAATACAGCATAACTATACAATTTATGGTGTTAATTTGAATATTGATTAGTCATATTATTTTATATTTGTAATTATCATTGGAGGTAATAAATTCCATTAGCAGGAAAGTGTAATTAACTGCAATAAAATTAATTATTAATCTTATGTGGAGTAATTTACTTGCTGTGTGTTCTAAATTATTAAACTCTATTAGCCTGAAATCATAGAACTTCAATTGAAAACAGGTTTAACGTGTTTTGAGCATTAAATTAAGACTATTTTTATTCACTCGATTAAAATGCGCGTTAGTATTAGGATAATAATTATGCTCTCTATCATTTTAAGATAACTGTAATTGATGAATGTTTTTAAAAGGTGCAAAATAAGTTACATTTGTATTATAATAGTGATCTGTTTTTAATGCCCCTCTAGGTATGGCTGAAATCGAGTTATATATACTACTGTTTTCATAATTCCAAGCTGCGTTCGTCGTATGAGCACACACCTATGCACATCAGACGTTAATTTTGATGTTTACATGAAAAACCTCTTGTTTTACATACGAGGATATTAGAAGCAAACTTAGGAATCTCCACCAAAAACTGGAAATTAGTTACAATATTTGAGGTTGTCCAAATGTTTGTAGACAAAAGACTGGATTTCACCCCCTCGGGAGTCATTAAGATTGACAAATTAATCCCTGTTGTAATTTGTCAATGGAAATTAGTTATTTATGCCAAAATAAACTTTACATAAAAACCTAACTACCTAAATAATAGCGTAATTCAAAACCGTCTATAAATCTTGCAAATACAGATTTTAATTATTCTGACACCGCAAATTTAGCATTCTCCATTTAGTTGGTGAAGCATAATTAGAAATCTCACAATTATTTTTTCCAAATTTTTCGCAAATATCTTAGTCACTCCTTCAATGGAGATTTCTAAGTTTGCTGCATTAGAAGCAAATTTAGAAATTATTAAGGTATTAATTAACACAAATATACTAAATTAACGGATTTATTTCAAACAAAATTCGACTTAATTTCACTAAGTATTATTAATTAGTTGTGCCTATTCCAACTCACCACAGGACATTTGGTCTCGTGGAGTCTGGAATACTTGAGGTAGTATTTTTTTGTCCTAGCTTTAATTTTATTAAGTTGTATATTATTTAATTAGTACCAGTATTTATTATAAGAAATTGTATTTAACATTGTTAGAATGGACTGCATAAGTCCGTCAATAAATAAATAAATACGTTACTAATATTGTTAATTGAATCGGCATTCACTTCGTAACACTTCATTATAAATTATTATAAAAATAACACTTCGTTATTAGTGTTACACAATTTTTATTCTTTCACAAGAAAAATAATCTAGAAATAATAGAAATAAACAAAAATTTAAATTCTGAGAACAACTTAATTAATCACCCCTCGCCTTTATTGACAATGTTCCCTTAAATATTTTAGGCCGTTATTTCGCTGTCCATTCGCCTTACACGTCCAAACCAACGCAGAGCTCCATTCTTGATTTTGTCGATAATGCTTATCTCAGCCTTACATAATGTACGGACTCGACATTTTTGCGTCTATCGTACATATTTTTACCACACATTCGCCTGAGAGATCGCATTTCGACAGCATTCAGCCTACTTTCATCCCTGTTTTTCAAAGTCTTCGCTCCCATACATCAGGGTCGGGGACCAGGACTCCATTGTGAACTGCTAATTTTGCCTCTTGCGACAAACATTTATTTGCCAAGGTTGGTTTAAGTACACCGCTTACTATTTTCCCGGCACTCACTCTCCTTTTAATATCTTTCTCAGTCATTCCATTTCTAGTTAACATACTTCCCAGATACACAAATTCCTCTACTTGTTTTACTATAACCCTTAGTCATAATCTCATTTCTTTCAAAAACCATCACATTCGATTTGTCGACATTCATCAGCAAATCGCTTCCCTAGCATACATCGTAGACCTTTGTTACCAAGAATTGCAGTTCCTCTTTATGTTAGCAAGAAGCACGGAATCATCAGCATACAAAATACAATTGACAGTTAAATCACCGATTTTTGCTCTAATTACTAAGCCTTTCAGTTCTTTCATGCGGTTATCGATATACAAACACACGTTGAACGGCCATGGTGACATCATATATCCCTGTTTGACTCCTTTGTGAATGTCAAACCACGATAAGTATGATCCATTTTCCCTAACACATGCTGTGCTGTCTTGATACAGAGAAGCAATAGCTCGTGTCAGGTTTTCACTCACTCCATATTCCAATAACACCTTCCATAATTTTTCTTCGTCAACTCTATCAACAAAAAACATCGATATTATTCTATCAAACGCTTTTTGCAGATCGACAAATGCGCAGAAAAGCTTTTGGTTTTCTAGGTAATTTAAAAAAAACAGGCAAACATCGTTTAAACTACAATAATAAAAATAATGTATTAAGATTTTTTCACTATTATTAATAGTTTTCACAAGTGTCCGGGATTCATCAGGACCGATATCGTCAAATTGTTTGAAGGCAAAATAAATTCTTGTTATGTATTAGGTGTTTTTTTTTCCTTTTTTAGGGCCCGGTGTTAACATAAGTTTTTTTAATATTTTATCCTAATTTAAAAATGATCACCAAAAGTAAAACGATATGGTAAAGGTCAGTGGTCGGCAAACTCATTAATCAAAAGAGGCAAATATCAGCAGTGCAATTGGGTATATTCTTTTATTTTGTTTTTTTTTCTTCATATAAGCCAAAAGTTACGATGGTAACAGAATTAATATTTTTTTCGTGCAACGTCGGATGAATTTTCTGTAATGGTTTAAAAATGCATATTTTGAACTATCCGAAAACAAGACGTTTCGCGCCCCGTGGGACAGACGGCACGTATTACGTCATATGTAAGCATTCTATGAATTAGCGATGGTAAAGAGCTTTAGCTACAATTGTGGCGACCAATTTCGAAACATTTTTTTTTCTGGAAATGTCTACGAGACTATTGCTTCTTGGTGAATGGTAAACAAGTATCTGACTTTCAATTTTTCCCTACGAAATAGAAACGAAACCTTTTCTCACTCCTGTCGTACTTTTTGGCCCATCTAATGATGTTTTTCTTTGCATTTATTGACAGAATTTGCAATATTTTTGCCTATAATCCTAAAAGTCCAGGTCCAGTTGACAAAATAAATCGAATTGTGAATATTGGGCTGTGTGAGCCGGCCGCACTCAAGTGGCTAAAAAGCCAGACGCGGCTCGCGAGCCGCGGTTTGCCGACCACTGGTATAAATGTTCTGCTCTACAAGACATTGTGTTTGCTTTTACGTTACATACAATATTTTATTTTATTACAAGCCTACAAAATGGAATGTCAAATAGGCGAAAGTGAGTACCTACGACATCTCTTTCTGTTCGCATTCAATCGAGGAATAAAGCTGCCAAAGCTGCTCGCAATAGCGCGGTGAAGATTCTATGAAATATTGACTAATTTGTTGTAAAATAATGAAGGAGAATACTTTATTGTTTTTTTTTTCTTGTGTCCTCTTGTTCTCTTCAATTGGAAAAAACGGACATAACTTGTGTTAAAAACCAATGCAAGCAAAAGGGTTGCCAACCATGATTTTATATAATTATGAAAATAAACGAGTTTAAATTAAACGTATTTAAGTATGACGTAAAAATAATTTTATAAATTTAATCATTCTTTGAATGTACATAATAAAAGCACATGTAAATAATATAATTTAGTGAAGTTTTTTACTAAAAATGTATTTATTTTTTTAAATATTTTAATATTACAAAAAACAATTTATTTTTTAATGGTATCAAAAAGCATTTTTAGAGTTGTTCATTTTTAAATTTGTTGCAACAGAGAGCAAAAACATTTTCGAGAAGGGAATATGGAAGTCTAGGCATTTACAGGGCTAATGACCTGTCATTGGCTGGTTTAAGTGGCCACTTTACACACTACGTAACATTCACATTTCCACAACTCTTCTATCTGTTGACTTTTGTGAAGTAAAAGAGCTGAAACCTTTAGCATGTGGGTGAGATTCATCCGGCTGAACCAATTCACCTACTAGGCAACACCTGAAATAAATTTTTCAATTTTTATACTTCTTATTTTACCAGGTAGTTAATTCAACAATGTTTTGAGTATGTCCGAAAGGACTGACTTCCATATTTTCTTCTCAAAAATTTAATGTCGGGTTTTTTTAAAAACGGTCTTGTTCACAAAGTATTATACGAAAAATAGCTTGTTGTTTACGCGTTCCCAATTTTTTTATAAATCGATGTAACAAGAGAGGTCAATTGAATTTTTTTCCCGATATAAAAGAAAGTTCATAAGAAAGAGTGTCCCTAATAATTTTGTAAACAAGTCGTGATTTGCTAATTCTGTGATATACAGGCATGATAGATACTGTAGCATAATAAATTAGCAATTAACCCATATTTTTGACTATAATGACACGTGAAACGTAAAATCTTAAAAGACTGTGGTAAATAATCCCTTTGCGCACGGTGATGTAACATCGTGTTACCACTAGTAGAAGACGGAATATTCTAAATTTAAGACATTTGAAAAAAACATGGAGACGTACTGTTTAATGATTGATTTTCCATAGTTTGTTATTTATTTATTTTAAAGAAACAAACAGTCCACAATGATATAATAACATTTTTTTTAAAATACAGTTTAAAGACAGACCAGCAAAGTTTCTAAATAAAAATCATACATATTATTCAATTGTGTTACAACAAAAGGATGTGTTTATGTGTATTTGTAAGTGTAGATGTGTGTTTATTTATGCAAATGAACATGTTCAAATATGGGCAGAATGGTGAATGTTACACAGTGTGTAAAGTGGCCACTCAAACCAGCCAATGACACGTCATAAGCCCTGTAGATGCCTAGGCTTTTATATTACCTATTTTAAAATGTTCTTCATCTCTGTTTTAATATGTTAATTGTAAGTATAGCATAACAATGAACCGAAAAGCGCTAAAAATAAAAGAAAAGTCTCATTAAATCAATGCCTTTTATTTTATTTTGTATTTTATTTAACACTTATTTTAATAAACTCGTAATGTTCAACGATGAAAACGCCTACTTTTTAGTGTTTATTAAGTAAATTTTATTTATTTTTGGGCGAAGTGACTTTTAAGTGTCGGCCTCGTAATGTAGTGGTCAGCGCGTTTGCCTACCATGCGAGAGATCTCGGGTTCGATTCCCGGCATGGTTGACATGAAATATTCATTTAAAAAGGTGTCTTTGTACGAGAATATTTTATAGTCCCGGACTGGTACCTGAAGCGAAACTGATCACTTTACCTATATGTAATAAAAATTATCAATATACACTGCGATTGATATACATATATTTATTTAACTTTTTGTACATAATGTTATTTGTACATTGGCGGGCTTATTGCCAAATGGCAATTTCTTTCAACTAACCTATATAATAAAAGTTTTATTTTTATAATTCAAGTTACAGAACATATTCCATAGAAAAAAATAGATTAAAAAGCTAAAAATATATAAAAATAGAAATAAACGTATTTGTTTATAAATTACCTTAAATCAAAACTATTACTCAATGGGAAAAAGGAAAAAAGAGGAAAAAGGAAAGGAGGAGAGATTAAGGAAGAGAAAGGAGATGTTTCTTCAGACGTGATTTAAACAGAGATAATGTAGTAACATCTTTGTTGGTGGATGGGAGATGATTCCACAGTCGAGCCGCATGGACACTTTATGAGTTAGAGAAGAAAGAGGAATTGTGGATGGGTATTAAGAGAGTGCCTTGAGAATTAGAACGAAGAGGTAAACCATGAACTGATGAAATTTTTCACGCAGGTATATAGGAGCGTTAGGACTATGAAGTACATTGAACAGAAGTGAGAGGGGGTGATAGTCTCTCCGCTGTCTAATTTTGAGCCATTTCAGTTGCCTACGATAATCAGAAATGTGATCATATTTCCTAAGACCAAAAATGTACCTTATGCATGTATTCTGAAGTCGTTCAAGTTTATCGAGTTGCTCACAGCTTAAATCCGTCATGGAAACATCAGCGTAATCTAGAATGGGTAGTAGTAATGCTTGTACAAGGGTGCATTTAGTATTAGTGCCCTATGCACTATTAGGTGCGGAAAGGGAACGATGATGATGATTACGCCTTTAAATTATTTAAATACGTTTTAGTTTCGGTTTTGGCCTAAACTTGAACAGAAGCCAAAATTCGCTTTCGGTTTGACGGAAAATCTTGTTTCGTTCGGTCACTCTACAAAACCACAGGGAATATTTAAAGAAATATGGGCAGAAGGATGAATGTTACAGTGTGTTAAATGATCACTTAAACCAACCAATGGCAGATCACAAGCCCTGTTAATGCCTAAACTTCCATATTCCCTTCTCTGAATTGTTATCCATCTCTGTTGTTATATGTGAATCTTAAAAACTCCCGAAAGGGTGACATCCAGTTATTATCTACAAACATTTTAACAAACTCAACATATTCTTGATAAGACCAACTGTTTCAAGAAAAAGTATCAAAAATGAAAAATATTTTTAGGCGGTGCCTGGCATGTAGGTGATATAATTCAGTCAGATGAATCTCAGCCACATCAATAAAGGTTTCACCTCTTCAACTTCACAAAAATCAGCAGATGGAAGAATCGAAGAAATACTTATGTTTAAACATAGGCTGATTGTGAATGTTGCAGTGTGTAATGTGGCCTCTTCTTGTGGCCGTGGTTCCGTGGCCAGAGTCGCGGACTCGCGGATTAAATGCTCGAGGCTCAAACCCCGCTCTACCACAGCTTGAATTACATTTTCTCATGAAGTGAGTTATTTACAACTCGTTGAAAATGGCTCCAAAATTTTTATGTTTGGGTTTATCATAAAAAGGCTAATATTTATTTTATCTATTTAAAAAAAGCACAGGTCATAGGCCCGGTAACTGCCTAGACTTATTATTATTACAAAATTTGATAGTTTATATAGCGCCGTTTTTACTAAAATTACCTCAAGGGCGCTGTACAATAAATAAATATCCCAGCACGTCATGCAGCTACAGAGCGCATGGACGGTGAGAAATCTAGTCCCCATTTACATTCTTTTTTTCATTTGACAATGAAATTTAGTGTTTAAATGATAATAAAATAAGCAAAAAAACAATTTTTAAAAATAGCAGTTAGATTATAACAAATCTTGCAGCTACTGAGCGCATGGACGGTTGAAATTCTAGACCTCATTTACAAAATTTGAAATTTGACAGTTGACAGTTGAAAACATTAACATATTGAGGCTTGATTACCAATAGTATTACAGATACAAAGCGCATGGACGAGTGGAATTCTAGCAACTAAAAATTATAACACTAAATTAACAAAAAATAAACACTGAGCAGAGTAGATAATTCGTCAAGCGTTAGTTATAAAAAGTAAACAATAATAAACTAAATAAATAAAGTTCTGTTTCAACATTATGATTAGCAAAATAAAGGATAATATCCGGACGGTAGCTTTTGTAGATTGCAGGTAGTTATACCCGGACATGTGGCTAGCAGGCTGCTTGCTGATTTCTGGAAGATGTTAGATGCACATATGTGCAGTTACCGATGGACGATGCGTATAATTCCAATGACCTGATGTCCATTTTGGTCTGAATTGTTTAGTTTTATGATAGATACGCAAACATTCTCAAAAAAATATTTTTTCACGATAAAATTAAACAAACGTGTGCATCAGGGTGATGTAAGGATTGATTTATCATTTTCTATGTAGGTAAGGTAGACATTTTTATATTATGTATTTATCGATAAATACAAGATCACTTTTAGTAGCACCGTTAATATTTAATATTCCATGACTAATGACTTCCATGTTATCTTTTCTAAAATGTTCTCCATCTCTGTTGCAGTATAATAATTATACAAGATGTGTAGACATCATCGCATTTTCCTGTAAAAATGCGTGTTTCGGATATAGACCGGCACACGATATTATATTTATTTAAAGAGTTCATTCGCTATAAGATTTGTATGAGATTTTACTTTCCCATTAAGCATCTAAACGACCAGATTAATAAGTAAAAGCGATTTTGTAAACATGTTTAATGCCGTGTAACTGTATGTTTTACTTGCACAAATACAAGTTTCAAAACAAATTAACCTCACATGAAGGCAGTACGTATGAGACTCACGTACATTGCATTTGACGCTTGTCGACTTCATAATTACAATTACTACCACAACTATCATCACGCCATTTCTCCGTAGGAGTAGGCAGAGAGGATGGACCGCCACCTACGTCTATCCACACATACATGCTTAATGTTTTCCACATTCATACAAGATGTATGAATTGAGATATGAATTGAAAAATAACATTTTCTATAAAGGTATGAAATTGTTCAACGACTTGCCAGAAAGTCTCAAGTAAGTTGGAAGCGACTCCACGTTTTTTCAATCAAAATGTTTTGTTGACTTGGGGACAAATAATATATTATTTAGAATTAAAGATAAAATAGGGTACATTTATTTTGATTATTAATCGTCGGCCTCGTGGTGTAATGGTCAGCGCGTTAGCTTGCCATGCAAGAGGTCTCGGGTTCGATTCCCGACATGGTTGATATGAAATATTTATTTAAAAGGGTGTTTTCACACTAGAATATTTCATAGTCCCTGGACTGGTACCTGAAGCGTAAAACTGGTCATTTTACCTTCAGGTAACAAAAATGATCAATATACACTGCGATTGGTGTACCAATGCAGTGCCCTATGCACTATTAGGTGCGGAAAGGGAATGATGATGATTAATATAGTGTTATACAAGTAAGTGAATTTATGTAATATTGTAAATTAGCAAACAAATAAAAAAGATAGTAGAACACGATGAAATAAAAAGGTAAGATTACGACTAGATTTGAGTTTGCCTAAATATAATAGGACAATAAATAATACATTGAGACAGCAAAAAATATAATTTGATAAGAAATATTTATTTAAGGGCGTATTTCTACACTAAATTATTCATAGTTAATCTAATATAATGTGAAATAACTGATAAATGACCAATATGTATGCATTATGTAAAAGAAATAAAAATTATAATTAATATAATATAGAATTATATATGTCAGTGTGAATATGTATGTGTGTGTATGGATAGACATCTACTTATGTGTGTGTGTAAGTATGTGCATGTATGTTTATGTTTATATATTTATTTGTCGGCCTCGTGGTGTAGTGGTCAGTGCGTTTGCCTACCATGCAAGAGCGCACTACTGGTGTTTTAGAAAAAGCTATTTCAGTAGTGGTATACAGGAGGACTCCAATGTTTTTAGCATCAATAGAATCTTAATATATGAACAAAATGACATTCATAACTCAATTTAGCAAAAAATGTAACTTTTTGCAAAATTGAAAATAGCTTTTCAGCTTTGAGGTACAGATTTGTTTTTTTTTTAATTTTACGTAATATAAACTTATTCATTGTTAATCTAAAATGTTTTGAGTGTGTCCAAATGTTTGCAGACAGGCTGGATTTCCTCCCTAGGAAGTTATTTAGCTCTAAATTTGTTGCAACAGAGAGGGAAAACAGGGGGATGTTTAAACATAGGCAGAATAGTGAATGTTACACAGCGTGTAAAGTGGCCACTTACACCAACCAATGACAGATCACAAGCCTAGACTTCCATAACCCTTTTCAAAACGTTTTCCCTCTCTGTTGCAACAAATTTAGATTTATTGTAAAGCTCACATCTGGCTCTGTCCACACTTGCACACGCATTCTTGCCAGTAAACATTTTCTTTCGTTCGGCCATTACTGAGAACATCTGTATTATAAATCGGAGAGAAATCGAAACGGATGCATTAACAAGGGGGTTAGCTTTTCTATTCATTTTCTTGGAAAAATACGTTCATTTGCGTATGAAATAGACCTTTCAACACTCAATATGTTAATTACAATTTGAATATATTTTACCTTAGAAACACGAGACGAGTACATTCAGACTACAAGCCAAATATGTACGATACTATAATTAAAAACTCTGAAAAGAAATTAAGCGAACGATACCTACTATACAATTTATTTATACGCGTAATGTTATGTATTATTTACGCTGATAATATTTGAAAACCATAGAGCGAGTAATAAACTTACATCAATTTTAAGTTTCTCTACTGACAATTCTGTGGAACTGCGTTTTAATTATAATTATAGAAAATATTGTAATTAGTTTCATCCCCCCTGAATTTATAATTTTCACCAGTGGCCGGGTTTTATCGCGACCGACATCGTCAGACTGGTAGAAGACTAAACAAACAATACTTAAATTCAAATAATTATTAATACATTATACTTAAATTCGTTTGATTTAAACTCGTTTATTCTCATAATAACATAAGTATATAAAATCATGATTGACAACCCCCGCTTTTTTTTTACTCAATAAAATATAACATAAGAATTTTTTAAATCTTCCACCAGTCTGACGATGTCGATCACGACGAAACCCGGTCACTGGTAAAAATTATAAATAAAATTTAAATAAAACTAAATACATAATCTTTATTGTCACAATTACATCATTAAAAAAAATAATAGACAAATCTTTTCATTCCCTTATTTAGACGAAAAATACAAATATGTATCTTATATACATGAAAGGCAAAGGGGGTCCTCGATAGACTAAATAACTACTGGACCGATTTACGGGCGGTTTACAGCAAAATGATAAGCTTTACCATGGGCATATTTATAGCTTTTAAAATCTTCAATCGGTTAGGTAGAAAAAAAAGTGAGGAGCATACATGTTTTATTCATCGTTCACCGTGGCTGCATTCGACGAGAATGCATATACAAAAGTTTTTGAATGTTTACAAACAACACTAGCTTTTTATGTCTCGCAATTAGGTTCTAATGTCTACCAAATTATTTATTTTGAATGGATTTTCAGTAATGACGAAATAATATTAACTAACATTTAATACATTTTTCAAGAGCAGAGTTTAACATTTTCAAAAATAATTCTATATTTGAATATAAATTATTTTTAAATTTGGAATTCAATTATAAACAATTACCTAGGCTCCTACTTATCAACGAAAAGTTACACCATCTTTTTTTTTATCCGAACAGTTTTTACACGCTTTCACGCATGATCATGCATTTGGGTTTCAAATGAAATATCAAGCTCAAGTCAAAACCAGCTGGCAGTTAAAGAACAACTAAATACGCGTTGGCTATGACTGAGCGTTTGGGCATTAGTAAAGTGTTATAATTTTAGAGGGGTCAGGGTGCGTCAATGTATAACTAATAGGTCAATAGTTTTATTTAAGAAAACCGAACCTGTTTCTTTGGTTACATAAAAGCATTATGAAGCAAACTTTGTAAGTATACTTAATAATGTTTTATCTTGAGAGAAAACGCGGTCTGACTTTTCTTCATACAAACATATCCCCGTATTTCCACTATAAATATTTATTGACGATGATGAATACTTTATTATGGGAACTAGAACCATTTTAAAAAAACATAACCACGTCAAGTTTTATCTGCGGTCTTCGGGCGCACGGTTTACAATTATGATAACTATTTTTGAAAAACACAAAACGTACGAATACAGATAGTTTCATTCTGATACTCTGTTTTACAAAAATAACAAAACCGATTCAGTTTTGAGGTGCGGAAAATGGGCAGCGGAGTGTCGATTTTGTCTATTTAAGTTAAGCATAAAAGGTCCAAAATACTATTGTTTTTTTCAAATAGCATCGGGGAGGCATCTTTAAGACAGTGACAGGCGAATAATGTTCAAATACCTAGTTATACCTAGCATATCCTCACAATTTATGTAATCCAAAACACAAACATAATGATGTAATTAATTACAATAATCGATATCAAACTTTCGATTTTGTTCATTTGATATATTTAAATATAAGAGTATGTACTCAAATCTAGCAATAGAGAAGCATTGCCGGGTTCAGCTAGTAATATATAAATAAGTTTTTTTTTAACATGTTTTTTTCTTCTTATATTACTTGTTTTTAATATATTTAGTACATATATCTTCATGAATCGAAATTACACATAAAAGCTTAATTTGATGTAAAAAAGCACCTGATGACAGACCGCTTAAAAACGATTTATCGGGACCTTTTGATATTACATCGTGAAATAAGTTGTATTTTTTCCCTTTTTTTAACCGTTCTAGTGCCATTATTTTTTACCCATGTATAATTAAAATGCCAAAGGAAACGTTTGTTTTTGACGTCATTTACCCTTTGATTTGTTAAATTTCAATTTTACGGCTCTTTTTATATAGTATTTAGTAATAATATAATAATTTGAACCTTATGTAATACGTAGAAAGTAAAAAAATAATGATGCGTACAAGCGACCTTCCTCACGCGCTAAACAGCAAATGATTTCGCGAGGCACTTTAAACTTGTATACACACAAGCGCGATGGCGCTTGTCGGCACTATAAGGGTTAATACATACAATTTAGATATTATTCCTTAAAATATGACACGAAAAAATATTTATTTGTGTTAAAAACGTACGCGGCTTGATAATAATCTGAAACTCTTTGCAATTTCAGATGCTGTTCGTGTTGGCGACAGTATCAGGAGAAAGCAGCACGAAGGAAATACAGGCAGTACAGCGGAGACGGGTCAAACGTGAACCACCTATATACGTCAGGGTTCCGAGTCGCTCCAAGAGGCGCCCGAAGCCCGCATACGGCCCTCCTCACAGGAAGTACGGCCCGCCGAAGCCTAGGTACGGACCACCCAAGTCCGTGTACGGTCCACCCAGACCCAAGTACGGCCCCCCAACCAAGTCGTACTACGGGCCGCCGAAACCCAAATACGGCCCACCCAAGTCTAAATACGGTCCACCGCAGGGGTCTTACGGCCCGCCCAAGTCAAGTTATGGACCGCCGAAGCACTCCTACGGCCCGCCCAAAGATTCCTACGGACCGCCTTCGAGCTACGGTTCACCCACGGGCTCGTTCGGAGAGCCGCCGTCGAGCGCTTACAGTTCTCCGAATGACTTTTCGTCTCCATCAGCGACCTACGATTCGCCATCATCCGGTAACTTTGGAGAGCCACCGATCTCGAGTTACGAAGCGCCCCTTTCTTCGAGTTACGGATCTCCCTCGTTCGACGAGCAGTCCTCGAGCTTCGGCGCTTCCGCTTCCATATCGTACGGATCCGAACCGGTCAGAAGTTTCGGCAGCTCTAAGAAATCTTACGCTCGCCCCCCGACTTCGTTTTACGACGCCTCGGATTCCGGAGTAGGAGACACGGCGGGATACGACGATTCCGACGGATTTGATTTCGGGTCCGCTTCTTCGTACGTCCCTTCCACCGACACGGGAAAATTCAAGAAAGCCCAGCGTCAGAAGGGGTCTTACATAGCACCCAGTACTTACTTTAAATCCCAAAAGAAGAGACCGTCGTCATTATATAGTTCGACATATGATTCATCCAGCTACCCCGACTCCGGTTCGCAGCCATCCGACTACTACGGAGGATCAACATCCTACAAAACTGACGAATCAAGCCCCGATTCCTTCGAAGATGACTTAGACAGCTACAATGACTATCAATCGTCTTTTTCTAACAAGAAGCCGATAAAGGTATATCCTACTTCTCTCGATGAGACAGTGGCCACAAAGAGACCGAAAAAGAAGCTCAAGGTAGTGAAGGTAACAAAAACCCGAATCGGGAAGAAGCCTAAATCGCAATCTGACGCTCAAGTAATCGTCGGAGGACAGTACGCCGAACCTCCATCCAGGATCTCTAGGAACCCATCTGGATACACAGATTCGTACGACTATTCGCACCCTCGGGGTAGCTCGATTTACAGTCTCTCGCCAGATGAAGACCGGTATGCCAATTACAAAAGCAGTAATATGGCTTTCAGCCCCCAGAATGTCAATGACGTCTTTACAGCAAATAAGAAGCTCTTAGCGGGGTATCAAGTAGAGCAGGAACCGATTTCCTCTCCGAGCCAAATAAGCAATATAATCGTCCAAGCGCCGAGGTACTCAAATGATAATACAGCTCCGGCCACTGAAATAGAAGTGAGCAAGTCGATATCTCACAGCTACTATGCGGGCTCAGGACCTGACCCATTTTACAATCCCGGAGCGACTGGTTCTAGCGGGGATAGTTACTCTAGATCCTCTGACGTGTTGCCACCAAATTATTACGACTTTTCGGATACCGGCGCGACGCTATCGGAAAAAACATCGCAAAAGTTTAAAGACATCGCCTCTATAGACATTAAGCAGCCATACGAAGCAACATCAACGGGAGATTCATCAGAGAGTTACGATGCAAAAATTAGAAATCACAGAACGTAATTGAATATATTTGTAGTATTTACACAATAAACAAAATGTTTTTCTAAATTGTAACTTAAATGAATGTCGAAGTAATACAATTATAAATTTAAATCAGATTTAAAATATTAAGTTGAATATAATAATGATGGATTTGGTGCTATTGAAATTACGAGAACTAATTTATTCATAGAACATAGTTTATGAGAAAAAGGAAATTTTGAATCTGTTATTTTTATGAACCAACAAAGGAAATACTTGAGAATTTGTTTTTTTTAAATAATTTATTTTGCATCGTTTGTTTTACCTCCTTTTTTGTTTACCTCTTTGTATGTTTGACATAGTTCAATTGTTGTACTTTTAAGAATAGTTTTAATTTATTTTGTATTATTATTTAAGACTGTAAAGTGCAATCAATAAAATTTGTAGGGTAGTAGTAGTTTAAGGTGAATAAGCATTTAATTTATTTTTTGTACCATTTTTTAAAAATAAATCGTTGTTATAAAATAAATCGTTTAAAATAACCCATGTATTTTATTTTTAGCATACTTATATTATTTTTCAATAAAAAATATGTCCTCACCTAGAGTACCCCATTCTGAGAAAGATTGCGCAGAATATTTTTAGTAAAATAATGTCTGATATTTCGTAATTTTCAAATTGAAAATCATTCGTTTACTTCTCTTGTAAAAAATTTAAGCCATTTATTTCTTGATTGATGTTTTTCCCTTTATCAATTCAATTGTTTGATGCAGAGTATCAAATGTTTTGAAAGATAAAAACGGTTTAACGGCGGCCTCCGTGGTGTAGTGGTCAAGACGCTTGACTCACGCACGGAAGGTTCCGGGTTCGATTCCCGGTGAGAACACAAAAATTAAAATGTGATTTTTCTCAAGCCTGGGTGCTCTGTGATGTAATTCACCACTGTAATTAGGCCTCCTGGCCTGTTGTGGTGCAAAAAAAATGTAAAATGTGAAAAATGTAAGTACATGGAAATAAATATTAATTCAGGGAATGCGCTTTTTCTCGTTTGATCTATGCGTCCCTGCATATTATGTATTACGTACTGTTGAGCAGGGGCGAATCATGTATATAAGCGATTATGCGCAGCTTACCATTATTACTACTAGCCTAGTCAAAATAATGATTTACGGTAACTTTATTTACATAAAAACAAACAAATGATTATTATTTCTTATGAATCGATGTCATCGTTTGTATTTTATTCCAAATATAAATAAAATGCGCCCAGCGCCAGCAATGAGCCAAAAAACTAGCCGATTATTCCGGCTTATTTCTTCATACCAATAAGTATACCATATTTTGACCATCTTAAACCAAGTCGTGGTGTTTTCTCTTAGAGTAAGTTTACAGATTATACAAATTACTTGAAGATTCCCGATTTGGTAAACGGTATTTCAAACATATTTTTTAAGGGATATTTTTCTTTGAGATGATACAGTTGACATATGACCACCATTACTTTCATGCGTCTTATCGCAGGACATGTGGCGCTCGAAGCGGCTGTTTTTGGCATTAATTATTTATAGAACAAATCGGCCAGTTGACATTTCAATTGTAATGGGAATACCTAATACCCACTGAATTCATTGTGCTATTTTTTTATAAACTTTTATACAAGTTATGTATTAAAGTAAAGGATAATATAATTACATAGTATATCTTAAAGTTGCGTCGTTTGAGTTAATTTCATAGATGAGAGTTGTTGTATCACACAGAACCACAGAATCAATAGTATATGTTACTTATATTATAATATTATGTACTATGTAGGTACAAAATGTTAAAAAAACTTATAGCTTACCTGTAAATAAAATCACCGGTCGACACTGCTGTTAGGAGGAATATTGCAAAAAGAGTGGTCGGCGAAATTTATAGAAATATTTAAAGACAAGAATACCATGGTCGGAAATGAAAGCATCACCTTATACGAAACTAGTAGAATAAAAATTCTGATTTTGCATGTAAGTGAAAAATAATCGTTTTAATTTGAAAGATAACTTGCATACCAAGTACAGATAATACGTCCATGTTCAAGTTTGAAGACATCTTATAAATAAACTATGTAAAAACTCTCAGTTAAATTTGAATATGTGTTCACACTAAGGACATCAGTTTTAATTGTCAATTTAAACCAATTAGTAAAAACTAATTGCGTGTAGGCTACTTTACTAATGATTACCCGGAAATAAAACCTAAAATTCATCCTACCTTATACTCCATAAAATGGGCCCACTGCTCGCCTTGGATGTAGGTTTGGAAATCGCTGAAGAAGACGGGCCCAATGTTCGTCTTTGGTAAGTCAGGTAGGTACTTGTGAAGGTTCATAGAGCTTCGAACCTTTTCCAAGAGTGCCTTCATCACCGGAAGGAGGAATGAGTACTGATCGTGATTCTCAACTGCAGGATATAAAAACAAAAGACATTAAGACCATGCTTAAAAGATTAGTTTTTGTAATAATAACCTCACTAAGTTTCCTGCTCATCATCATTCCCTTTCCAAACCTAATGGTGCATTGGTAAACCAATCGCAGTGTATCTTGATCATTTTTGTTACATGAAAGTAAGATGATCAGTCTTACGCTTCAGGTACCAGTCCAGGGACTATGAAATATTCTAATGTAAAAACACCATTTTAAATGAATATTATTCAACAATGTTTGATTATGTCCAAATGCTTGCAGACTGGCTGGATTTCCTCCCTAGGGAGTTGTTCATATTTAAATTTATTTCAACAGAGAGGGAAAATTTTTGAGAAGGGGATATGGAAGTCTAGGCATTTACAGGGCTTATGACCTGTCATTGGCTGGTTTAAGTGGCCACTTTACACACTGTGTAATATTCACCATTCTGCCCATGTTTGAGAAGATTTGAGGAAATGTGGATGTTCAAACATGGGCAGAATGGTGAATGTTACACAGTGTGTAAAGTGGCCACTTAAACCAGCCAATGACAGGTCATAAGCCCTGTAAATGCCTAGACTTCCATATCCCCTTCTCAAAAATTTTCCCTCTCTGTTGAAATAAATTTGAATATTATTCATGTCAACCATGTCGCGAATCGAACCTGAGACCTCTTGCATGGTGGGCAAACGAACTGACCACTACACCACAAGGCCGACAAGTTTCCTGTTAGTTATTTATTGTAATATAATATACATATTTAATTTTTTTTTTTAATAAAAAGAGAAATACTTGAGTTCTTATTATATACTCAAATATTAAAATTTTTAGACCATTTCATAAAAGTCGTAAATAACTTGTGCTGGAAAAATGAACATCAAGATGTGGTAGTGGGATTTGAACCACGGTCTTTTGGCCCGTAAGTCCACAATAATACCACGGGACCACAATCCAGTTCAATACCCGATATGCTACAATACTATAGACAATTCTTTTGTACTATTTAAGTATAATAAATATAAATGATTGATAACTCAGTTTGTAGCTAAATTATTTTTTTTTTTTTTCTTTCAATCAGAAGGCCCATCCGGTGATTTGTTAACACTAATACATTTAATAAATAAAAAGGAAGAAAAAAATTTTTTTATATAAAAAGGTTAACCATCAATATTATCTTCTCACCTTGGACAGCCTGTTTCATGGCTGTGCCGACAGAGCACATGAGGTAGGCAGTCTCCGCCTCGGAGTCACCCGAGGTGCGGGCGCCCCCGGGCGAGCGCAGCAGGGAGTGGAGCAGGGCACAGGCGGGCGCCGCGAGGGGAGCGCGCCCCCCGCCCTCCGCGCTGCCAGCACAGGACACCACCACCCCGAGGCCGAGGCGTGCCAGTTCACGTCGCACGGGATCCGTGTCTTCCTCGGTGAACACTTTTAGTGTATCTAAGAAACAAATATATATTAGATTTTAGTAAAAACAAATAGATCACACTTCACTAAATAATAAAATTAGAATAAAAACTTTGTTTTTAATCATTTATTATTAATTTGATTATCGACCAGTTTCAGAGTCACACATGCTCCTTTATGAAGGTATAATTAAAAATTCAATATAAATCTTAATTAATAATTAACAGTGTCTTAAGTCTAATACATATGGATATAATAAATCAAGTCAAGGATAATAGTATTTTGTGTTTGTGAAGGTATGGAGTGAGGGATGAGGGGGTTTGAAAATTTTGTTCATTTAATTATTCATTGCTATTTTATCCCTTTCTAATCGGTACCGATAAGGGCAGGTATGAAGGTCATAAAATCGTTAATAAGATATTGTTATAAATTGAATATTACAACTAGAATTATCTTCTTTTTTAAAAAAAAGAGAATACAATCAAAAAAAAAGGTTTCAACCAAAACATTTCAGTAAATATATATTTTTTCAAAGTATTACTGAAGACATAATTTTACATGGAAATAAAGGAAAATGTCACAAAAATGTATGTGATTTAAAATGCTTGTATTTCTTTTCAAAAACAAAAAAATCATATTTTGCTTCAGCCACTTTCATGTTCAACTTATTATCTTCAAATTATTACAGCAAATTTTAGTTCAATACTTAGTCTTTATTGAGATCCCAGATACCTAAGTTTAATCTAAATTTGAAATGGCGTAATCTGCCGGTCTAAAAGTAATCATATTTTAGTTACACAAAACTTTGAGTATACTTTTTAACAAAAATATATTTAATAATTGTTTTTATTTAATTTGTGTTTTTTTTTTTATTATTGTTGGGCAATAAAAAAAAAAACATTCGTTTTAAAATGGCAAAATCGTATGATTTCCTCATTTTGCGTGCGTTTTACCAGACTACTGCCTTAATTTAAATATCATAAAAACCAATTGTTTTGTCAATAATATAGTAAAATTTTTACAAACCGAGTAAGGCTAGAACTCCATCGAGCAGCTTGGAAGAGCACTTCTTATTCTCATCCTTATTGGGATCCAGAACAACCAAATCGTAAACAAGTCTCATCAGGTACAGAGCGTTGGATTTGGCACTCACTGATGTAGATCCAGAATCCTTGAGGTCCAACAGAGCAGCTTGGACACCCATTTCCAAGAGACGAAGCCTCAAAAATAAAATAACCAAATCAAACCTTTTCAGAGAAACAGAATGATGAGATTAATTTTTGAAAAATAAAAAATGTAACAATTATATTTTTTTTTTTAAACTAAACAAATAATACAAAATATAGTCAAGCAGATACTGTGAAATATTGTTATTACAATGAATGGAATGATTGTATGTATCCAGTAGGTATCTATTTAAATTATTTTCAAAGTAGGTTTATATTATCCAAGAGTAATGACATGTGCACTATGCTTATAGAGACCGCAATTTACACCTTTGCATAGAACCAAAGTGTTTAAAAAAAAATTTAGACCTCACTTTGCTGGTTTGACAATGGATTTTTGACAGATGCAGTATATTCGGTAGTACACCTTTTATGAAAACAAATTTATTTATTTTTATTTCACGTTTTACATAACACTTTTATTTTTAAATATGAATACCTCACTGGGCATAACCCGTGTCGAGGCATTCATTAACATGTTTAATATATCTGTACCTCAGAGGCAGACGGATGCAAATCCAGAATTTGATGAAATGACATTTCGATTTTCGTATCCAGTTCATGATCATATCCATTGATTTAAAAAAAAAGTCTTATAGTGAAAGAACCGATGTATTAAGTTACTGAAAATACAAATTATTGTTATGAATTATTAGAAATTACTTAGAGAAAGTAGATTCTTTAGACTCTAGTTTAACATTTGACGTTTGGATTTGCATTTGCCTGCCTCTGAGGTACTGATATACTTATAGTGCCTAAAAATATACATATTCATACTTAAATCCACACAGATAGACATTAAGAATTATATTATAATATATGCTATATACACATAAATAATAGTAAGAAAAAATAGATATAATATTATTAGTACAGCTCACATATTTAACTACTGTGCAGACATTAGGTCAAGTAACAATACATATATTTTCAAAGTAATTACAATGCAAATTAATATCCATTTGGCAATTTTCAGACTGAGTATGGCCGTTTGTTTGTTGCGAACTGTAGCCAACTTCGTTTTTGAACAAAGTCATACTTCAATTTTTGTGCATTTGGGTGACTCTGTAAACGATAGCGCGCAGGTTATTATCTTATCACTCTGAGTTTCATCCTGTATTTTTAAATGTATTGTTGGTGTTAATTGATTATTCAGTTAGCAAATTACAAAAAAAAAATGATCAAGAAATATTCATGCATTATTAAACAATTACCTCAACTGTAAATGCGAGCAATACAGTTCATTGTTTAGTGCAAGAAGATTTATGCAAGCCATGACTTGTCCTCTTTCCTAAAAAACAAACAAATATCACATTAGTTTATACCAACAACAAAAAAATATTGCTAAGCTTTGAATTCAATGTAAACACTTATTAACTATCAATGTTTTACAGTAGTTTTTATGAAAAAATTTAAATATAACATGAAACGTAACAGGGACAGTTGAAGGAGAGCATCACCCGGTTAAAAGCAAGAGAACAGTCTCCTACAAGATGCATCGACCAAATAATGGAATGTATGGGGTCTTCATTGAATGCTATCCTCAACTTGGCCCAAGACATGGAGACGTATCATACACCCAGTGCGTAATCTGAACCTAAGCGCAAGATGGTGAGCAATTAAAACCTATGTATTGCCGGTGTTTCTATATGAAGTGGAAGAGGGTTAGACTCTCAAAGTCTCAACGACGAACAAAATGAAGGCCTTCGAACTGTAGTTGGGCAGAAGGATGCTATGAATCTCATGTACTAATTGTGTCTCCAACGAAGCAATTTTAAGCATAATGAATAAAGAGATAGAGTTACTGACCACTGTCAAAAGAAGAAAAGCCTCATTCTTCAGTCACACATTTCGCAATGAGAAGTAAATCCTGAGTAGTAACTTACTATGGATGGAAAGATAGAGAGCAAGAGGGGTGTGAGATGGAAAAAAGCATCATGATTCAGAAATCTTAGACGGTAGTTCAGTATGCTGGATGCAACAGCGCTATTTAGACTGGCCCAGGGCTGGTATTCCAAACGCTCTCACAGCCATAGAAAAACCATTTACACGAGTTAAAGTGTTTTCTACGGCCGCGAGAGCGGTTCGGAATACCACCCCAGGATTTAATATAACATCAAATGTTTGAGATATTATGCTTGTCGCTTTGTATTTTTAATATGGAAATAAGAAATACAATAAAAATATAACAAAGCCAACTGAAGACCAGCATTATTTATTTTGAAACTGCGGTTCTGTGACTTTTAGTAAATTGTTTATTGAACTAAATAAATGTTTACACATCGGCACAATGCTAAAGAGTTATCAAAATACTTTACCTTCCATGACTCTTTTGAAAATCCTTCAACGCCTCTCCATAAAATTGTGAACAAAATATTTGACACTAGATAACTTAAATTTTCTTCTTTATCAACATATTTATCGCCGAGATCTAAATCAGAGCCCAGCCAGGATTCTGAAATCTAAAAAAATAATATAACATTAGTAAAAATACCATCTCATAATTTTTATTTGGTAGAATAATAATGATCACAGGCAGACTTACAGTTTTCTTAGCACTGTCAGCAGATTTATGGTCAGAAGCCTCATCAGACACTCGGACATCTTCATCAATACTTGAAACTGAAACTGATCTATTTGAAATAACAACGGAATCTGTATCAGGATTGAATTCTACTGAATCTGATTCATTGAATGTCTGAAACAAAAATATTTTTTTTAATCAATACAACTCACAAAATTTTTCTGCATTTTTGCCATCAGCGTGTTAAATAATTTTTTTACTGTTGAAAACATAAAATAACAATATACATAGACAAAAATTCACAGATGCTAGAGAATTTAACAGTTTTTTTCATTAAATGTCTTGAATCCAAAATGATAATCTAATAAGAAGTTCAGTGCTACTGAAAATCGGATACTTACACGCAGCAAAAATTAGAGCATTTAATTGTACGACAAAGTTTCTCAAAAACACATAAAAATTAACTACTTTGAAAATGTCACAGGTTCACATTAACACATGTTCACAATAACTAATCAACTACAGCATTGTTTTGTGTTGTGATAGATTTCTGGTTTCCAGGTAGCCATGTTTTTTGACATATACGGGGTTCTACACTTAAATGTTGGAAAAACTCACCGACTTGATGGCGATGATAATATGATGCATAAAACTACTTTAAAAATTGGCTTAGTTCATAGTATAAACAAATTCAAAAAATTAAACCACTGAACTTCCTCAGTACAAAAAGTTAATTCCTAAATTTTAGTTGGTACGATTTGATTCGTACGTAGTTATGCAGAAAGTGTCCAACCCTCAAAATGCTAAAAATGAGTAATGCCGGTTTCGATAGCATACTACGATATCTTAATTGGCAAGCAAGTATACCACTTGGAGCTTGGACGTTTTCAGCACATAAAGATTTTATTTTATTTAGGAAACCAACAGTTCTACATACATATTTATAGTAAACAAACAGATATAGTGTATAAACGCAGAACCAATAACAGATTTACACAAATTATACAAAGTTAGTAAAGAAAACATATTACATAAATACATATAAGTTTATGCATATAAAAATGTTATTTATATTTTTTAATAATCAAAGAAAATATTTTTTAAAAAAAGAACAGTAAGTTATTGTAAATTGGGCGGGATTAGGACAAGGATTCATGAAGAGAGGATAAGAAGAGGAAGAGAGATGTACATATTTAGTCTATGTCTTTAAATTTTGTATTGTACACTGAAAAAGTCCTAGGAAAAAAAGCATTTTTAACATACAATATTTTACTTATTGGTATATGAAACGGGTGGTACGTGGTTATAAAAAAAAATAAATTTCTGCACAGTCAACTATTCCTGTCATAATGTTGTTAAGCAGTAGTTGGTCCGCACACACTCTGCAGTATTGTAGAGAAGTGATTCCATGGTAGGTGGAGGCAGCGAGAGTTAATACATAAGAAATAGCGGTTTTGTATTTTAGGTACTTAATTAATTTGTTCTAAATATTTACTATTCTTGTTATATATATTGCATACTGGGGATTCCACATTTGAGATGCGTATAAGATATCGTAGTATGCTATCAAAACAGGCATTAAACTCCTTTTTAGCATTTTGAGGATTGGATGCTTTCTGCATAACTACGTACAAATTAAATCACACTAACTAAAATTTAAGAATTAACTTTTTGTACTGAGGAAGTTCAGTGGTTTAATTTTTTTGATTTGTATATACTATGAAACAAAGCCAATTTTTTTTATATATTTATGCATCATATTATCATTGCCATCAAGTCGGTGAGTTTTTTCAACATTTAAAAGTAGAACCCCGTACTTGTCAAATGTCAAAAAACATGGCTACCGGGAAACCAGAAATCTATCATAACACAAAACAATGCTGTAATTGATTAGTTAGTGAACCTTTGACGTTTTCCAAGTAGTTCATTTTTATTGATTTTTCATATATTTTTGAAAAACTTCGCCGTACAATTAAATGCTAAAGTAATTATTCATACCGGCAGATGTGGTCTGCTAAGGTGTCCTAATTCTCCTAAACTTTCCTGAATATCAACTGTCTTTTGCCGTATAACCGAGCAAACTGATGCAACGGCAGTTGTAAGATTATCTGCGGCATACTGTAAATTACCCGCTACTGCACCAGAGACAGACCCAGCTATTTCTGAAATCAAAATAAAAAACAAAAAAATTATTTCAGTTTCTGAACATCTCATATGATAAAACTTTGAGAAATACAAACACGTAACATGAAATTAAGACTCCAGTTAAGAAAAAAAAAGAGATTTTTCAAGGCCTAGATTTGTCATAAAATACACGAAACTGAAAACAATTTTATTACATACCTTTGATTTCATGTTCTATCACATTGGCAGCTTCACTTAGCGAAGGAAGGTGAGTGTGATGAGAGAAGGATCCCGAGTCTGGTTCCAACTTCAAGGACTCTTCATCAAATGTCATCAAGTCTATAGCTTCATCCATCGCTGCTGTCTCGCTAATGCATCTCTTGATGAGTAGACGAGCTATACAGTCTTGCCATCCAACCTATAGTGACACAAAAAGACAATGAAATAAATAATTTCTTAATCAAGCAACTCCAAACTGCCTAATTGGATGGCAAAAGTAAAAAAGGTGCATGGAATCTTAACTACTTTAGAGGTATAAGCTTTTTAATAAATTGGATGTGGTAAAAAAAGTCAATTAACTCTAGTCAAATAATCTAAATTTGAAAACAAAACAATGTGGTAATATTTCTATGAAGGCAAATACAGAGATATATTTTTTTTAAACTTTACCAATTTGGCAATGATAAACGGTGCATTGAGATTTATAAATGTTGCCGCTAGTAGCTTTTTGGCCAATTCCAACTTAATATCAATGCTCTCAAAAGTTAGGCAATGCAACAGCCCTAATATTCCAGCATATCCTCCTTTCGTTTCTGAAACCAAAATAAAGGCATTAGATAAAAAATTAAAAAGGTTACAGAAACTTTTTTTTTTTCCTACATGAACACCTCAATGGGCACAACCCGTATTGAGGCAATCATTTACATTAATTTATTTTATGCTCCTAGTTATAATAATAATTAGTATCTGAAATAATATATACATTTACATTCCATTCTTTTTTATGTAATGAAAGGGAAATTAAAAATATACAAATTCTTCAAAATAAGACAATGAGGATTATACTCAAAAGAAATATGTATTCTAATGTAGAAAGAATGCACAAAGGAATTGGCTTGCTCACATAAAGCAGCAAATAAAATATAATGTAGCAATTTTTAAGCATAAAATAATTAAGGGATGAATAAAATAAATCAAATTTAACCAACAATGTCATACATCATATGAAACAAAGGATAAAAAAAAGATGAGATTACCAATGAGGAGAAAAACAGAATTTCAAAACTCATTGTACATGGGACTGAAACTGTACAATGAGTTACCTCAAGAGATAGAAGGAATTATTTAGAAAAAATATGTTCTTGAGAAATTTTGATAAAAATAGTAATGTTAATAAAAGTTTATATTAGTTCTTAAGATGTATGAACTTACTTAATAAATCATAAATAAATAAATATAAAAGTATAGATACATACATATATAATTTTATAAATAATATTTTAAAAAAAACATAATAACATTATAAACACAGCACATAAGTACTGTGCAGAAATCGAGCCGAGAAACAAGCCACTATCGCGGGCCTTTTGGCACCTCTACATGGGCTTGATAGCCCAGCCCAACATCTGCACAAATACGAAATATATAAGATAATATTACAGAGAATATATTCATCAAAATACTATGTGAATATGAGATGCTGTTATTGTTATTCTTACCTCCGTAACACATTAGATCAAAAATAATTGTCGCTAACTCAATTGTGATAGATTTGGGGTCAATAAAACCAATTATACCGGGGAACATTGCCACGTTTCCATCTTGTAACTGCATTGTGGTTTTATTTCTGGAATGTACTCTATCAGTTTTGACCACCATGAGAAGGAACTGCAAACAGGCGATTGTTAAAATAATAAATATGACCAGCAAATTGAGAATCATTTTGTACACTTCAAAATAATATTTTGTGGGAGGAAAAAAGATACTCGTAAATTGAAAAGTCGTATTGTCTTATCGTGCTCTGGTCCGATCACAACTGAAATATGCATCGTCAGTCTAGAGCCCATTGTACAACTGGAACTCTTTTAACTTGAAAAGAGTTCAGTGGAAGTTTTTACACTACATACAGTTCAAAAAGGCTAAACATGTAGATGAAATTTGCTACCAAACTTTGATGTCTTAGTTAAGGTTACCATTGATCTCCACCAGAGGGACAATTTCTGACCTCACTCTAATGCACAACGTGATATGCACCCTAATAGATTGCTTAAAATTACTGTCCCCGATAAACTTGTGTGTACCCACAAGGACCAGCAGACTCCAAGACATGTTTCAGTGTGCGTACAATAGGAAAAACTTCACCCACCATTCTCCCCTGGCACGCATCCACAGAACTGCTAATAATTATGCTGATCTGTTGGACTCGCTACACACCACTCCTGCTGCAATCAAATCAGCTATCCAATCCATCTAGTGGCCACCCCCTTAATTCTCCTTATTTTAATGTGTTTCTCTACTCATCTTCACTTCATTTCCTTTTTCTTTCTTTTTAGAATTAATTACATGTTTAATGTAATAGTTATGATTTTATTTTATGTTATTTTCTATAATGCTTCATGTACATACTTTTAACTGTATATTGTAAGAGCCCTCTGGGAATTTATAAAATAAATCAATCTTCTCTGACCATGCATAATTCCCTTTCCACACCTAACGGCGCATGCATTGGTTCACCAATATTCAGAGTATCTTAATCATTTTTGTTACATAACGGTAAGATGATCAGTCTTACGCTACAGGTACCAGTCCAGGAACTATGAAATACTCAATATATGCATTCTTATGATTTACCCAAATATTTAAATTTTCGGGACCATTTTTGACAAATTGTAAATAAATATTTCATGTCAACCTTGCCGGGAATCGAATACGAGACCTCTTGCATGGTAGAAAAACGCGCTAACCATTATACCATAAGGGCGGACATAACATTTATATAATTATTTTACCGAAACATTTCTGGGGATCGAAGTTAGGACCTCAAGCATGGTAGGCTAATGCGCCAACCACTACACTGCGTGACAGACTATTTTCCGCTTGATTTCCTTTTTTAGGATTTTCTCACCCAGGATTCTGGTTCTTTTTCACACACAGAATGTATTCTTCATCCGCCTAGACACAGACAAAATGGCCAATGGCTATAATGTAAATTATTTAAAATACATCTTACCTTCACTAAAGTTGTCTTAAATTCGATCCCGAACGATCTGTTCAACAGCAAAACATAAAGCGTTTCACCCGTGAACTTTTCATGCAAGAGCAAAAATATCTGGTCCTTGCAATTTTTGGCTTCCATTTGCGACATCAGCATTACCATCAGCTCAATCAACAAAACTTCTTCTTTAACAGATTCTAAAAATCCTAATATACACAACAACTCATTTATATTAATATCCTTACTAATAAAATATTTAATTATTCCCAAAAATGCTAATCTTATTGTCTTTGCGTCTTTTGCACTTATATTGTCACTGTTGGCGTAGTATGTACGGATGACGTCAAAAAAATACTGTACGCCAAAATTCTTTCTAAAATATAAACGGTCGTGTTTTATTAAATTAGAAACGTATTGTATGTGGCCGACTCGTATGTGGAATACAGTTCTAGACCAAATTTTAAAATTAAACAGAATGCTTTGATAAAGTTCTCTTAGAAGAATGGGATTTGGAATATCTCTGACTGTTTCCACCAATAATTGTGTAGCCATTAAAACATTGACATCGAGTAATGATGGTTTGCACTGAAAAAAAAGATAACGAAAAGTTATTACAATTTTTGTATTTTTTTTAATTTAACAGAACGTGCCCTCACTGAGTGTCCCGTGCTGAGAGAAACCTAAAAATATACCTGGCAGAGAAGCGTTCCTATGGTAACAACTCCTTCATTTTTAACCAATTCCTCCTGATTTAAGTGGCTTCCGGTAATACTATTTTTTAATAATGTCAAAAACATTGATACAGGATTGTGGTCTAATTTCCATTCTGAAAAAAAGTTTTAAAATACATATACATATTTAACACAAGACACACACATATTTAGATGGATTAAAAGTATCAACATATTTTTAATCCATTTAAACTAGACCATTACAGATTTTTAAAACAACCTTTATTCACATGAAAAACTTGCCATTTGAAACAGATCTATTTGAATTTGGTCAATTTCATAAATAAATAATGCATTCAAACAATATCTCTTCATTTATTAGTTCATAAGACATTTGTCTTTATATGGGGATATTTACACAAAGAGAATAATGATTCATAAAAATCAGACGATAAAAACAATAACTATATGAGTGATTTGACGTTAAGAATATGGGATTGTGGTAACATCTTCGAACTAACCTGTGTAAGAATTTGAAGGCAGAACCTCCCAGTCTTGTAGTTGCTGACCAGCTTGTTCCGCTAACGGGCTCGGAAGAGCACGGAATACATCCAAGTCAGATTCTTCACATTCTATCACACCCACATCCTCGAGAAGTGGGAAGAACACGTGAACATTGGAGATTGCATTGATCACTTCCTGAAATATCATAACTTTTTTTTTAAATCTGTCATAGAAAATAAATATTTGTACTCCAGCAAAGCAAAGGTAAGAAACATTGGTTGCGCCACATTCACTGTGAACGTAAAATTTAAATGTACAATCTCATCTGTGGGTACCCATACTTTTTTCTATGGCAATGAGGTATTTGAGTGATGGATATGATAATTTTGGATCGTGCACCGCGCAATAATTGCTTATTCTTCATGAAATAAAAACTGATTGTGTCGTCGCACATGACTAGTCCAGATCAAGTGCCTTGTTCTACCAGCATCCCATAGAGCCTGCTCACAAGAAACTTTTCTAACAATAAGGTGGAAAACCCCAGTTTAAGATCAGTGCTCGTATAAATTTTGTATTGGAGTTCAGCATCAATATTAATACGCAATTTGCACATTCTAAAATCCGCAAACCAGCGACCGATCATTCATGTGCCTGCCTTTCATCCGGTAAGTGGAGCTAAAACTGTCACTTTTTGGAAGCTTTTCTGGTTTGTTTGAGTTCATATTGTATGAGTTACATATCTAGCCTTCGCGTAGCAAATTATCAAGATACGCTACAACTGGTGTATCAAAGCATGCCATACGCACCATTAAGTTCTAATAAGGATGCAAAGAAAAGGAAAAGAATCAGGACATAGCATCGCTGATTCTAATTTTTGGAGTTTCAATCCCCGGAATTTTTATGCAACTAATACTCGCATCTTCTTCTCCATTAATTTCGGTTCCTAGTAGCTCTTTTTTTAACCGGCCATATATGTATATAGTTCATATAATATTTTCTAGGATTTTTGTTTGTCAAGGCGTAGCTCTTACACTAATTGAGATGATAAAAGAAAACAGTGTTAGGCTTCGATTTGTATTTATTACATGTTGAATAATATCGATGGTCTACTTTTGAAACTGCATTTGTGAGGTTAACAGAAGAGCAAAAACAAAGCATGATAATTAATTATTGAAATACATAGACACATGCTGGCAATTCTACAAAAAAATATCAAGCTTTGTTTTTGCTCTCCTGTGAACTCCAGTTTCAGTAAAATGCAGTTTCGATAATATACGTAGGGACAGTCGATATAATACAGAATCGGTAATAGAGCCCGAGTGACAGCGAGAACTGCAAACTGTTAACTACTGAATTACTGTCTGCACAGATCTGATCTATCGACCTACTGATCTACTGATTATTGATGATTTAGTACTGATTGCTTCTAGTAAAAGTTTCACGGCTTTTATACTAGCCATCCCAATTTTTCTCTCATTTTCTGAGCGGGGAATTGAGATATTTTTTATTTCCCTGACTGCCGGCAATTCAACATGCCTGCTAGATAATCAGTAGGTAGTTTGGCTGTTTTGTTTATTTGTTGTTTGCGTACAGGAAATGCATGACTTCTGCATTGTCTTTAGGACAACAGTAGGTCGAGCAATAGTGGGCATTAGTTTCCGGGAGAGTCCCATAATTTCATTAAACAAGACACCCTGAATAGGGTTAGATGACAATTTTTTGTACAAAAATATTACTAACCTTTACATTTGTAGTATTTACTCTCAATGCTGAGGTGTTTCCATTATGATTTGCGGATGAAGCTAAATTCATGCAGCATCCTTCCCAGGTGGCAAGGGCACTATAGCAGAAAACCAATCTATTGAACATCTCCTGACTATCGGGGCCTTCTTCGGAGCAGAGGGAGGTGTGGCAGTCGGCACCAGCTTCGTGCAACCACCGCGCAGCACTAGGAGTAAAGGTGTCATTGAAGAGAGAGGCGTGAGCAATGTGACCATGCAGAGGAACCTGGTTTTGAGACCCGTGTGCTGGATCAATCGCATTGACTTGTCCAGACTTCCCAGAACCCATAGTGCCAAACGAAAGGTAGGAAGGGGCCTGTAAAATAGATCAAATTTCAGTCAATGATATAAAAAAGGAAGAAGGAAAAAGATCATTATTTGGGGAGGAAAGATGAAAATCATTACATAAATAGAAAGGAAAAATATTACCTGTAAAACTAAAGAAGGAAGAAACTGATTGTTAAACAAGTTTTTGACTAGTGTTCCATGGAATGATTCCTTTTCTACTTCAGGTTTTTTACTATTTTGTCTCGTCTCTTGTGGAACTGGAGCACCGATTGAACAGTGCATAAACATCTGAAATTAGAATCAAATTAATTTTACAAAATTACTGAAGAATTATACCTTTTTTCTGATCTTTTTTTGTACCACAAGAGGCCAAGAAAACAGATTATAGTAGTGAACTATAACAAAGAACATCTAAGCTTGAGAAAAATCTAATTTAATTAAAATGATCTCATTGAAATATAAACCTAAACTCCCGTGAAAAAAAAACAAACCATTTTTCATTAATTTGATTATTGCAATGTTAATACAAACTAATGTTATTTTGGCAAATAAGATTATATCGTCCAGAACCACAGTTCTAGGTGGACTAAAACAATACAGGATTGGCGACCCAGAACAAACAGAAATAGTATAGGCAGGCCTCAAGCAAGGAGGTTTGATGACAGAAAACGAGTCACAGGAAGTAGTTACATGCGGTTTGCTCAAGATACAGATGTAAAGATCTAAGGGGAGGATTCACCATTGTACACAAGAGGGCTGGCTGGGTATAATTTTAGCATGAGTCTAAACATTTTAATAAATTATTATGGTTCATTTGCCAACAACAACTTTTATTCAAGCAATATGCTGGGAGCCCATTATGTAAAAAAAAATTCAACTTACATCATCAAAAGATGGAAACTTCATGCTAACAGCGAGTCTCTGAGTACCATCAATATAAACACTGACTTGATTATGTGATAATGCTCGGCGAGCGTATGCCAAGCAAACGGTGATACAGTGCCATCTATTGTCATCCAGAAAGGCAGAGGGAACTGTAGAGGACATCACAGAACTCTTCTTAAGAATGGTGATTACTAACCCGCCAGCTTGATCAATGGATATCTCGATGCCTTGACCAGATTGGGTAAGCAAACTAAAAATAAAATCGAATAATAAATTCACAAACTGTCAAGCAATTCAATTTATTAGTTTGGCATTTTATTTATAAGATTTCAATTTATTTGATGAGTAAAATGCACTTAAAAACAATTTATACTGAATTTGTGAATTAAATTTAACCCTTTTAGCGTGGGTGTTCATTCAAATATACACATATTTTAAGATTGTTTTACTTTCCTCTCTACCCAAATTCAAGTGGCGAGTTTATTTTTTTAATTACTGGAACCCCTAAGTATGACTGTTAATTTTTTTAGTCTAAAACTTTTATTATTTAAAAGATCATTTTTAGCTTTGACAGCTGGCTTCTGGCTGGTTTGTTTGTTTTGGAGCAAATTTCTGCCGTCCTCTGATATGTAAGGCAAATTTAAAATATTTCATTAAAATTTAATTAATGTGATTGATTAAACTAGAAGACAAGATAATCTACAACGATTTGTCATACACACAATTGATAAATCTGCGCAATCGGTTTGCACAAATAAATCGCTACGATAATTTGTTACGTATGTAGGGACCTTTAGAGACCCAATTATAATTTTGAATTCATGTATAAAACACCAAAGCTTGAGAAAAATATATTAAATGTGGTGATTTCACTGGGAATCAAAATTTTGCACAAATCCATATATAAGTTTAATATTTTACATATAATTAATGTAAATTAATATGTTTATAGAAAATATAAAAATACCATACTTGAGTAATTGTCTTTGTTTTCCATAGCTGTCGTGTGATTCTGGTAATTTGTCTATACAGATCCAGCAGTGAAAACTGAATCCGTATGAAGTATTATTCCATTTATTAATACTCGGTACACTTATTCCATCTGACTCTGACTGAATATCTAAGAAAGCTTTACATACAAAATAACCTTTCCTTGTTATATTGCATAATGTGTGGAGTAAAGGGATTTTGTGGCTAAAGTCTTTTTCTTTCCGCAGAAGGAGAATTATCTGAAAATTATAAAACAATTAGTAAAAAAACATACATTTTCACACATAATTAAATGAATTGTTCATCATTACAAGTATATCAATATTTTCTGTAAATTTAATTTAAAAATAAACCTCAGAGAACATTTGAGGGCATCGTCACTGTTTTTGGGAAGACCAAAAAAACCAGTGGCGAAAATACAGTATTTTAAGTTCAATTAAGAACTTAAAAGAAATCGTCTTTTCGCTGCTGGTTTTGTGAGTTTCCCCAAAAACAGTGATTATGGACAGTGGCATTTTAGCATCTAACCCCCTCATTTACTGTATTATACTTTAGTATTAGTCTGCATCTGGGTGAATGATGAATACAGTTCTGAGATAGAACCAGAACCCTAGAGAATAGTTTTCAACTCGATGGCTGCTCTCAGGCAAAATCCTGAAAAAGGGAATCGAGTGTAGATAAGTCCACATTGTAGTGTAGTGGTTGGCGTATTGCCTACCGTTTTTGAGGTCCAGGGTTTAATTCCTGGCAGGGTGGATGTGAAATATTGATTTGAAAGGTCGTTTAAACTGCAATATTTCACTGTTTCATTGTTCCTGGACTGGCACCTGAAGAGCAAGACTGATCACCTTACCTTCGTGTAAGAGATGATTGAAATATGCTGCATTTGGTTTGCCAACGCCATTGGATGAGGAAAAAGGAATAATTATGACAATGAGGTATTGATGTTGTACAGACAAAAAAGTGGTAAAACAAAAAATATTTGTTTCTTATAATTTACAACTTTATAAAAACATTCACCCCATCATTACTTCGAATATTTTTTAAGTAAAAAGAAAAATGTGACTATCGATGATCATTTTATCACTTACGGTAGTGATTAAATTAAACAGGAATGCTAATGTAAATTTAAAAATCATATTATGATACATACCTGTTTCAGTTCTTGCGAAGTAATGGACGTGCAAGCCAAATTATCCATCAGGTTTATCAATGTGACTGTAGGAGTACTTACAGAACCACTGTGATTAGATATGACATTACAAATAGCTAAAATGGCACCGTGCTGGCATGCCAACCATTTACTGAAAAAGTCAATCATAATTTATAATACTTTTTCACAGATATATACGTTTATTAGCATTTTTTCGGACCCCAATCATAAACTTAATCAGGACAAAACGGTTGTAATACAGCACTAAGGAGTCACTGTAATTCAGCACATTCATTCGAGTTAGCTGTGTAATTGATTGAATCGGCATTCACTTCATAACAATGCATGATAAATTGTTACAATACAAAAATTTAGTTATTTATTAATTAGTGTTATGTGTAACACTAATAACAAAGTTTTAATTGTACAATAATTTAACAGTCGAATATCGTTCAATTACATATTTGATAATCTTTTACCCATTTGTAAAATTTTGTGAAAGAAGAATGCTTCATTTTAAAGAAGAATTTATAATGAACATACTCAAATACACTAAAAAACATTTCTGGAATTAAGACATGATTTTAACTGGAATTTTTGTCTCCAGTTAAAATCTTTTTGACAATGTCTCAGTCCATTGTTCTGTTCTCCAAATTTCCGTTCACGCGAGGATGATAAGTCCGATTCTGGGACAGGGCAATATCGTCCTGTCCTCGTAAATGCTACCTGAGTAAAAAATATACTGAAAATTCGGTTTTAAAGTAGTATAAAAATATCTGAAATACCTTCTTAAATCTTTGGTGCACAGCCAAGATAACTTCTGCGCAATCCACACTTGATCACTGTCAGTCATAAGGTGCAGGCTATCGATTAGGGTCAGAACCACTTCCGGGTTGAAGAGTCTCGCTTCCTGGTCGCATTCTCTTCTTCCGTCCATAGCCATATATAGAAATTCCATCAACAGTTCTCTGGATGGGGTGTTAACACTGATCCACTTGGAGACAATCTCGCTGTACTTATACTTAATATTAATTTTCTTTTTTGCCGCCTTCGAATAAGACAATAATCTGGTAATCGATTTAATACATTCTATTCCTAGTGACTGGTCGTCTAAATTTAAAACCTGAAATGAATTTGAAATAGGATTTAGATACATTTTTAATCCTTTATAGGACAGCTAGAACAAAGTGGTACATACATATACCACCAGAATTGATAAGTATTGTATAAGTAAGGTATTTTGTGACAAGAGTAATAATTGATAACTGAAATAATGTACACTAATAAATCAGTCTTCCACTCAGCTTTTTAAAATGTAATAGGTTAATTATCTTAAAAAATAACATATTTTATTAAGTCTGCAAGATGTAAATCAACACAAAATATGTTTTCTATAAAGGGTTAAGTGGGGCCTATCCAAATATGGATGATTTAAGCCATTTACATGATTTGTTTTATTTTGAAGACAAATATATAAACAGTGCGTTCAAATGTTCAAAAAGCCCATGTTAATGTGCCTGTTGGTGAACTAAGTTAACTGGTTGAGCCTATAATTTGTTTAAACGATATTTCAGCAAGGAAATCATTAACGATCATTGGCAATACATTTATTAATACACACAATACACAATTTTATTATTGCACAATCATTAATTTTCATGTTCCTCACATAACTCTGCAATATCGCATATTTATTTACCATCCATCGCCCTTCATATTGTGGGGTAATTACTACAACTGGGTAACTTTAAAATAAGCATTTTTGAGTTATCCATTAAAAACACATTTTTGTATCCTTTTCCATTTTCTTTCAACCTTTCCGAAACTTCTAGATGTAGGTTCTGCAGTGCAGATGAGGAAACACCTATACACATTCTATGTGAATGTGATGCTTAACAACATAAAAGGAGCCTCATCCTCGAGGGACCACTGGTTAAACCTGAGGATGTTAAAGAGCTCGCCCCCTACCTAATAGCCCGATATTTTACAGAACCAGGCATGGAAGGGGAGACTTAGCAGAATGTAAACTCTCGCCATCCACACAGTAGCCAGGCTCTTTATAGACCTGGGCTTGGAGGGTGAGAACTATTCACGGGGACGCGTCGCAGTGGCGTCAGGAGCTTGCATAGCGCTGACTCCACAGCTAAGAATAAGAATAAGAAAAGAATAATCCTCCTCCATGAATCCTAAAGATAAACAAGGTCATGCATTCAAATCATCATAATATTATTTAAATACACGGCTTGTTTATTTGTAGCATTGACGGATGAACAGACAAAGATGTGTTTTAGCGGTTAACTCAAAAATTCTGATTTCGAAGTTACCAGTTGTAGTAATTACCCCACAACATCATTGTAAACATTTCTTGCACACAACTCGCTTTACCTTTATAGTACGGGCTTACTGTTCCGCGTCTGCAGTGAATTGTGATACCTGCATTGCCTCGAGACTATAACACTCCCTGACGAAGTGAGCTGATTCCAATACGAGACCTCGTACTGTGACTCGAGGTAAGTTAGTGTAAATTGCATATTTGTCTCATGTTGGAATATTTATATGGATGAATAACCAGCCATTATATCAATTTTGGAGAATAATTATTAAATCACCCACCACTATTTTACTTTTCCTACTATTCGGTGAGGCTTTTTACAGGCTCTATCGTAAGCACACAAATTTCATACTAGAATATTTTATAAAATATGTTTATATTGTCATACATACATAAACAAAGGTTTATTGAAGATTGAAGTGGACTGTATACGAGGTGTGTTCAGAAAATAACGGGAATTTTTAAATTTCGCAGGTTAGGAGAGTCCGATTGTTAAATATTTTTTTATTATGTTGGTATACATACCCCTGAAGTATGCTAAAATTTTCAGCTGTATTCATTGTTTACTTTGCCTGTGGCAGCCGCTAAGGTTAGGCATGTTTTATGAGTTTGACGATTTTCGTTTGTTAAAAAAAATGGATCAAAGAATTTGTATAAAATTTTGTGTAAAAAATTAAATAAAGTATAAAAATTGTGTGAACCACAGACAAAACAAACGATGAATACAGCTGGGAATTTTAGCATACTTCAGGGGAATGTATAACAACATAATAAAATAAAAAATTCACAATCAGACTCTCCAAACCTGCGAAATTTAAAAATTCTCATTATTTTCTGAACACACACAAATTGAAGATTCACCTGTTACAAAAATTTTTTTTGATAATTAATGGAATATAAACGTGAAAAACAATAGAGGACCTGAGAAAACTTTTTTTAAATAAAAAAAAAAGATAGTAAAAACTTGTTTATACTCACAATAACATTATCAGGTAGAGAAATTAATACACTTAAATAATTTAGATCGATCATCAGCTGACATATGACAGACCGACTGGATTCAAAGTCTTCTAACAGTTTCCTTAGGTTTACTAGAGCAGTAAGCAGCATATAGGACACTTCTATCCTCTGCACAGATTCACTATCTTCTACTGCCGACGCGTCTTCAACTACTTCAGACTCACTAATTATTTCCTTATGGCTACTTTCCACTAATTTATTATTACTAGTATCACTTTTGACTGGAGTCCTTACTAAAATTTTCTTTATGCTGTCAATGTACATTTCAAGTATCAACGAGAGATCAATTTGACGCTGAAAAACAAATAAATAAAAGGTTAGTGAAATTCAAACAAACATCTATTCACTGGAACCTTGCTTTACACGGTTACATCGCTCGTTTACTTACTTGGCGTATAATATATTATGAAAATGATAGTGAGTAATCTTTATTACAATATTTTTAGGTATTTTGATTACATGTTGCACTTAAAAAAATTAAGGTAAAATAAATAGTAAATAATTTCATTTTTTTAACCCTTTCCTTTCTGCGCTAAAAAAATCCGCACGTTCCCGGGATTTAAAATTTGAAAAATGTAACATTCAATCAACTATATTTTAAGTCAAAAATGATAATATTTGAAATATAATCGCTAAAAACATGAAAAAATAATTCGCTAAATGCTAACAGCACGAGCAAACGGACTACCCCTAGTGGAGCTCCAAAAGCAGCTGGCGTATGGCGGCAGTGGTACAGGCTGGCTGAATTGTCTCTCTCTCTAATTTTATACAAAGAAACATATCCAGCATTGTTCTTTTTAAGTATACTTCTTTAAAACGGTAATGTGCGAAATGTATCGCCCATGTAAAAAGAGACTCCAGTGTAATTGTAAAAAAAAAAAATTGATCAAATAATAAAATCGATTTTCATGGCATTGCAAGAAGTTAAACAATTTGCATTTCACATCATTTCCATACCTACATCCAGTGGTGCATAGGGCACTACGCTAGTACTATAATTGCAGCGTATTTGGATCATTTTCGTTATACAGAAGCAAGAGTGTTTGGTGAGGTTTTCCATTAGAGAAGCAGTCAGTAGGTAGGTACTAGGTAAATATGTAAATTAGACACCTACCACCTACACAATTCACTATTTAGTAGTTTAAAATATAGTAACAATCTATTTTATGCCATAATTTCACTGTAACATATTTTTAAATTTTCCAAGATTCTTAACAGTAGGGAATCTGGAATTCCGTCCACAGTGTATTACAAACGCAAAATGGCAGACACACCACAGGAAGTTGCCAATTTATTTGCTGATTACTTTAGCAGTGTTTATAGTTCTACTTCTAATTCTAGGTTACACAGTATTGATAATACAGATTTAATTGATTTTAACGACTGTGTATTTACTGATTCTGATGTAAAAAAGGGGATTTGTGCCTTAGATCCAAAAAAAAGCGCTGGGCCAGACAATATCCCTACACTTCTTCTTATACAATGTTGTCCCTCTTTAACTGGTCCACTTACAAAAATTTTTAACTTGTCCTTGAAAACTGGAAACTTTCCCAAGAAATGGAAGATCTCATACTTAACCCCCATTTATAAAAAAGGAGATAAAACTGACGTCTCCAATTACCGACCCATTTGTATTCAGTCAGCCATTCCAAAGTTACTGGAATCTGTTTTGCTAACTAAGTTCACCAATGAAATTAGTAAAGTTATCACTCCGTTACAACATGGTTTCATAACTGGTAGATCAACTCTTACAAACCTTATGTTGCATCAGAATCGGTTGATCACATCAATGGAGAGACGTCATCAGACTGATACAATTTATACTGACTTTAGTAAAGCGTTCGACAAGGTTTCTCATACAATTTTAATACACAAACTTAGTTCATTGGGAATTACTGGTAATATCTTGGAATGGTTTAAAAGCTACCTGTCATCAAGGAAAATCTTAGTAAAAGTATTCGGTTATAACTCGTATCAGTTTGAGGCATCTAGTGGGGTACCCCAAGGCTCCCACCTGGGACCAGTACTGTTTTCTTTGTTTGTTAATGACATTGTGTCGATATTTGAGAAAGTAGACATTCTTCTCTTTGCCGACGATCTTAAAATTTCAAAAACTGTTACCTCTGATACCGATTGTGGAGTTCTTCAGTCTAATTTGGTAAGGCTGTACAACTGGTGCCAGAAAAATGAACTTTATTTAAATGTCGACAAGTGTTGTGTAATATCATTTACAAGAAGTAAAAAACCCATAATATTCGATTACAACATTAATAATATCAATCTGGGAAGAGTTACACAAATAAAGGATTTGGGGATAGTTTTTGACGAAAAATTGACATTTATTCCTCACATTGATACCATCACTAATAAGGCAATGAAATGTCTTGGATATTTGCAGCGAACCGTAAAGGATTTTAATTCCATCACTACCCTCAAAGTGCTATTTACTGCCTTGGTTAGAAGTAATTTAGAATTCAATTCAACAATTTGGTCACCTTATTACAATGTTCATATTTTAAAGTTAGAAAGAGTACAACGTAAATTCCTTAGATTCATCAATTACAAACTTAATATACCCGCTGAAAATATTGATTATGATAATTTATTATGTACACTAAATATGTCAACTCTATGTAAAAGAAGAATTATAAATGACTTATTAAATTTATATAAAATAGCGAATGGCGTATTGGACGTCCCGGAATTAACTAGTGTTATCAGCTTGAAAGTACCTCTTCGAAATACTCGGCAGCTAACGTTATTCTTTGAATCTCCTGGCAGTCACAATTATTATTACAATTCACCAATACCTAGACTACACCGGCTAGGTAACGAGTATGGTGAAGTTGATATATTTTGTCTGTCTTTATATAAATATAGGTTAAGTATTCAAAAGGTTATAAATTAATTTATGTAAAATTTCTTAATATTTTTCTTTTTTTACTATTTCTTTTTCTCATGTATCTCTTTAATAATGTATAAACTTATATGTATGTATATGTATGCGTGTATGTTTTCATATGTAAATTTTTTAAATATTTTTCTATGTACCATATACCTATGTTGGTACATTTCCTGATTTTTACTTATTATTGTATCTTTTAGCTTTTCTTATGTTATCTTTTATTTTTACCAAATTTACATACTTATGTTTCACTGCTGCACTTAAATGTAATTTCTAAAATATGTAAAAGCCCATTGGGCGTGTAAATCAATAAATAAATAAATAAATAAATAAATAAACAGATATATATTTCAGAATCTATTATCAAAATACTATCGTATCAACCAATTTTAATGCTTAATTTGTTATAAAACAACCACAACATGTAAAAAATAAACCTGGATTGATTTGGTCTAAATGCGGACTTTGAATATAATACTAAGTGAACGCCTCAAAGGAATCAAAGACGTTAAGCAGTTCACAATTCCAGAATTAAACGGAGCATGGCGCGCAGAGGAAGGTTGCGCGTGGGGTTAGTTGCGATTTTCCAGAGGTTATTAATGAATGAATATCAAACCAAACAACATCGCTACGATCAACAAAATAATTAGAAAATATTTTATGCTTACAATAAATAAGTACAAAGATTAGTTTACTTTTAGTTGATTTAATTAGATCAAAAATTAGTTACTGATTGTAAAGTAAAATTTTTAGGGAAGCATTGGCTCCATCCAATCTATGGGCGGACTGCGCAAGCTTACAATATCATAAAGTATCTATGTACAAACTAGATAAATATATTCACCTGTTCTGGTGTCGATCTATGCAAAACTTGAACCATAACAGTGACGCAGCTCAGAGCTACCTGCCGGACTTCTCTGTCGACGCCGACAGTTGATATGATCTTAATAACCAAACTTACTGTAGCTGGACACACAGACCGAAGGGCATTATGCTGAAATTGGACAATCATTTATTGAAATACAAAAATAACTCATTGAAAAATACCTACATATAAAAATTCATAGCAATGCATTATAAGACTAACAATCATTTGAGCCCATTGTAGGTGAAGTGAACCAACTGACAAAATGGTAAAACTGCTGTATTTAATATTTTAATTCTATGAACAAAATTCCTATTTTTATAACCAAACTGTTGTACATAAATAATTAGAAAAAAGGGTTTTTGGATTATACTGATAGCAGAAAAGCAATGAGTTGAATTCACCTTTAAAATATCAGTTCAATTCACATTTTAAAAGACTGATTTCATAATAGGGAAATATCACACACATACACTACGAATACCCATAAAAATTTATGAAATGTATTCAGAAAAATTAATTGTATTTTCAAAATCAATATGATGTTGTGGAGAAAAGTTTTCATGCATACCTTTTAAAAAAATATATTGAAAGATATGTCATATTTTTAAATAAGTAGTAAATTTTTAGTCGACAATATTTCATGGACCCTTAATTATTTCAAATTGAAAAAAAAAGTGATATTTTCCTACTGTGCATATTATAAGTGTTTTTTTCCTATGATAAATTCTTGTTTATTATTTTGTATAATGTATAAAATACGTCTTCTCTGTGTCCAGGCGGATGAAAAATACTGTTGTGCGTGTAAAATAAAACCAGAACCCTGGACAAATGTTTTTAACTCGATCGCTGCATCGGGTAATAATCATGAATAGGGAAATCTAGTGGAGATAATTACGCCTCATTGTGAGATGATTGGCGTGTTCGCCTACCATTCTTGACGCCCTGGATTCGATTCCTGGCAAGATGGATGCAGAGTTGTCAACCCTATAAATTTTTCGGTAGATCTGCCAATTTTGGAAGCAATCTACTGAATTCAATTGATATTTTACCAATTTTTAAACATCTCATAGATCCATGATATTTGAGTTGATAATGAATCTACCGATTTATTTATTTTGATGAATATACTGATCTTAGACTGATCAACTAGCAGCAGGGCCCCATGGTTTACCAATGCAGTGCCCTACTGGATGCGGAAAGAGGAATGATGATGCGCACTTGATTTGTAGTTTTTCATTGCATTTTATTTTTTACAAAAAAAAAAATTACTTCACTGGTAGATAAATCTGTTCTAAAGAAGACTGTACACTGCTCAAAATTTATTTCACATATCACTTTTTTAATTCTTCTATACTTATCTGCTTAAGCTAGACTTTTTTTCAATGTTTTTTGCTATCTGTTAACTTCATTTTAAAATTAAATACGGTCTGTATTCTTCATCTGCCTGGACACAGAAAAAACAATAACTAAAGTGATATTTTGTACTATCCTTTCATTAGAGTATGTGCAACATCTATTATATGCAAGTAAAACTAAAATAAAACTTTTTTTTATTACCGAAATTATCATCAATTAATAATATGAAATAGATATATTTATTTTATGCACTGAAAATATGACAACCTCTCTCAAATGAAATTTAAAACACCTGTTAATACAAAATTGATATAAAAACAATCTGCCGCACATACAGATATTTAATATCCACACGTTCTTTGGTAGTAGTAATACTAAAGTAAATAAAAATTGTTATTTCATAAATTACACTAAAGAAATAATAATATTTATTTATAATTATAAAGTACATATGTATGCAAATTATTTTACCGAGCTTTTTAAGATAATTTGCATGCAATCTACCCCCACATACAATTAAAATCAAAAGAAAAGATTTTTAACATGCTTTGTAAGTGTTCAATCTGAAAAATTGTAAAAATTTTATACACTAGAGCTTTAAAATTGTTTAGTTTGTTTGTTGCAATACTGAAATTTATTTGAATAATAGAAAAGCTTTGTTAAAAAAATGTTTACTTATTTTTAAAATAAATAAAACAATTTTAATTCTCTTTGTTATCAATAGAAAAACCATTATTTCCATAATAAAATTCATGTTTACATAAAATACTTAGTATTATGGAGGAACCAAACACGACCTAGCGAGCAGTCAGGTTGCCTACACTGAAGCGTTCTATGGTTGGCAATGCTGGTGCAAACCTGACTTCAAATATTACTTAACGACTTCCATTTATTGTTTTTTTGTTCCTTCTATTTTTTTTACTTTCATTGATAACCTTACATATAATTATTATATAATATGGAAACTTCACTGGTCCATTAGAGTTAAGTCTAACTGTGTAAAATATAAAACTATGGAACTGTACTGTATGTTTCCTGAATAAAAGAAATAAAAAATAAATAAAATTACTTCATCAACTCTTGGCATTCTGCATGAATCCATTCTTCTGTCCACACAATCCCTTCCCAGAATTATTACAGGGAATTGACTGCAGAATTGATTTGAATGATTATGTACCCAGTGTTAGATAGGGCAACGGCTTCAGCGCTCCAATTGCATCTTTTTTGTTACATGAAGGTAAGGTGATCAGTCTTACACTTCAGAAGCCAATCCAGGGACAGTAAAATATTGCAGAATAAAACCACCTTTAAAACAAATATTTCACGTCTGCCCTGCCAGGAATCCAACCTGGGACCTCAAGCACGCTTGATGAATGCGCCAACCCCTGCACCACGAGGCGGACTTATCTCAACTTGATTTTCTTTTTCAGGAGTTTTACCCGAGAGTAGTCATTGAGTCAAAATCAGTTATCCAAGATTCTGTTTATATTTCACACACAGAATGGTACTCTTAATCCGCTGAGCACAGACAAATAATTGCTTTTAAAAAAATGAGTATTTGTTGTTATTTTTACAGGATAGTGATAAAAACTGCTTATTTTATTGAGTTTTTAATAGGTGACAAGTGACGTTTCATTTTATTACATTTTAAGGCAAAATTCAATTAAGCTTTTCATTAAAATAAGCAAGTTTTTCATAAAAATTGATTTGTTAATTTTTTTATTGTCAGTTTTTATAGTAAAAAATATTACAGCAATAAAATCAAAATGTAATTTTTGTAATTTGAATGCTGTAAAATCACTCAGACGTTTTCTGTTTTGCTTATATACACTTAAATAATACCTAATGTAAACATCTTTTTTTTCACTATAACTTATAATTTTTCAACACATTATGTACTTACCTACTTATATGCAGCATTTGATACTTTATTATTATTGTTATTTATCATATAAATACCTACATATTAACTTGTTACACCATAATGCTATATAATTGAAATTGTATACCTGTCATCCCTCTGGTCGTATGTGGATATTAAATAAATTGTTTTAAAAAAATATTATTACTTTAAAAGGTTACAATATTTTAAAACAAAAATGTAAACACATTTATATTTCTATTATAGTGTCTTAATGCAAACAATTCAAATCGTCGTGCAATTAAATTAGTACATGCACATTCCCTAAATCACTTGCATATCAATAAGAAAAATAATAAAAAAAGACCCAGCCAACATAATATATTTTAAACAAACATAAATAAAGATTTTTATGAAGACAATTCATCATTATAAGGTGATCAATTGGTCAGTAAATAAGAATGCAGAATTGAAGTTAGGATTTTTGAAGATATCAAAATCAAAGCAACATAATATTAAAATATTTTTTGATAAGTTTTAAGTTAGGGTGGGTGCTATAGTAATTGTAAATTCTAAATCTAATGGTCAAAAATAAGTCAACATAAGAATTTATCTCCAACACTTTTTTTGTGCATTTTTTTCTTAAAATAAACGCATTACATTTATTTATTTTTGACCATTAGATTTAGAATGTACAATTACTGCACCATGTTGTTACCATAGCAAAGATCCTATATTGATTTTAAAAAACCCATTGAAATTTTTAAATATAATATCCATCTCCTATAATTATAATTGTTACTACAAAAAAAATGTACTCTATAATACATTAATCATCAATCTCTGAAGACTGAAGCTAACTGAAATGGTTACCAAGATATATTATTGCATTTTAAAATAATTTAAAAGATAACAACTGTAAAAAGATAATGTAAGAAAGAACTGTCACCAAAATAAGGAGAAAAAAAGTATTTCTAGATAAGCGGTATACCATAATAAAACTATACACGATGAAGATTAAAAATACCAACAATAAAATAACACTAGTTATCGCTAAATAAATACATCAAGCAACTTCAACAAGCTCTCTGTTAGTACAAACATGAATATTTAGTAAATACATTAAGGAGATTAATCTCCCACTCACCCCTTTACCACTGGTGTCTAACCTGAAGTTATTTGCATCAACCGTACTATTCGAGTTATTTGTCATTGTTAACAAACTCTGAAATTACAGCCCAGATCACCGTTAATATCATTACATATTGCTAAGTTTAATCCCACTTGTTCATATCCATATCAAACTAAACTAACCGCAAAATCACCGAACGTTACTACTATACAAGGTCTAGCAGAGGAATAGCCATTTTCAAGTATTGGATTATCTTCTGTTATGATAGCTACATTAAGCCGACACATATAAGAGTGTTTTTTAATAACTTAATAAGAATCACGACTTACTTCAATAGGAAAGTTTAGTGGTCTTTTTATTTTTTTATTATTTGCTAATAGACCATCGAACTAAGCGATATTTAAAAAAAAAATGTATTGTATTCTCAGGTCAAAAGCAATGGATGCAGTTGAAAGATTGGCTAAGTTTAAATGGTCATTTGCGGGACATGTTACCAGATTAAAAGACCAAAGATGGACTAAAAGGGTAGTAGAGTGGAGACCTCTAGAAGACAATAGAAGTAGAGGGAGACCCCTCACACAATGGTCAGATAATATGAAGAGAAATTACTGGTGACTGGATATAGAAAGCGCAAGGCAGGGATGTACGGGGGAGCCTCGTGTTCAGCAGTGGACAGGAATGGCTGTGTGATGATAAATTTTGAAATTACTCCGCCCGTGATGTCACTAGTTCTCGTCGGTGAGTTGTTGTGACATTTAAAAGTAGAGCCACATAGTTGTCAAAATATACCAAGCGTTGAAAAAATGGCTTCCCGGAAACCAGAAATCTATCACAACGCATGTCAAAACTGTAATTGATTGGTTGATTCACAAGAGCTAGTGACGTTGTTCAAAGTAGTTCATTTTTATAAAAACAAATTTTATTAATCTTTTCATACATTTTTGAGAAACTTCGCCTTACAATTAAACGCTTACCATGTGTAAGGAAACATTTTTTGTATCCAATTTCAACTAGCACTAAACTTCCTCATTGTAAAATTGTTTTGTCGAGTTGTATTGCATATTGTTACTGTTAAAGTGTATATGCACCACAATGCTCGCCCTATACATTAAGGACCTGGCCCCGGAGGAGATTTAGCAATAAGAGTGCACTCATCCTTAACTCAGTAGTCCGGCTCCTAAAAGACCTAAGCTTGGAGGGCAAGAACTAATTTAGGGGAAGCTGTCACAATAAGGGTACACAGGTCACAATGAGGTCAGGAGCATATTAAAATCATTACTTTTTAATCAGCTCTTTTCTAAATGATATAAACGTACTAAGTGTTACACTTGTTTTACTATTTATACTATGATACATCGCCTCTGCTACTTCAATAATTTTTATATTTAAACTCATTATTTATTGTTAATTTGCTGCGTACCTATGCTGTATTTTCTTGTTTAAATTTCCTTTGTAATTTCTTTATGTTTTGCTGATTTTATTTTATGTATCTATATTTTCTTCACTTCTGTACAGGTGTTTTGTATTTTGTTTCATTATAATTGTTCTTCATTATTATTTTATGCTTTGTGAAAGACATAAGCCGTCGAAACAAATAAATAAATATGTAGCACTGACCCCTATCTTCCAGAATAAGAATAAGCAGCATAATGCTTTGACACAACACAGATTTTTAACCAGACTTTGTAGGACTTTTAGGTTAGTAAAAATAAAAATAATCAGATCACATGGCAACAATACAATGGCTCTATTACTCAACTACTTGGATATTATTATTGTTAACTTTAAGAAAACTCCCATATGTTACTTTTTCAGAATTTTCATTGTAGGTAGGATTGATCCTAGTGATTAGGAAGGAAAGTGAATGACAACAGACAAGAAGTAACTTATCAAATAATATGACTTAAATTAAATGTTCGTAAAATCCCTATGTAGTTACTCAAAAAAACATCGTATAGGTAATAGATTATAACTATTTTGAATACATTTGGCATTTCGCCTATGTTATTTCAATACGAATGAGCCAAAAAAATTAAAATACATTATTTTTGCATTTTCGATTGAATGGGACAAGCCGTATTGATCGGTATATTTGAATTTTGAAATCGACCAAACTGCTTGCGTTTGGTTAAATTCAGTACCCCGAATGAATCCTCTCTACTGAAGAAGCAAAGCAATATCGTGTATATGCCTAAATCCAATACAGCGGATGAGATGTACCTATTTGCGTGAAGACAACGCCGCAAATACACCATACATAACTGCTAGTTTAACTGCCACAATTAACTTCAAATATGATAGTTTAAAACAGATTTTCTAATATAAATCAACTACTCAAAATAAACTAAATTTATTTTATTTTTTTACAAAATCACAAGGTTTTTTTGGCCCAGGAGGGCATTTTTTTTTGGAACATTTTTTGAACATTTGAACATTTTGACAAGTGGTTTTTTTTTTAAGTGTAGAGTGTGGTATACCAAGATAATCTTAATGATATGTTACATTGTAAATAATACGATCGAACAAATGGGTCGTTTCTACATCAGTTCAATCAGAAATCAGCAATCAAATAACTAATCAAACGTGCCCTGTTTAAAATTTCCTATTAACACAGTTATTTGTCCCCTAGACCTTATATTGTTTTCAGTAAACCTGAGTCGGTTATCTATAATTTAAAATATCAATAAACAATGAGATGAATTGTTAAATATTTATATTGCTGCAAGCATCTTAGTAGGTGTTCAATGCATGTTATTTATCTTGTTTAGTGGATACTAATAAATTGATTAATTGTTACTTTATTAGATACACAAATAGAAACGAATATCTAATTTATAATATTTTAATGACAAAACAGGGATATTAAAACCAGTTTACTATTTTCGTATTTTTAAAGAGTTACAAATATTATGTTAGTTACTCAGAATTATAAGAATTATCTATTCTTGTGCTAAAAAAGATACATAAATATGATAATTAATTTTATGAAGTGAGTAGAAATTGAAGTTAAAATTGAGGAATTTTTTTATGATTTAAAGCTAACAGAGAACCCAACAGAGCAGTTCTACTATGTTTTAGCTGTATGCCCGCAATCCGCAGACAAAGATCCTTTTTATAAAAAAATATTTAAAATTTGCTTCGTTAGAATTGTGAATAAAATTTGTAAATGTGTAAAAAAAACAGCAAATTAGCAAAAAGCTAAAATTTAAAATTTTTAATAATTTTCTGAAATTAAAAATTTGTACAGTCGGAATATTTACACATTTTAGTTTCCCTTAACCCAGATTAATACATTTGTCTTTGTTAATATTTGATTATTTGATTTTAATGACATGTGTAGGTTTTTTTTTACCTGGGCGCCAGATATAGTTGCCCCTAGCACATTTAGTAACTCCGCACACAAAGATGGATACTTTGATATCAGCTGAGACTGAAAGCAATCTGCAAGAAAACCTTTATATTTACCATTGTTGATTATTTACAGTTACGGTCATTAAATTACAATAAATCAGTAGTCAATTTTCTTATAAATTCCTTTGCATTTAAAACATTTGCAAAAGTGGTGATTAAAACTACATATGAGTAATTTTATTTTTAAATGATGTAATGTAATGTTTAAATTAAATTTAGATAGTTGTACAAAAAAAATAACAACTAGTAATTCCTTAACTAATAAATATTACATAAAATAATACATTTTCAGTTTAGAATACAGAAGGATTGTGGCTGGTTCAATATTCTTGCACAAAATCATATCTAATTATATAGATACCATGATATCCATGTTCAGATTAACCACAATATACCTCACCTTAATTTGCGTACCAATGCTGTCATTTCTGCAGCAAATTTTAGAACCAATGCCGGACCCTTCTCACCTCTGCCAAAGATCCTCGGAACAGTAAACAAAATCTCACTAAACAGTACTGTCGATGTGTTCTTACAGCAAAGGTAAGCATTCAAGAAGCAAGCGGTATTATCACTCCTAGCTTAAAGGTGACACACTTGCTTTGTCTGCCTAGATGCCTACTATACTTTTAAACAGTTTCGTTAATAGTTCCTAAGATTCTAAGACTGTAAAAATTGTGTAGATTATGTTTAATCAACATTTCTGGTGTCACTCTAGCTACCTATATGGATATTTGTTTTGAATGAAAACCATCGCCATCACACGAAATAATGCGATAACCCAGCATCCCTAATCTCTTTTGGCACCTCATCAAACATATTTGGTTCTTATGGTACAGATTGTTCCTTGATTCTTGTTTTTAGGAGTCTGAAACATTCACCTTCCCTCATAAATTACGCTGAATATACATATAATAATATGCTTTTGTTTATACGCCATCCAGAAAAGGGAAATTCATATCTAATAGCATTCCCGATTATTCTATTTCTGCTTTAGAAAATCTTTATATTATTCAACTTTGGAAAAATATTAACATCACAAGTGTTTTTTATTAATTTTAAAGTTATTCTCAATGACACAATTCGTCAGGAACAATTGAAAATTTAGCAATATATTAAATTCCACAGACAATTCCGTTGGTAATTGTGGTCAACCACTTAACCAGTGATTAAGAAGTATTGTCATCTTAGTTTTATTAATACCATTAATTTTAAATAACTATTTCACTAAATGAATCACTGCATATCGTTTTCCCGTTAAGTCAGGAAATAAGTTTTGATTTATATATTTTTTTTCTGCATACTTGTCATTTCAATTGAACAAAAACACAATTACTAACTTGTAAAACAATTCATGTTTAAGATTTATTAATAAATTATCCCGAAGACTCAATCAACTTACCATATATAAATGGAATAACTTCAACATGCAGTAATGCTGGTTTGAAAACCAATTTCGAAAAATCTGCGATATGATTTGATAAATAATTCCTCCAGGTCAGATATGGATCATATAATCCTTCCAACAGATGACAAAATGATACAATTATTGCTTTTAGTCCCTCGATTTCCTCATCTGTCTTTTCGCTGCTGTCCATCAGCTGAAAATATGACAGTTAAAAATAATTCAGTTTAAAACAAGCATGGAATGACCAAACAATTCATGAAAAACAGTATTGATAATGAGTTAAATTGCCACACTCCAAAAATAAGTGTAACATAAATTCTGTACCTCAGAGGCAGATGGATGCTAATCCAATCGTCAAATGTTCAACCAAAGCCTGAAAAACCTACTTTTTCTAAGTGATTTCTAATGATTTATAGCATTCATTTGTATTTTCAGTATCTCAATACATTAGTTCTTTCATTATAAGACTTACATTTCTTCAAAATCAATGGATATGATCATAAACTGGATATGAAAATCAAAATGTCATTTCATCAAATTCTGTATTTGCATCCGTCTGCCTCTGAGGTACAGAATTGTGGTAATAAGATTTCAGAAAATGTATATTCACTAACAGTGATCGTAAAAACGACCAAAGAAAATGTTAGTTCTGGGAGATATTACGCGATCCACCGAAAGTGGATAGTATAAAAATATACATGCCAAACTATGTCATAGAATGCCTGCAAGTCAGCGGTTTGCACAATAAACTGAGTTAAACCCATATTTTCTCTGCTTTTTGTCAGTTATGTTTCACTATTCGAATGTGTATTTTGATCACTCACTGACTAGAACTTGTGACATTGCAGGAGGTGTAATTTCAAAGTTTCGGTGGGTATTTTCAAAATAACAAAACTTTGAAAAATCATAGCAATGATAATAAGGATACAAAATTTTTTTTGTTACTTAGTTTGATAGTATATTAACAAACAAATTAATAATTCAAAACAACCGATCTTCCTCAGTAAGCCCAACATAATGCTTTAAGATAAAGTAATAAAGAATAAAGCAAACCTTTTCAATATACTTGGTGGTAATTGGGGCCGAGAAGCTGACATAATCACATGATGCTATAAAAGGAATGTTGTCAAAGTTTCTGCAGATAACAAGAAGACAGCGGAGTAGAAGATTAACTTCTTCCAAATCTCGTAAGCATATTTTTGTGTTCTGTAAAATAACAAAATAAGAATCAAAACATTTTTCCTTAGCACACAGTATTTGTAAATGCTAACTTTTATTCAGAACATCAAAACAGAAATAACTTATATTTTCATATCAAACCTCAAAAATGAAACATTAACAATAACTAAGTATGTAGTTATTTTACATTTGTCTAGTAAAATGAATGTTGGATATTATTTCGATTTGTTTTCAACTCAACCTGGTATTTTTTTAAGTTCATCTTTGTGACCTCTGAATTCAATATAACATCAGAAAACACTAAAAATATATTTTTTTAATATTTAAAAATAGCTTCTCAATTCTGAACAAGATCAGAAAACTGCCTAAAATTAGGTACCCCATATAATGAAATTGTAGATTATGGTTGCAATTTTCTTTTTTATTCTTGTTTAGGAGTATTTTTTTACTTATTTATGGTGTCATATTTATGTTTGTAAATATTCATAGCCGTTTTTGTCATGTTTCAAAAATAATTTGGGTAGATTCCCTGTTTTTGTTAAAAACCATAAATTGATGGAAAATGAATGTTGTGTATGTCCAAATTTTTGTCTACAAATACTGGGTCTTATATTCTAGGGAGAATTATGTGTTAAATCAATAATTTATCTTTTTAAAATTTATTAATCTTTATTCTTTGTATTTTATTTTATTTTATTTTATTTGGGAAATCAACAGTTCTACATACATATTTTTAGTAAACAAACAGATATAGTGTATAAACTCAGAGCTAATAACAGATTTCCACATAGTATACAAAGTTAGTAAAGAAAATATATAACATATCAAATAAAATACATACAATTTATACATATAAAAATGTTATTTTCATGTACTCAATAATCAAAGATTTTATAAATATTTATTTTAAGAACATTAAGTTACTGTAAATTGGGCGGGATAAGGACAAAAATGCTTGAAGAGAGGATAAGGAGGGGAGGGGAGATGTACATATTTATTATTATAATGTCTACTAAGTTACATAATACATTTTTAGTGTAAATTTTAAATCTGACAGAGTGATGTTTGTGTAATCTATATTTTTAAATTTTATATTGTACATTGAAAAAGTCCTATGAAAAAAAGCATTTTTAACATACGATGTTTTACTTATTTGTACATGAAACAGGTGGTACCGTCTACAAATCCTGGCTGGCACATGTATTGTTATTAAACCAAGCAGCTCTGTACAGGCAACCATTCCTGTCATAATTTTGTAAAGCAGTAGTTGGTCCGCACACACTCTGCGGTATTGTAGAGAAATGATTCCATGTAAGATGGAGGCAGTGAGAGTAGATACATAAGAAATACCGGTTTTGTATTTAAGGTACTTTATAAATTAGTTTTGAATATTTTCTATTCTACTTATATATATGGCATACTGGGGATTCCATATCTGAGAGGCGTATTCCAATTGGCTTCTGACAAATGTATAATATAATGAAATAAGGGCCTTTGGATTATCAAAGTGTTTACTCATTCGAATTATGAAACCTAACATGCTCAATGCTTTGGAGGTAATTTTATTGATATGAGATTCAAAAAGTAGTTCTGAGTCTAAAACAATACCAAGATCTTTAATTTCGTGCTTTCTCATCAGTACATTATTGTTTAGTTTGTAATCAAAATTAAGAATTGTTCTTTTCCTTGTGAATGTAATACAGACACATTTATTTATATTCAAAAACAGTTTATTTTCAATACAATAGTCAGTTAGACGATTAAGATCGTCTTGAATCATGAGGCAATCTTCTCGAGATTTAACTTTAGCGTATATTTTCATATCATCAGCATAGAGAAGAAATTTTGAATAACGAAAGCAAACATCAATGTCATTTATATATATAAGAAATAATAGGGGACCGAGTAGACTTCCCTGGGGAACACCAGAGGATATTTCTGCCCAGTCAAATTTATACCCACCAATTACTACCGATTGACATCGATTACTAATATATGATATCAGCCAGCGCAGAAGATCACCATGTATACCTATAGCCAAAAGTTTGCGTGTTAAGACTGAATGATCAACTTTGTCAAAGGCTTTACTGTAGTCAGTATATATAGCATCAGTATGGAAACCACTTTCCATTGTGTTTAAAATATCATTTGTAAATAAAGTAAGGTTTGTAACAGTCGAGCGTCCGGAGAAAAAGCCATGTTGTTGAGGACAGATATAAGTATTAATTATGTTCAAAGCATAATACTACTAAATTACTAATATTTTTTCAACCCTCCATTTCCCTTATCTTTATCCTCTTTTCGTATCTATGAACCCTCGTCCTAATCCTTTCATATATAGCTCCAAGAGTGTTCAACGTCTTAGATGAACATATTAAATTTTCCAAAACAACATCTATATTTAAGATGAAGATCCATAATTGGATTTTATCAAGGGGTAGAGACCACTGTTTAAGATTGCTTCGGGAATAAATATATAATATCGATGCTGTCATTATTATCCATATACGTATATATGATATCATCTTTAAATAAACTTAATAGTGATTCATAATTATTTGTAAATATATATATTAACTTTATTATTATGTTTATTAAATTACATATTCTACCATATATGTAGATGTGTTACTATTATTACTTTATTGTATTATTTTGTATTTATTTTTACTATCAATTAATTACCAAATTGAATTATAAAATTACATTAAATTATTAATAACATATTGGCATGTATTATTATATAACTTTTCTGCATTCCATTTTTCGACATGTATAAATTTTTATTTTTTATAATTTTCTATTATTATTTTGTATATTGTTTTGTATATTGTGTTGATTATTTTGTATATTGTTTAATATGTTAATAAATGTTGTTGATTTATATATAGAAGAGTCCCGACTTAACATGAAATTTTCTAAGATAAAATTGTGTATTTTGTGCATTAATTAATAAAAATCGATGTATGGTTTGTTCACTTTTGTTTTATTATGCATATTAATTTATTGCAATACTAATATTGTATAAAGTGTCATCTAAGCAATATTTTATAATATTCAGAGTTTGTCCAAATGTTTGTAGCCAAAGACAGGATTTCACCCCCTAAGGAATTGCTAAGATTCACAAATTACATACCAAGAAAAGTAGATCTTTTCTATGCTGGGATTACCAGTTTTAGACTCTTCCTCTCTAACTATGTATCATAATGTGTATTAGTGACTTATTTGTCTTGGTTTATTTATTTTTTTATGGACCTTAAAAATCTATTGTACTTCTTTTTTTTAAACATGTTTTTGTAATTACCTAATTATATAATTTATGTACATTGTAATTGACAGTAGTGCTATATTGTAAATTTAATTCAATTACAACAGAGATGAAGAACATTTTAGAGAAACTTAAAATATTGTCAATTAAACCAACAAGTCCAAGAAGTATAAAAATTGAAAAACGTTTTCAGGCTTTGCCTAATAGGTGTAATAATGAATCAAATGAATCTCATCCACATTAATAAAGGTTTCATCTTGTTACCTTCACAAAAATCAACAGATGGAAGAATTAAGGAAATATGATTAGTGAATGTTATACAGTGTGCAAAGTGGCGACTTAAACCAGCCAATGAGAGGGTATAATCCCTGTAAATGCTTAGACTTCCAAATTTCCATCTTTAAATGTGCTACATTTCTGTTGTAATGTGTTTATATTTTATAATGTATAAGGTGAAGAATTGTTAGTTTCCCAAATAAATGTTTTAGTTAGTTCTATTCATACTCACATATTGAACTCTATCTTTTGATATGTAAAGAAATTTTCCAATGGCAGCCAGAAGTTCATCAGGCAACTTGGCCAGAGCTGGGACACTATCTCCTCTGATCTCCGACCACAGGGGAATTGCCTTGAAATCCAGTCCTGATTGGGTTTCCCATATATCCACAAACCCTTGTACAAATTGCCAAAAGAATTTTTCGTCATTCTGTTAAAGAAAATACAAAAAAATATTCATATTGCATTGCTGGATAAGGAAAAAAAACATTTATAAATTTAACTTAGTTTGAAATCACATAATATCAAATAATAAAATACCCAATTGGAATATTTAATCACGTAAAAATGTAATAAAGGTGATTTTAATAAACAAAAAAACATATTTTTTTTATTTATTAACGCCTACAGGACTTTCACTTAGATGATTTTACACATATACAGGATGTTCTTAAAACCCTGTCACATCCGAAACCACGATGATCAGTATGAGCAAGAAGACATATTGGCACATTAAAATAATTTTTCAGAACGACTAAAATCTTAAAAAATAAAAGATAAATAAAAAACTAATGGTTGCTTACTTCTGCAGGGGGGAAACGAAGAGGGGGATGCCTGATACACTGTTAATCGCACGGCCGCGCCCCCCTCGCTTCTCCCCTGCAGAAGTAAGCAACCATTTGTTTTTTTTAAATATTTTTTTTTTACAAATTTTCTTTGTTCCAAATATTTTTTTTAATATGCTAATGTGTCTTCTTGCCCATACTGATCATCGTAGTTTCGGATGTGACAGGGTTTAAAGAACACCTTGTATTACATACAGATGCTTATACCTATGCAAACACAAAATACTACAGAAAATAACAATAAACAGGTTTTTTTATTTAATATTTTCATTTTCATTGTTCCTGAACTGGCACCTGAAGTCTAAGACTTCCATGTAACAAAAATTATCTAAATACACTGCAATTGGAGTACGAATACAGTGCCCTATGCACCACAGGGTGCAGATAACGAAATGGTGATGATGTCTTGTAGAGATCAGCGTATTGGCTATGATGGATTATTTATGGTTTCAATTCCAGAAAAGGTTGATGCACAGTTATTAACTAGTTTATAATGGTCTCAAAATTTAAATAATTTAAGGTAAATGAGTACTCAAAAAATCATTAACTAAAAGATACCATAGTGAGTATGAGTTTTTTTGTATTTTTTTTAAAGCTAAGCCTCTATTTAGAGGCTCATCAGCAGATGGGATATGGAAGGAGGTAATGAGAAATACACTACAACACCCAGACCGATTGAGAAAAAATCTTTCTTGGATTTTTTTCTTGCAACTGGCTCCCGCCATTGAACCTGCGATGCCAGTTTCACAGTTAGCCGTCTAACCAATTGCACCACAGCGCCTGAATATTATTAAAATGACGTGAGATACTTTTCCTTCATTTAACAAATTACTATCAGGCGTAGTTGGTTAGTAGGCAAACTATAAAACTGGTGTCGCGGATTCGGTTCTCAACAGTTGAAATAAAAACTGTCCAAGAAAAAATATTTTTAATTGGTCTTGGTGTTGTAAAGTATTTTTCAAAACTTTCTTCCATATCATCTCTTATTGCTGACAAGCCTTTAAAACCGAGGTTAAGCGGGTTTTTTGTGATTTTTAAAATAATAAAATGTGACGCAATCGGGATGCAGATTAGAGAAAGAAGTTCATCGTATAAAACAATTTCAAACAGTTCATTTAAAGTGTTTTTAACATTATTCATAATTTTTTTACTTATCTAAGTAAATACCTAGTATCAATAGTGGATCTGGCGTATTCTAGGTATAGTCAACACTTGGTTAGTTTAAAGATTATAAATGTAGAATTATAAGATTAGAAAAATATTTACAGTAAGTTAAATACACGAATGACAAAATCGGAACAATGATGAATCAATAGAAGTTAGTCATTGAAATCTCATACACTTTAGACAATGCCATGAAACAAAATTAATAACACCTGAGATGCATAAATTATATTTTTAATTCATTTCTGATAAAACTGAATTTTACAATTTTAAGATACTTCAATGTCTTATGATTGATTGTTGTGTAAATATTTGATAAAAATAACTGTTTTACAATCATTAAAAAAACTGATTGAGTATGTGAATCATGGCATTGCTAATAGTCTAACTATGACTAATAGAAAATTTTCTCTTCACAGCAAATGTAAATAAAATTAGAATTAGCATAAGCTATATTCAGATATTATAGAGTGGGTGTTCGCAATCCATATATTTTGTCATGTTTAAAAAACAGTTCAATATTTATTTTAATAAAACACATTTATCTACCTATATAATATTTATATCTCAGAGTAATAACGCGCTGCCCGCTTTCAGAGGAACCATTTTGCTCTATTAAATAAAATAAAAAGCGTCGCAATTCTTTTGTTTAACAACAGACTTGTACCTGACGGTTTTGTCACTGTGCTTGGCTTTGCTCATAAATATTGTGGACATTTTCTTATAATAATAATAAAAATGTATTATAGAAATATAAATTTAAATAATCCTACATTTAAATAGGTGTAAATTTGTTGCAACAAAAAGGGAAAACAATTTTGAGTAGAAAATATGGAAGTCCAGGAATTTACAGGGCATATGAACTGTCATTGGCTGGTTAAGTCCAGCCTGTCTCCAAACATTTGAACATACTCAAAACATTGTTGAATTACATAAGTAATTAAATGCAAATAAAAACCAATTTGGCAATTTTCAACCTGAGTACCAAAAGTCCATTGTTTTTATGCAAACTGTAGGCAATTTCGAGATTGATAATCGTTTAATGGTTTTTACCCATATGGGCGGCTTTATAAGCGGTAGCGCGTTATTACTCTGAAATTCTATACTTATACATAAACGCATTTATAAATCATCCTCTTCCTCTTTTCGCACCAAGTGGTGCATAGGGCACTGCATGGGTAAAAGAAATGCGGGGTTTTTCGATAATCTGTTACATAAAGGTAAGATTATCAGTCCTACGCTTCATGAGCCAGTCCAGAAACAATGAAATATTTCAATTTAAACTACCTTCAAAATCAATACTTCACATCCACCTTGCCAGGAATTGAGCCCAGGACCTCAAGAATGGTAGGCGAAGAGGCCAACCACTACTCTACGAGGCGGACTTACCTTCACTCGATTTCCTTTCGGATCCTTTAGGATTTTCACCTGAGAATAACCATCGAATCGAAAGCACTCGTCTAGAGTTCTAGTTCTATTTCAGACACAGAACTGTATTCTTCATCCACCTAGACACAATTTTTTTTTCTGTTGTACCAATTTTTCTAATTGTTCTGGTTTTGTTAATTAAACATGTTTATTAATTCTATATTTTATGTATAAATTTTAATATTACATACAGAGTTCAACTGTTTATTTTTTATGTAATACCCTAGGGCAAATAACATACTGAGATTCTGCACTCTAATGGGTCTTTGAAAGAATGTCATATACTTTATTTTTGATAAACTAATGTCAAAAAAATTGGCACAATATTGGCCGTTTTATTTGCAAACCGAGTAAAAAAGATGTCTGGCGTAGTTGAATAATAAATAATCAATTATTGTATTAAAAAAGTAATGATTTATTAAACTGATTGGCAATGTTATGTATTTACAGTTATGACTCGATTTACGTTGAAGTTATTGAGAGCAAATTAATTTTACATTTTATAAACAAAGAATAACTTCATTGATAATAATAGGAATTATATAAGGCGTCATTTTCAAGATAAATTAACTTTTGGCGATATATAAATATTAAAAAACATACATACTTATTTTAATGTGGTAAGAAATTAATATCCTTCTTAACCTTTTTGAGACCTATCCAGCGAAGTTAATATTGTATTGTTTCAATTAAAAACGCTGATTTAATGAATCTAACTATATGTCATAATTTATTAAACCTTTTTTCGCACCTGATCGTTCAAAAGACACTGCATTGGTAAAGCACATTGCAGTGTATCTTGATTATTTGTCACAGGAATTTAAGGTGATCAGTCTCACGCTTCAGGTACAAGTCCAAGGACAAAGTAATATTGCAGTGTAAAAGCACCTTACAAACTAATATTTTATGTTGACCCTCCCAGGAATCGAACCTAGGACTTTAAGCATGGTAGAACACTAAAAACACCGCGAGCCGGACTTTTCGTCACTCGATTTCCTTTTTCAGGATTTTCAGCTGAGAGTAGGCATCAATTCCAAAACACTCTTCTAGGATTCTGATTCTATTACAGAAATTATTATTAGACAGAAACAGACAAAACTACAGCTTTTGTATTTATTTGGACTACTGTTTTGTTTTGCTTAGTATATTTATAAACATTAAATTATGTCAACAATGTTTTGAGTATGTCCAAATGTTTGCAGACTGGCTGGATTTGAGGAAGGAGCAAATCCCTAGTAAAAAAATAGCTGGTAAAAGAAGAAGTATAAAAATTGGAAAATTGTTTCCAAGCTAGTTTTCCTAGTGGGTGAAGTGGTTCAGCCGGGTGAATCTCACCCACATGATGAAGGTTTCAGATCTTTAATTTCACAAAAGTCAACAGATGGCAGAGTAAAGAAAATGTGGATGTTTAAACATAGGCAGAATGTTGCAGTGTTTAAAGAGGGCCACTTAAACCAGCCAATGACAGGTCATGAGCTCTGTAAATGCCTAGACTTCCATATGCCCTTCTCAAAAATGTTTTCCCTCTCTGTTGCAAAAAATTTAGATTAAATTATGTAACTTAAAACAAGATCAAAATAAAATGTTTTATATAATTTAAAAAAATAAATTGATAGCTAATGTTTATTAATAACTCCACTACCTACAGTACCACCAGGGCTAGTATTCTAAACGAAATCATAGCGCGGTATAGCGCGTTTTTACGTACTAAATACGCATTATAGCGCGCTGTAAACGCGTTCGGAATACCAGCCCAGGGGTGGAATTATGAATCTTCTCTATCCCTCCTAGAGAGTGGTTAATTTAGGGATATTTATTTTTTCCATGCGGATAATTTTTGCTTTATATGATTTGCCCACTAATGATTAAACGTCAAAAATAAGAACACGTGAATACAAACATGATGGTTTTTATTTAGTACACTATTGCGACCTTAAGCATTACCCAAAACAGATAGTTAGATTGAATTGATCAAACCATATTAGTTTTTTTTCCGATTTTAAAGCAGTTTTATACACGATTTGATGTTTAATCATCAGTGTTGCCATATATGAAGCAAAAATTAGCCGCATGGAAAAAATAAATATCCCCAAATTAACCACTCTCTAGTTGATAGAGAAGATTCATAATTGCACCCCAGAATTGATGTATTTATTTTCTAATATTTCGTATTATTAATGTCACAAGAGTATCGTAATAATGTACACTATAGTCCTTAAAATACAGCATGATTAGAATGTCAGTTGTCAGAAAAACTGACGACATAACTTTGTAATAACATCTAAGGAGTGATTTATATTGAGACACAAAAAATCATTCGTATTTGGTATGTTAATTGATTTTTTTAATACAATGCTTGACCTATAAATCAACATAAATATATAAAATCAGCTTTAAAGCTAAAAAAAACTAAAAGAAACCTAATTATTAATGACATTCTTACAAGGTTACATCATTTTGCAAAAACGTAGATGGCCAAATTGATCAATGTAATTTGGTCAAATAAAAAAAAAAATTGTTCGATAATGTTCACGAAAAAAGTATAAATGTCTTATTTTTTGGTGAATAATTGTATTCAACACACTATAATAGGCTTGTTTTTGCGTTTTTATATAAATTTTCGGAAACAGAGTTTCATGTAATTTTCCATCACTATTGACATGAATTTGACAGCTGTCATTTTAATCAAGGTAAATTTTAAGGACTATAGTAGATCAGTCTTCCACTCAGCTTATATATAATAGGTTTATCTTATAAAATAACTAATGTTATTGGGTTTGCAAAACGTAAATCAACACAAAATATGTGTCCTATAAAGGGTTTGTGGTACTTAAAGTAGAAAGTAAACATTAAAACAAACAATTTGGAGCAGCATGAATTAGTTGAAAATTTGAGTCCCTTAGAGAACCGTTAATTGAAATTAATCTTATTAATCTTAAATCAAATGCTGTAAATTATGTCCTCTGTTACAATCAATCTCTCTTTTATGTTCCTTATCAAAATCAAAATTTATTGTTACTCAAATTCTGCATGTGTAGTAAATTCTTTGCAAGATTTGGAATTCTCTGGGATAGACCTTCCTGTATTTCCGCGTGAGATGTAAGAGGGTGGGTATGGCTTAGCTCCAAAGCCATACGTAGAGAGCATGTTCGCTAAGTATAATGTGTAAACCCTTATTTTATTGTCCTTGTGTGACAAATTTATTATTCTTTCTTTTATACTATTCAATTCACTATGTAATTGGCTTAGGCCATAAATATTTTAAATAAATAAAATTTATTTTAGTATTTTGAAAAAGACTTTTGTTTCATCAATTATTTATTTACTTAATACTGCAGTGTCGGTTTTCTTGCAGTCTCTATGTTTATTATTTTATTAAAAACAATGACATGTGCATCAATTATTGTAAAATTAGCGTAAAATTACTATTGCCGAAATAACAGTTATTTATTGAATTTCAACTAAGTTATGCACAATAATTGATCGTTATCAATCTTATCACAAGTGCACAAAATTCGACTATGGTTTTATGGATTATTATTTTAAATGACCAAATGGTAAATAACGAAAAGATTTCTAATTACGAAACGATCAAAGTATCTATTCAACACCTGTATATAGGGGCTCACCTGAGTTGTATATTGAATCCAGAGGTGATAAATATTCGTTTTAGATTCCATAATAAAGGAATTTTGTTAGAAGAAAACTGTCACAAGCAACATATTATTCACATCAACTTAACTTTGTATTTTACATACATTAATAAATTAGGACTTAATAAAATTGGACGGTAAAACATCAATAACGGGTAATAAAAATATTTCAGGTTTCGGATGTAGACAAATTTTTGACGTTTTGACAGTTTCGTTATCGACAATACAGGCACACTTCGTTAAAACACGTAAATGTTTTTGTAAGCGCAGCATAAATTTCAAAGTGTCTACCTAGAAATTACACACCAAACGGGACTCGTACACATTGTATATTTTTTGTACAATTTTTATAATGTGCAGCACATATCATCGTTATTTTGACTAAACTGAAACCTTTTTAAAAACAAAGTAGTTCTTTAAATTTACTCAATAGTAAATTAACAAAGTATTTATAAAAAAAAAAAATTTTTACCTTTAGTTTCAGTTCAATATTTATCAATATATCAATAATAATTTACCGTATCATTTTTATTTTTTCTTCCACTTTAATTGAATTTGTAGAAACCTTGGAAACGCTTTTTAAAAAAATATGAATTTGTAATAATTTTTTCTCTAAATTTTTTATTCAAATGTTTGCTAGAAGATTTATTTTGTTCATTGAAATGACTAGATCAAAATTTATTTTGGCTTCTTTTTTCCTAGTTCAAAAGTTATTCAATTGAATAAAAAAGAAATATTGGCTAATTATTATTGGGTATTTTGTGTGTGCGAACTTGCGGACGTACATAAAATACGTTTAGGGACATCTCTCGGAATTTTTATGAAACTTTGTACATTAAATTTGTGGTTTAGTTCATTTTCCAGTTTTAGTTTTTGTATTATTTCATAGATATCGTAATTAATGGCGCAGAATCTAAAGTAAATGGACCAATTACTGAATGAAATCAAATTTTAGAAAAATTACTAAATTTAAAGAAATTATAGCATTATTACTGTTGTTTTATAAATTCTATTGACCTATAGTTATATTACCACCTAAATATATTTAATGTCATTTCTATTTTAGTATGTTTATTGTGTTTTAATGTTAGCACAATTTTTTATTTTTTTTATATCTTTCGTATTTTTCCAGTAGATCTTAATTCATTTTTTTAAATAAATGTATACCCACACACAAGCCATGTCTTAGTGGGATTTTTTTTGTATTAATGTAATAGTTTTTTTGTATATTTAACTTATTGTATAATGCAAATAAAAAATATAATAAATAAAAATAATTAAAATCTGTATGGACAAATCCTCTGGGCTTATAACCTATCATTGATTGGTAAACCAATGATCACATTATAGTGTGTGATTTTCAGAAATCTGCGTATACTTCAATACTTATTTTTGTTTTTTTATTTTAATAATTAATGTTTCCGTTTTTCATCAATATTTTATTTTTAAGAGCATTTATAACGCTGTGGCTTGGATTTAAAAGGGCCAATTTCATAAATCGTAATTTTACAGGACAGTAATTATTTAGCCATTTCGTGGCGTTAATGAACTTTTTGACATTTTTAAAACGAATATCAATAAAAAACATTACCACGTAATATTATTCATTCATACAAAAAAATATATATTTAAAAAAAACGTATCCCCAACTCTATGGGGTCAAGACAGAGCTCTTGTTGAAATGCAACATAATGGAACGTGGAAGCATGCATTGTTCTTCTTCTTGAGGTGCCTTGTCAGGTCCCTCCGACGTTGGCGATCACTACAGCGAAAACATATCGGTCCTGCGCTACTCCGCAGCCAGGACAACTGCTTATTGGATGTATTCGCCATAGTGATTCCTGGGAAAAGATGACCAGAGTGGTTTCCCGTTGCCTTCTCTGGTGGATTTTTCTGTCGGGGTTACTTTCCCTTAGCTGGTTGGTTCTGGTTTGGAGGCGCCAGAAACTCGCCTTTCACCCTCTCGTTATCTTCTGTGATCACTCCGTTATGAGTGTGATCCCATTGCCCGGAGTTTGCGACGTGGACGCTAACAAGTAAGACTAATAGTCAGTAGTGTTACCGGTGGAATGCAACTGGGCGTTTGCAGCATTTTATAGAATCTCACCCTCCAGCAAGATGTGACTCATTGTGATCCTACTGACAGTTTGAACTCCAATCATGCATTAAACAATACCAAAAACATTTTTTTTTACATAAACATATATTTTAATAAACATCTGGCAACACGCTTAATAGTACCCATATGCAATATTTCGAAGCAGTCTCCCGCAATGGTCTCTTCCCATAGACAAAATACAAACTTGTACACTTCTCCCGAAAATGGCTTCCATTTTGGAAAACTATATGTATCCATAGTAGAATTAGCAGCACAGCATAGATATCCAATTTAATTTAACTACTACTACTACCATCACGCCATTTCCCCGTAGGGGTAGGCAGAGAGAATGGACCGCCACACACGTCTATCCTGGCATACATTCCTAGCTTCTTCTACATGCATACATCTTGTCATACATGTCCTTCGGTTCTGTCTGCTTTTGACATGACCAGACTTAAGATTTTGGTTTATCTGATCACGCCACGTCTTCCTTGGTCATCCTCGTCTCACGTTACCGTTCATTTTCGCCATACCTACTTGTTTTACCATTCTTTCGTCGTCCATTCGTTCTACGTGACCAAACCATCTCAGAGACCCTTTCTTAATCTTTTCAATTATACTTGACTCAGATTTACACTCTCGCCTGATTTCATCATTCGTAACCCTGTCATACATTGATTTCCCACACATTCGTCTAAGAGATCGCATTTCAACTGCGTTCACTCGGTTTTCGTCCTTCCTCTGCCAGTTCCATGTTTCACTTCCATACATAAATGTTGGGACTAAAACTCCGTTGTGCACTGCCAGTTTAGCTTTGATTGACATATTCTTATTAGCAATTACTGTGCTTAGTGCTCCGTTCATTTTGTTGCTCTCCTTTCAACGTATTTTTCTACTCTTCCATCTCTTGAAAACATACTTCCCAAATACACAAATTCTTCTATTTGTTCGAGACATTCGTTGTTTACATTTATTATGCAGTCAGTAACCGCATGCAGTTAATTTAAATTCTTAATAATGTATTTTAATGCACTTTCCGCACCTAATGGTGCATAGGGCATTGCATCGAAACACCAATCGCAGCGTATGTTGATAATTTTTGTTACACGAAGGTAAGATGATCAGTCTTACGCTTCAGGTACCAGTCCAGAGACTATGAAATATTCCTGTATGAAAACACTCTTTTGAATAAATATTTCATCTCAACCACGTCGGGAATCGAACCCGAGACCTCTTGCGTGGTAAGCTGAACATCACACCACGAGGCCACACCACGAGGCCGAATCAAATTCTCGACGGCAGAAAATTAGAATCAATTTGTGATGGAATGAGGATGTTCAATGGTTTAAAAAAATATATTTGTCAATCTTGATCCAAATTTTTGAAATTTTATTTTATATGTATCGCATATTATCAGAGCTATAATTTTTTTAAGTTTTGTATTTCTAAAATTAATCAATCCGCGTGTCACGTCTCAAGTTGTCTTCCGCTTCTTCCCGGTAAGATCTGCCAATTGGTTTCTTGACGGTAAGTCAATCGGAAATCTTCCAAAACCCTCTTTTCATTGGTTGATTCATATGAACTAGTGACGTCGTTCAAAGTAGTTTTTTTTAACTAAAATATTTTTTGATATTTTTTCGTTCATTTTTAAGAAACTTTGCCTTACAATTTAATGCTTTAATTTTTACCGCACGTAAGAAAAAATTGTTTGTATCCAATTTCTCTTAGGGGTGAAGGTCCTTATTGGTTTACAATATTTTTCTTAAATTTTTTTTCCATTATTGTTTAGACGTTAATTTACATTTTAAATGTGGGTTTTTTTAAGAGTTAAATTGGGGGTTTGAATAAAAACAGCTGTTAAGATAGTATTATATTTATTTTAGATTAAACTGATGTTAACCATAGCAAAACATCGTAATGAAGCATAGAGAATTATTTACTCACGGACAGAAAGTGTAAGAAATTCTTTAAATAAAAGTTACATAATTTATTTATGATACAAAAACATTTCATGAATAATATAATTAGTAAAATGACTTACGCTAAAGACTTATTTATATAATTATATTAACGGGCAAATACTTTTTCTTCTTTGGACTAGATCAATTCTTAATATTCATACATTAATAAAAGATGGAAGTGTTCATATTTTTTACATTTTATGTACGTATTGTACGTGTATATTAATAAAATATTTACGAATCTTATGCCGATTCAATATGTACCTATTAGAAATAAAACAAATCTTTTGTTTGACAAACACATATCACAGAGTAAACAAGCGAAGAAAAAAAAGGTTTTAAAACTCCACAAAATAATACTTAAGAATTGAAGTGTGTTTAATTATTTTTGTATGTTGCTATTTGTATAACGTTTGTTTTTAATTGCTTTGTATCTGAAAATCTAACGATGTATGATTTACATTGTAGCAACTAAAAAAATATTTGAATTACTTTTTCTTTATTTACAGCGCCGTCAAGTCCCAGTTAGCAAGAAGTGTCTTCTGTCTTGGCATCAGGTGGTAACCGGCCGCAAAAAAAACAGTCAAACAACAAATCTCCTAGTCCGACGTGTAGACCGAAGACTAGAAAGGCTGACCCCAAGTAAATGGGACATACCAGGAGAAATAAGAATGATTTTTCATTATTTTCCAGTATTTTAATGTATAGGTAATTTTATGTGCATATTTTTGAAACGTTCGAATAATTCGTTGCGTGTTTTTTTAGTGTAAAAATGTAATTTACTCACGTAAAACATAAAAACACAAAATAAATATCATATGAGAATCTTTTAGAAAAGAAAATTAATTTTGTTTGAATCACTTTCAATCAACATTAACTAATATTTTTTGTAAGTTCTGAAACAATTTTATTATATTTGATGAAACCACCGATCTCAATAAATATTAGATTATAAATATTTACGTAGCACGTAGTATAATTCTGTGTTTTAAACTAGGACTTTAAAACGACATTTTGAATTTGTCCACACTGCCATTGTACCACTGTAGAAAGAAAGTTTACCGTATGCGTGTAGGTACATACGTGCAGTTTAGACATAAATAATTTAAGTATGCCCACGTGTAAGGGTACACGGGAAATTTTTTTTTAGACAAGGCTCTATTAAGTCAATTTTATTGTTTTTTTTACACAAAATTCAATGATGGTCAATGGTACCTGGTTGATGTAAATAGCATTTTACGTTAAAATAAAACTGCTTTTCGGATTTTTCGTTTGTACGGTATAATATGCTCTTCTACGTAGGTACAATTCAATTGTTCTTGATTACTGCATTTACTCATAATTAACCTTTTGCAGTGAAAATTTCCTGGATATTCGTTATGTTTACTGAAATGCTGTAACATAAGTTCAAGTAAAATATTATTTTTACACTGTTTGTTTATAAAGCGAAAACTATTTTTGATATGTAAAGTAAAATATCAAAGATATGTGTTTATCAAAAGAAAAACAACATAACAAAAGTCTTCTTTTTCGGTATCAACTAATAAAACTAAATTAAATACTCCCCTTATAATAAATAAATTAATACTTTTCTTGCGTAATTTTACAATATTTTAATAATTCTGCAGATACAGCTCAAGGCATCGAAATTCTTAATAGCTAAAATAATTAAAAGTACATCTTAAATTAATAAATAACTAACTTTTTACATTGGATTATTATTTTCAAATAAAAAATTAATTACTTAAGCCTTAATAGTTAAAATTATTGTTTAAATAAATAATATTACTGTATTTATATTAAGATAGGTAATTAGTGATGATAGGTTGTGCATTCAGGCATACTGGAACTATGAAAATATTTAGTTCGTCCAATCTGAAACAAAAAAAAATATTGTTGTATCACAGATAATAAAATGCCTGTTAAAAAAAAAGTAAGAATCATTTGAATAAAATAACAAATTTACATAACTACATTTGTAAAATATCTTTGAAGAGTAAATTACTAGAATACACACATTGATACATGTATACATATATAAACGCATACATAAACATACACACATACATATAACCACATTCATATTTCGTAGAAAAACAGAGGTCTCCATAGGAAAGAATAAATAAATTCTAAAAGATTTTGTTAAAAGCTTTTATTGATAATAAGTTAAACGATAAATAAGTTATTTATAAATCGTAAAGAAATGTGAAAAGTGTTTTTTTTTTGAGAAGGTTTTTCGTATGAAAAATATGAAGTTCCATAAAACTAAAATATAATTACAATATTTGAGTTTGTCAAAAGGTTTGTAGACAAAAGTCTAGATATCACCCCTTCGAAAGTCATTAAGATTAACAAATTACAACAGGGATAGAGAACATTTTAAAGAAGGAGATATGGAAGTCAAGGCATTTACAGGGCATAGAATCTGTCATTGGCTGGTTTAAATGGCCAAGGTGGGGTAAATAAACCAACTGGTTCAAGAAGAAGTTTTAAATTGGAAAATTGTTTTCAGGCGTTGCCAAGTGTGTAAAATTATTCAGTAAGATGAATCTGAAGAGATTTACTAGACAACGATAAAGGTTTTAGCTCTTTTACTTCACTAAAATCAACAAATGGAAGAATCGAAGAAATATGGATGTTCAAACATTGGCAAAATTGTGAATGTTACACAGTGTGTAAAGTGGCATCTTAAACCAGCCAATGACAGGTCATAAGCCCTGTAAATGCCTAAAATTTTTAAATTCTCTTCTTTAAAATGTTCTCCATCTCTTTATTTTTACCATAAATTAATTACCGAATTGAATTATTAAATTACCATAAATTATTAATAACTTATAGCTAGTATTATTATGTAACTTTTCTGCATTCCATTTTTTGGCATGTATAAATTTTTAGTATCTATATTTTTCTATTGTTATTTTGTATATTATTTTTATTATTTTGTATATTGTTTAAATTATTTTGTATATTGTTTAAATTATTTTGTATATTGTTTAATATGTTAATAAGTGTTTTTGATTTATATATAGAAGAGTCCCGACTCAACACGGAATTTTCTAACAAGTCGGGACATAAAAATTATTATTGTGTTCTATGATAAAATTGTGTATTTTGTGCAGTAAATAAATAAAAAATATAAAAAAATGTATCACGTAACTGTTGCCTGCAAGATAATAAGTCATATATCTAGGTAATTTCATTAATTCCATTTTTATTTGATTTATATTGTATTTAGTTACCTGCGTGCGGAGGCACATTGCTATTGGTTGAGCAGTGTGTTGGTCACCTCAGAGATGGACAGCAGAGGACTCCGGTCCGCCCTATCGGAGCGTGGCTGGCTGCACTGGCCGCTGTACTGTAATCAGTGTACACAAACGGGGGCATTCTATTACTCTGAATTACTTCAAATGGGCGGGGGAAAATGGAAAATGCAACTAACTCAGAATCAGGTTAAAGTCCCATAGTAGTCTTGAGGAATCCTTATCCTAAATAGCTCTATCACAACATGGCTCCCATATTTCTATAATCGAGTTATTTACAACTAGCTAAAATGCCCACAAATACTTAAATATTTCCCACCCAGGGAATAAGAGTAGGACATATAAAATGATATCTTTCAATGATACCCCGATCTCTATAACAGATAGTCAAATTCGTGACTTAGGTGTTATTATTGATTTGAAACTAATGTTTAATATTCATGTTGAATCAGTCCCGAAAAAAACATATAAAATGGTCTTTTATTATGCGAGTCGAAACCATTTAAACATACAAAAACATATGAAAAACTCTACAAAACATTTGTTTGTCCCCAGCTAGAATACTGAACTCCTATTTGGTCACCTTACTATAATGTAAGTATTAATAGACTGAAAGTATGCAGTACCATCCAATAAACTCTCTTAAATATCAAAGAATAATGTTAGACCAGATATTTTTATTCAAATTAATGAATAATAAAATTGATTCTCCTAACCTGCTTGAAAGACTTCCATTCCGTGTGCCATCTAGACTGACAATACAAAATCTTCTGCTTTACACAGAAAACGCGTCAACAAACTAATTTAAACAATCTACAATACCTAGAATATGCGACCAATATAACAATATATTTACTGAGGCTGATATTTTTGTGACCATGTATGTCAATTTAGGTAAAAAATTATAGAAATTTTGAGAGAAGCAGATATTTAACTTTATTACCACATACATATTTTTTCATTTCGTTTCTTTTACATTTATTATATTGAACATAATTTAAATTATTGTATTAAGTGTAAACAATTTTTTTGGTGTGTGCATTAGTTTCTTATACTAATATACAAAGAAATTGGCAATATTTGTATATATACTGTTTTTTTATCTAATAAAATAAATAAATTAAAAAACTAATTTTAAATTTTTTGACAAAACCACCATTCGTTAGCTAAAACAAAGGCACAAGTTTCACTGACGTTCATCTACCATAGTTTTAAATGTTTTCATAATCATTCCATGTCTGCTCCCTAGTTGGAGCATATGGTGTCCACGAAGATCCTCCGGGCATATTTTTCGGCTGGCAGCTCGTGTGCATCCTTCCAAGTCAGGTTCGCGTCTCGTAGTTCTGACATGAACTGCCGACGACGTCGAGAGCCCGATGCCTTTAAAGTAGGCAAGCGCGGCTAAGGCAGGCTCTCAGGAGGCATCCGCAGTACATGGCCGAGCCAACCGTATCACCTCCGCTTGATGACAGTTGTCATCTAACATACTTTTAAATGTTTTCAGAAATAACAATGACATAATTATCATTGTTCTACTATTATTTTCTAAATATTATTTAAAAAAAATTACAACGACGAGATTTTTGCTTTTAAGGTCACATAAATATTTTTAAGAATTGTGTCGTTAATTATCCTTTATTTTTGAAAATTCTCTTTTTAACATGTATATAAAAAAATATTTAAAAAATGTGCTAATTGAAAATATACAAAAACAAAAAAGGACAATTTTGGACTTTTGTAAATTGTTTATTTATATATTTATTTTATTAGGTAAACAAACAGTATGTACACAAATATTGCAAATTTCTTTGTATATTAGTGTGAGACACTCATGCACACACCAAAATAATTTTTTACACTTAATACAATAATTTTAATTCTTTTTAATATAATAAAGGTAAAAGAAACGAAATAAAAAAATATATATCTAATAATAAAGTTAAATATCTGCTTCTATCAAAATAACTATAATTTTTGGCCTAAATTTACATACATGGTCACAAAAAATATCAGCCTCTGTAAATATATTGTTGTATTGGTCGCATATTCTAATTAGGTATTGTAGATTGTTTAAAATAGTTTGTTGACGTGTTTTATGTGTAAAACAGACGATTTTGGCTTGTCGGTCTAGATGGCACACGGAATGGAGGTCTTTCAAGTAGGTTAGGAGAATCAATTTTATTATTTATTAATTTGAATAAAAATAACTGGTCTTACATTATTCTTCGATTTTTAAGAGAGTTTATTCCATGGTACTGCATTCTTTCAGCATGTTTCAATTGTGTTCATTTAACCTATTGTTTTTACTTCTATAAATTTCAGTATTTACATAAACATGAAGGAACACATAACATACTTTAATTGCATTTAATCTCGTAAAATGCATTTCGCCGTACTTGGTATAATTTATAATTATCATATATGTCTATGTAACAATTTCCAACTGAGTTCTTTTATTTTCATAATATTGCGTAATTTAAAAATGATAAAAACATTTTTCAGCGTTTATTTATAATTTAGAAAAAAGGACAATAAATACTATCACCATAAAATTGTTATCAAGAAGTGGATAATGGAAGGGGGTTGCGCACGGATTGATCAGTGGATGAGGCCAAATAGGTAAACAAAGTTTTCATAGGATAAATGTTAAAAGTAAAATTTTGTTTAATGTATTTAGAACATGTTTCAAAATTAATAACAAAATTTTCCCTCAACACGGGACACCACCCCAGCGAATTTTTTTAAATTTTTAGTTTGAAATAAATTGTAAAATTATTAATAAATAACATAAAAGGGGTACCAAAAAATAGAATATATTTTGTAAAGAAGGTAGGTTCGATTCCCGACATGGTTGACATGAAATATGATTTAAAAGGGTGTTTCATAGTCCCTGGACTGGTACCTGAGGCGAAAGATTGATCATCTTACCTTCATGTAACAAAAATTATCAAGATACGCTGCGATTGGTGTAACAATGCAGTGCCCTATGCACCAATAAGTGCGGAAAGGGAATGATGATGATGAAAGTAGATAGGTGCATGCAGTGATTAAAGTTATTTAGGAAAAAAATACACGTGCGTATTATAAATGAAGAACATGATAAATATTAAAGAGATAAGTATGTATGGATTGTTGATTGGGCAAAAATAATTAGTTGATATGTTAACATTTTGATAGGTTTACTATTATTTTAGTGGTATGTTTTCATTTACCCTACAAAGCAAATAAATTTAATCATAAGTATTGATTTTAAGAAATAAATGAAGTTTTTTTTTCATTATTAGATTATTATTTAAAAAGGTAGTAAGAGTTATTCTTATATTTTTTACTCGTAGTTTAAATATCTACATGCTAGCAAAATTTTGAATGATTGAGATAGACAAAAGTATGATAGTTAGTAAAATATTAAAATTATGAACGAAAACAATAGTGTTTGGTGACTCACTGTGAGGCAGTGTAGGGGTGGTAATACTGGTGTTGGTGCGGGGGGGGCCATACCTCTGGCGGGTCCGGGGGGGGCGGGCTGCCCCCGGGAGAGCTCCAGGGGGGCCCCGCGCCACCCGCCCCCCCGCCCGGGGACCGCGCCCCCCACATCAGCACCGTCTGCCGCGGCGCCTCCCCGTACTGCACGGGGCTGCCGCCCTTCTGCTCCTCCATCTTGGGGGTCACCATCCCGTTCATGTTCACCGGCGACCTGCCCTCCGAGTTGGACGACGACATCGCCCCTTCCTCGTGCGGGGAGTGCTTGCTCTTGGTCATCTTCACTTGCGAGTTGGGCGTCATCGGCTGCGCCACCGGACTCACGGAGTACGGAGACGTCACGGCAACGTTGGCGACAGTGTACCCTCTGGAGTTGTCAGCGTACGCGGCGTACTTCCCCGGAGACGATGGGTCTAGAATCTGTTGGCAGGAGTAAATTATCTTGTCGTCCATCTGCATCACCGAAGGCTTGCTGGCTATCGGATAGTTGTGGTGCGTCGGAGCTCCTCCGGAATCATAGGTCGGCAGAGAACAAGAGGTTCCTCTTGGCGACATATCCAAAAATCCGTTTGAGACATACGGTGATGTAGCAGCTGTGTGATATTCTGGGTAATAAGTTCCGAGCGGTCGGTATTGGTGAAACAGATTGTCGGTAGTTAGAAAACGATTATCAATAGCAGTTGGAGGATAAAGGCTGTGCTGGAAGTTGGTAGAGTGCCCCATGTATGAGAGACCATTATCCGCCGGTCCTGGAACAGCGGTTGTCGCATACGGCGCTGGATACATGGTATTAAGGTTGGAGTACGCAGCTGCTACAGCGGCAGCGGCACTCGAGGAGTCAGGACACATATATTCGGCTGCTGCCATCGGGTTCAAGGTAGGTGTGGGCGTTGTTGGTGTTGGCGCAGTCACGAGTTTACGTTTGGTTCTGCAAGTTGAAAGGAAGTCCCTGAGCTGCGTCTTGTACCGACGGTTGACCCTCTGTGGCGGAGCTCCACTAGGCGAGGCTCCGGGACCAGCCCCCAATGGGCCGGTCCCTACTAGTTGATCAGCGTCAGTGAAGTAAGAGTTCGAGAGTCCGGCGTCTAAGTAGCTCACCTTGAAGTCCATGGTTCTTTTGCCAAGAAGGTCGCGACCTTCTTCCTCCCTGAAACAATATACGATATAATTAGAATCCACATCACTGAACAACCTGTACCATAAAAGGCTAGATGTTTGATGAGTTGCCAAAAAATATCGGGAATGCTTGGGTCTATCGCATCGTTTCGTGGGATGGCGATGGTTTTCCTTAACATTTAAAAGACTGTATTAAATAATCCCTTCGCGCACGGTGATGTAACATCGTGTTACCGAAAGCAAAAGGCGGAATATTCTAAAGCTCAGACATTTGAAAAAAAATATGAAGACACAGACTTTTCCATAATTTATAAAAATAATCTTATAATTCAACCCTGTTATAGCAACAAAAAAAAACGTAAATTTGTCGCTCATAATTCACGCGTGTGTCCCCCATCACTGTCAACATTGACTGAATTTGTTTCACATAACACTGGCTACAGAACAGCATCTCTGTCTTCCTTGCTATGTATTATATGTTCGTGCTCTCTCTAATACAGATGTATTGCTGTATTTGCGGACATCATTCTTCGGGTAGCACGGTTAAATATTTTTTTGTATTTAAATCCAGGATAGTTGTATAAAATTTACTTTCCAAATTCGGTGTAAAAATGTCAATTTGAAAATCACAAAAAATACAATTTCATCATTAAAAAAAATAAGAGAGATATATCAAGTCTTGTATCGTATGTCGACTAGTGTGACATCACAGCCACACAAGTGTCAAAAACAAATATGCATATACATACATACATAGATAGCTCGAATGTCAGAGAAAGTATGAATTAATAAAAAAACGTGTATTGTTAATTGCTTTGCACAACTGTCTGAATAAATACATTATATTACAAAAGTTAATATAATAATCATGAACAAATTGAACTTACATAAGAGGTCTATGCGTACTAATAACAAAGTCTGGTTTTGAGTTTTTATAAACGAGCCTGGAAGAAGTCTGTAACCACTGCCATTGGCCCTCTTTGGTCTGGAAGCGATATGCAATCATGCCGGAAGCGCCAGTTTTCAATACTAAAAAAGAAAAATCACAATGTAGTCCGATGTTAAATCATTATTTTTTTATGTCCAAAAGTCGGAAATCAAATATGAAATAAAATGCTCGATCAATACTTACATTCTTGGTGAGCACTTGCCACATACGCAAGGTCATCATAATGCACCATGTCATAACCACCCATGTTAGCTAGTTCTGAATCCGAATAACCAAGAAGCAACTTTCCCCTGAAATAACATAAACACACACTGTTAATAAGAATATTTGTAATATATGTATATACCACACACGAGTGTAATATTAGTTTTAACACAACCAGTTTCAGATATTATGAATTACCCAACATCAGCAGCGGCAAACGGTGATTTTTTATCGGTAAGCTACCAAAAATGTTCAAAGAAATTAATAATGCCAAAAAGGGCCGCGTCGAGCGCCACATGTCCTATGACATATTATGTAAACTGTATCAAAGAAAAATAGTTGAAAATGAACAATCTTCAAATAATATGTGTTTATTATGTTTATTACTTAATAAGGAAATAACAGCAACTGTTTTTAAGAATTTAAATACAGCATACAAGTTATTTGCTAATTTCTTTGTTTACTAGGAACGGGCTGGGCACTGGGCGGGATTTATCTATATTTATATTTATTTTTAGGGGAAGACATAAACATTATCATCATCATTCCCTATTTGCGCCGAATGGTGCAAAGGGAACTGAATTGGTACACCAATCACAGCGTATCTCTATCATTTTTGTTACATGAAGGTAAGGTTATCAATCTTACGCCTCAGGTACCAGTCCAGAGACTATGAAATATTATAGTGTAAAAACACCCTTTTAAATCATATTTCATATCAACCATGCCGGGAATCGAACCCAAGACCTCTTGCATGGTAACCAAATGCGCTGACCAGAGGCCGAGATATAAACGGTGATGGTAATTTATAGTGAATAACAATTATTTTATTTATTTTCCCGTTAATATGACTACTATATAACATTTTTATCGATAGTAAAATATAATGGTAAGCTGTGCATAATCGCTTATGTGGACGCTTCGCCCCTGCAACCCAGTTGATATTTACATCTGATTATGGGCAGTTTAGAAAACCTTGAATTGGTTGTGTTATAACTTATGTTAAGCCCGTGTGTTGTATGTATATATGCAATGTGTTTTATTTATAATATATTTAAAACATTATTCTACAAAGTAAAAGTTGGAGCTATAAATGCATAATTAAAACCAACAGCATGTATGGAATGATTAATTATTTTACCTCTATCTAATCTGCAATCAATCAAAATATGAAACAATTCTAGACATTATTGAAATATCACTCCTTCATAGGATGGGGAACGTCAAAAGAATGACTTAACACTAAATACCCCATACAATTAGTTTCGTGAAAATTGATAACGTGGTCCAACTAAATACTACGCAAAGGAAAAAAGCGGCATATACCATAAATCGACCGACAAAACTAGATATAATCATTCAATCATGGCACTCAGGCACACAAATTAATGAATCTTAGATGATTGCGAAAATAAGTGACGTTGTGTGGCTTGGTAGAACTTACCTTTGATCCATCGACACTAAAGCAAGATCGAGTTTGTGCTTGCTCTTAAACATAACTTCTTTTTGTGGTATCTCCAACAGAGACGGTGGACCAAAAGGAGTGCAGATGGCAAACAAAGCTAAAGGGGGCTCCTCGGTTTTTCTATTCTGTCCGTGGAGTACCTTGACGCGTCCTCTAATATCCAACCTCTGTAAAAGGAAAACAAAATTATTATTATTACAGACTTATTATTACAGACATTCAAATTTATATTTTTTGTGTTTTGTTACTTGTTACTTGTGTACTGATTTTATTTCTAGTTTGGTCAACACTTAAATGTTTCTGGACTAAAATATCTGTCCTCAGTTGCAAACGGATGCAAATCCAAACGTCAAATGTTCGAAAAGAGCCAAAAGAATTTACTTTATCTAATTGATATCTAATAATTTATAGATATAAATACACTGGTTCGTTCATTATAAGACTTGCATTTCTTTGAAATCAAAGGATATGCTTATAAACTGGATACGAAAATCGAAATGTCACTTCATCAAATTCTGGATTTGCATCCGTCTGCCTCTGAGGTACAAATATTATATTCTACACTCTGGTCTGATTTTTCTTTATACAAACGTATTCCCTTTTTTTCTCTCTGGATTTTGGCACTGATTTTTATATTTTTATGAATTGAGATCTGTTTACTACGTCTATTTTGATAAGATCAAATGTTTTTTACTTACCAGAAAACCAGAAGTGTTGTCCAGCAGGCATCGGAAGCGGACGGTAAAGGACCTCTCCAGGAGTTGGCAGTATTCTGGCCTGAGGGCCTCAGCCAGAGAGGCAGCTTGTCTGTCTGATGGAAGGAAGGAGTTCCACATGAGCTGACGCTGAAGTTCTTCCCTGTCCTCGGAGTGGACCAACTCGTATACGGACTGGTGGACTATGTCAGACTAGAAATAGAATGATAGATAAGTTTGATTATTGTTTGTTTGGGGGAAACTTAAAAATGGTTTGCATTTACATACTGCATCAAACCTAAATATATTCGGGTTCAGTGCTAAAATACGGGGTTCATTGGCAAAAAATACAAGGAAATACATGCAATACAAAATAAAACAAATCAAATATTTGACATCGAATTAAATTGCAAGAAAATAATCCTAGCAGCTTCATTAGATAGAAAAATTCCTGTTTTAAAGCTACATTTAAAATATATGTTTATACTATGATATATTATAATAACAATTTAGTACGACATTGTGATAAAAATAAAGAAATAACAAAAATAAAACACTAAAAACAATTATGAACAAGTTGAAAAATTTGAAGGAAACATAAGAGAAAACAAAATAAAATAAAAAGTAAACGAACATAATATGACAAAAAAGTAAATAAATTAATATTAAAATATCTTTATTTTTTTTTAAATTGGCAACTAACAGTTCGAATTCCAAAAACTAAAAACCTTTGTAAAGAAAATTACAGATATTAAAATAATGTATGAATCAAATGAATGAAAAATAAACATTGAATATTGAAGATTGAAGGCAGCATTAAATTTTAATTATTAGAACCTCATCCAGCTGACTTCTTCGATTCTGAGGAGCCACTTTTTAACTTCAGCTAGGAATTTATTTTTGCAAGAATGAGTCATTTCTTGAGGTAGCTTATTATACCATCGAGGTCCTATAAAATTTTAGTGTCTTTGGGAAAAAATTGTCTTTATTTGAGGAACCACAAGGCTACCTTGAGTTATGGCTCTGGTTTTTTTGGAGTGTATTTTGACTAGTTGAGGTTTCTTATCATAAACACCTTTTATCAGGGTCATTATAAATAACTGTCTCACATTCAATACTTTTAATTTGATAAAAAGTGGTTCTGAATGGCACTGAAATGGTATTTTGAAAATAATATAATTAAATATAACTTGCTATTTTGTTACATTATCGTATCTGTATTTGTTTTTTCCCATGTTTCACACGGGTTTTATCAATAATTCCATCCCTTGAGATTAACAAAGATTAAAACCTAAATTCTTGTAATTCATATTTTTCAAATATTTATTGTACCCAGATACTAATCGAACCAAATTTAGTTAGGTTCATAGTATGGAAATATTTGTATTGAAACAGACGAAACACATTATCAATTTTAAAAAGGAATTGTAGAATTCAAAATGAATAAGTTGCATTATTTCTTCTTCATACTTCTAACCTTCCCTTCCACTGCTAGATAAAGACCTCTTCCAAACGTTTCCACTCGTTTCTCTCCTTTTTTCATCCTTGTTCTACCAGCTATCTCGGCAATTTCGTCGACCCATCTATTTCGTGGCCTTCCAACCCCACTTTTGTTTGCTCATGGTTTCCACATTATTATTCTGGGTCTAGCTGTCATCATTTTGTTTCACCAAATGTCCTGCTCACTGCCATTTTAATTTTGCTAAATGATCTATGATACCTACGACTCCGGTTCGACACTTAATTTCTTAAAAATTAATATGCTTAACATTACAAAAAAGGAAACGGAATTTCATATGATGAAATTTAATTATTTATACCTAAATGGCATATATTGCTTTAAACATATATTGAACGTTAATATTAAAAAAATACATATGAACATAAATATATAAATACATAACAAAAACTGATAAAATTGCTTAACTATAACAACAGGAACAAGTAGGTAAATACACATAAGCAACCAAAAGTATTAACGAAATATATACATAAATATGAAAAAGCAAAAAAGAAAAAGAATTTTAAACATAAAGAAATGTTTAAGAATTAAATTGCGAGAAAAAAAAATCAGACTCGTTTTATAATTATCAAGTCCAGAACCAAATATATCAGCCTTGTCCTAAAACTGATTACCATATCTGTGGAGCCTAGAGATAGACGAGTGCATATGATAGTTGGTCCTAGGTCTTGAAGAACAAAAAGGAGATCTGTGGCGGGTATGTAGACCAGGTACACGGAAACACACCAACTCCAGCAAATTTGGACAGTCAATGAATGAATCGATCACTTTATAAAGTAATATTAGGTCAGTAAGGGTTCGTCTGTCGGAAAGTTAAAAAATGTTTGCTGAAGACAACAATTGATTATATAACAACTGTTGTTTTTCCTTAATAAATAAAAATAAAAATTAAATTAAATTAAATAATTAAATAAAGCAGCTGGAATATGTAGTTTAAAATTAATATATATTTTAGAAATTTCTTCTGGACGCGTTCGAGTGAATCAGAATGTACACTATAATAGGGCGAACTGACTGGAGAAATATATTCTAAACGACTTCTAACCAGGGAACAATAAAGTGACTCGATAAATGTGATATTTTTAAATTTGCTAGTAACCCTACAAATAAAACCCAACATACTAAGCGCCTCATATAAAATCTTGTCAATATGTTTGATAAATGTATGTTTGTCATCAAAAATTACGCCAAGATCCCTAATGAAATCAACTATTTCAGTTATTGCGTAGTTCAACAAATAGTTGAAAATGAAAGGTTTTTTACTTTTATAAAGAAGTAACCTGGCATTTATCTGTATTGAGAAACAGATTATTTTTATTGCACCACTCGTGAATTCTGCTGAGATTCATCTGCAGGGTATTTGCAATCATCAGTATTATTAACAACTCTATAAAGTTTGAGGTCATCAGAAAAAAGTATCAATTATATCATTTATATAGATTAAAAATAAAATAGGTCCTAAGTGCGATCCTTGGGGTACGCCGCCTGTTCCTAAAAAACCATAAGAGATATGGGATATAATGATCTATGATATCTAGGACTCTGGTTCGATGCCTAATTTCTTAAAGATTAACATGTTTAATATTGCAAAAAAGAAAACGGAATTTCGCATTACGAAATATAAATTTGATAGTCGAAAAATAGTATTACTTCTAGCCACTTGAACTTTCTGAAATATTCTATTTCACTACTCATTCTAGTTATCGAAGGTTTCCACTGTACGGATAGTCCAATTTATGTCCTAAAATCTATATCGTGTACAGTAGGCCGTATATTGTAACTAATCCCTGCTCGCATGATGCTTTCAAACTAAAAATGGCTTTGAAATAGCCACGGTCAAGTTGCGTAGCAAGTAGATTGACAGGAAAGACTTGACGAAGAATGATCGTGGCTCACTTTCGATTACCTGCCCACGTGTTAACTGCTTACCGGAGCTGAGTGGCACGCGATTGCCTGATATACCCGTGTTACAGTTACCATTACCCTACTGTTACCCATGTAGGGTTACCAGCCACCATTTACCAATTACCAATTACCAGTTAGCCAAACTAATGCCCAATTGATTTGACAGAAGGGTTCAATCGCTTATTCCGTAAACTTATAAACGATTGGTATTTCGTTATTTATGAGCACCGTAATCCGTGAATACTTAAAAAAAAAACAGTATATCTATTTTTCAAAGCCAAAATAATTTTGTTTACAATTCAAATATGCGAAAATAGAGAATTAGAATAGATTGCCTCGTCAAAAATATAATATTCATTTAGATTTACTCAGTAACTCGATTTGATTAATTATTTAAGAAATCCACAATGCGTTTTTAATTTCATAAATGCACGTTTCAATAAATGAGGATGTTCAGTACTACGGGAAATCGGATGTGAGAAATATTTTCTTGCCCACGGCAAATATTCAATTTTGAAAAAATTAAAAAAATTGAATTAGAAATGCGCCGATAAACTTTCATTTATTATTATTTTGGCGCGATCTAGATTTTTTTTAATTTTGTACATTATTTTGAATACATAAATAAAAAAATAAAAAATAAAAAAAATATATATTTTTTAAAAAAGGTTAGAGTCTTAAATTGCACGGCGGACTTTCATAATGAATTTAATAAAAATGAACTACTTTGAATGGCGTCACTTCTGAATCATAGAGTGAAGTGATAGACTTCCTGTTTACAGGAAGCCAACCCAATAATCAGCAGAACTCACCGAAGAGAACTAGTGACGTAACAGGGGGAATAATTTCAAAATCACAAAATTTATGCAAAATAGTAGCGCTGATAATACAATAGATACATTTATGTTATACATATATATGTTTTAATTTTGGCTTGGTTTAATAGACTATTAACATTTTATTTTTTTAAGCCACTGAACATCTTCATCATTCCGTTAAATCAACACTGCAGGTTTTTTTTGCATATTTCCATTGCCTTCCCGTCAGCATCTATATATACCGTTAAAAAATTCTAGTGCTGTGGGTGTTTTCAGAAAATTTAGAAATATTGTTTTTGTAATCAACAGTATTTTCAAAAGGTGAATATAACAGTTTTTTGTATGAAAGCGGCCTGGCTCTTTAGCCAAAAACAGCCAGGTAGCTTCATCCAAAAAATTTACCTTGCTGCACCCGATAACACCAATATATCATTTTTCCAAAATTATGGACTGGCTGCTTTCTGCACAACAACGTTCATTTAACCATTTCGTATTAAAAATATTTTATTTTCTTTTTGTTAGGGAAAACGTCAGAAAATATACAACAAGTAATACATGAAAACGAATGTATGCACTATTAAACATTTGTATAAAACATTCCAACTGTTGGGTAGATTTGATTATTCACGCTTTTCACAAAAGTAGTGGCCTCCGTGGTGTAGTGGTCAAGACGCTTGACTCACACATGGAAGGTTCCGGGTTCGATTCCCGGTAAGAACTCAAAAAATAATGTGATTTTTCCCAAGCCTGGGTGTTCTGTGATGTAATTCACCACTGTAATTGGGCCTCCTGGCCTGTTGTGGTGCAAAAAAAAAAAAAAAAAATTGCCATTATCTCAGTTAAGATTTTATATGGCTTGCTTCTTTCTGTATAAGTACGTGAAAATGTTAACAGTATCGTGATTAAAAAAGATGCCTGTTTAGGCATTAGTGATATTTATACTTGGTTATTTAACCATGTATAAAAATCAGTAAAGCTTGTATTTTTTAAATTATTTGATATAAAAAATTCAATTAAATCTGGTTGCGGTGCTGTAGCAAGTGTCGCGGACTCACGGATCAGAGATCCTAGGTTCGAACCCCACTCTACCCCAACTTGATTTCCGTTTTCTAATAGTAAGTTATTTTCAACTCGTGTAAAATGGTCGCCAAAATGTTTATATTTAGGCAAATTATCAAAAAGCAACATTTACGTTGTTCTTTTCGTAATTTTACCCATTACGCGTTTTTCATTTTGTCTTATTAAAACGATATACCTGTAAAACTTACATATTCATATACCTAAACATAGTTTTGTTCGATAATTATATAAATAAATCAAACGTACCAAAATTTCATAAATAGTATTTTATCTAGCCCATATATTATGCGTACACATATGTTTCGTATAATAACAGGGCGATAGATTACATCTTCAGCACTAACAATATTGTCGACCGATATTTTTCTTAGCATTTTTCTCTTTTTCCTTTTTCTTATCAACATATTTAACTTTGTGTGGATTAGCACGATCGTCGTGTAAGTATATTACATGATTATAAAATTTGCATAAACGTTTTTTTTAATACACAAGAAGCTAATTTATGAAACTCAAATAAGTATTTTTTTAAGTCAATTAAATAACACATGACAGCCCTGCTTCAAAGTGTACCTATGACCTGCTGGAAAATCATTTTACGAGCTTTTCATAGAACTTTCTTCATACTAAGGAGCTTAATTGAAAATAGAAAACATGCCAAAACGGCATCAACATGCACAGACATAAATATTTAATAGACAACTTGAGATGTTCGTTAAAACAACAAATAAAAGTTCTCTCTACTGTGGAAATTTCATTTCGTGACAAAATATTATTATTTTACGTATGAATTTTTACTACTATTGTGAAGACATAAATATTTGTGATAATTTAAAAATGTTTATAAAGTCATTTTTCTTTTTAATGTATTGAAGACTGCTAGAGTAAAATGTTAAGTTTTTTTTGGTCTAGACTTGACTTTTTGTATATTTTAAACGATGAATTTATTAAGACATTTAAATCTATATTCTAGTTGAGTTTATTCTTTTCTTGTTTGCTTTTTCGATCAGTTTTATTAGTTGCTTATTTTATTAAAATATGACGTGAAAAACACAAATTACAGCGTTTTAAAACCTCACCTATTAAAATGAATATACTATCGGTTCCGTTTTTACATCTTATCGTTATTGAGTGTAGTGGTGTGGACTCTGGATCAATGTTTAAACTTGTAATACAATATAACTGTTGCTTATAAATATTTGGAGATAACGAGTCAAAATATAGCCAAAATGCAGAATGGTTGAAATTACATAGTACGAACAATTATCAAATAAACTGACCATTGCAATTACAGATCACAGATCATTATCCCCGATATTTTTAAGACTTCCATGTTCCGTTAGTAAAAAGGTTCTTTATTATTATTATTATTTTAATGGATAACTTATAAAGCGCTATTTTCGTACTATAATACCTCAAGGGCGCTTTACAAAGTGATTATATAAAGATCTAAATTTATTTTTTGCTTTTTAATTTGAGAAAAAATAATGTAATTTGTCACCACATGCTAAGAATTATTTAAATGATTTAAAGAACAAGTTTCTTCCGAAACATCACTTCACTCTCACAGTTTCGAAACTCTGCTGGGAGAGCATTCCATGCCGACCGCATATGCGCGTTCGCCGAATTTAGTGCGCTGCTTGCGTAGAGGTACAATAACTTTTCCCTTCGACGCAGATGTAGCTGATCTAAGCGTAAGACGTCTGTCAGCTAGTTCATCTGGAATGCAAATTTCCCTTAGATATTCTGGAGCAAAGTTGTGCAGTGACTTATACATAAGCTAACAGAGTTTGTATTCCACCCCCTGTGGAAAACGCAGCCAGTGTGATTCCCAAAGTAGTGGAGTGATATGACTTAACTTAGAGATTCTAAAAATAAATCTTGCTGCGGCATTCAATACAAACTGTAGGCGAGTCCTCGTATATCTCCTTTAAATGAATTAAATAAAACCTGCTTTTTTTGCACCACAACAGGCCAGGAGGCCCAATCACAGTAAATTACATCACAGAACATCCAGGCTTGAGAAAAATCACCGTGTTCTCACCGAGAATCGAACCCAGAACCTTCTATGTGTGAGTTAAGCGGCTTGACCACTTCACCACGGAGGCCATTAAAACTGAGAATGCTCTATTTGCAACATTAAAACTGAGAATGCCCTATTTGTTTAATTTTTAAAAACTTGTTATGCCTTTGTATCATGAACGAGTCTTGCCAAATTTACTACTTTGATAATTATTGTGTTTTTCTTATAAACTTTTAAAAAATTCTAGAATTTCATTTTTCAATGCACTTTGTAGCTGCAAGACGTTCCATAATATTGGATTCTATATTATTTCATTCAAATTGTCAATAAAATTATTTCCAACTTAAACGTCAACTATAAATACAAGTAGATTCTGGATATTCTAACTGCCCGTGTAAAAAAAAATCTAGTATAATGTATTCCTCAGCACGGAATTTACCAGTAAGAAATACACTATAAAAAATCTTTGTATCAATGAAACATTTAATCAATGTATGTAAGTCAATAAATCATTGTTACCTTTTCGACAAAAAGAATATAAATAACATGAAAAAAGTCAAATAAAATAATCCGCTTTCCCGAAATTTACATAAATCCGGCGCTTATTTACTGTGATGCAAATGGCTCTATCAAACTTAAAAAAATAATCATGAATATGAGAATAATATAAATATAAAAGCAGTCTAAAATACAGTCCGTTTAATGAATTATTTTTTAGATTTTGGCATTGGAAAACTAAGCCTTATTTGGCTACCTACGTAAAAAAAGACCCGTATACTATAAAACCTTTTTATTATACTTAACGACCGCAGAATATGTAGAATACAGAATACTGCACCTTTAGAGATCGTTTTCATTAGCGTGGACAATGTTGAGTAACCAAGGGATAGTTTTTCTAAGGGGTGAAAAGCTTCCAAGCGGAACTATCCCTTTATAGTTGCGGACACAATCTAATTCCTGTGTCGCGTACCTTTTACTTATGTAAAGATCATTAGAAATTTCAAACAGACTTTAAAATAAAATAGCATTTTGAATATACATGAAATCAAAGGAATAAATCTTGCGCTCCAGACCGGTCCAGAAATTATAAAACACTTTTTAAAATAAGCATTTCACGTCAATCATTTCAGAAGAACCCGAGACCTCACACATAGTAAGCAATCGCACCAACCAGTGCACTACGAGATAGATTAACCTTCACTCGATTTCCTTAAATACTTGCATATAATATTATAATCTGTGCATGTCGGTGTTAGTTTCTAATTACACGTGTCCTATCAGCACGTTGGTTTTTATTTTTGTGCAGATACTACAGCGAAGGTATATTGGGATTTGCATGTAAGTATAGTAGTTAGCGTCCTAACAAAGAGACGGGTACGTCTCGAAACCGATAGACATAGAAAAGTGAGTAGATAAGTGGTTTTATAGAAATGTGTACTAATATTTATCAAAATTAATAATATAAGTGCATTGCCTAATGCACTTTATTATACGGCTACGAGCAAAAAGACAACAAAGATTAAAAACAGTTTTAGTTGTTTAATAATGATTTTTTTCAAAGTTTTTTTTATATTGATAACGGAAAGAAAAAATACGTAATTAAGTTTTTAAATGATATTTATGTTTATTTTGTTAAAAAAAACTTGTGTAATCTTAATGAGAGATCAAAAAGACTGGCATAACGGGACCAAATGATGTATATAGCAATGCGCCCCGAATAAGCAGATAAAAACTAATGCAGGTCGACGCATGTTCACTAAACTTGCCAAACTAACTTGTTCTTTGCAGATGTATTATCATTGTATTTTTTTGTTGTTAACTTTTTCAAATCATTTTGTTGTTGCTGGAATTTCCCTTGTTGATGCGCTTTGAAGCTGCAAGATTTTTAACTTCCATACGCTCCGTATCTGCAGTACATGTAATGAAGATTTTATTTGTAAACAATTATTGATAAATTAAAACACTTCTTATTTTTTTTTTTTGTGCAGTGCAAATGGGGGCTAGATTTCTAAACACCCGTGCGCTATGTAGCTGCATTACATGCTGTCAACTAGCTCTTATATATTTATTTCATTTAACCTTAATGGATCCGGAGAACTAGAATACCAACCGCCTATGCGCTCTGTAGCTGCAAGGCATGTTGGGATGTTTATTGTACAGCGCCCTTGAGGTGATTTTTACAAAAATGACGCTATATAAATCATCCTAAATATATTAATACTGGAAGAAACACAAGTAATAAAAACCGAATTCTCACGTAAAAGTCTTTGTGATTTTATTTTATACAACAAATGTACTTGCGATTTTGAAAAAAAAAAATTGTTTATTAAAAACGTTATTTGAAAAAAAAGAACTGTGTTTTGTACCCTTGTGTTTTTTGTTGATGGAATATAGAAATAAAATAAATCCATTATATTTGCACATATTAATTCAAAATGCGTTGACAATATTTTGAGTTTGTCCAAATTTTTGTAGACAAGGACTGGATTCAACTCCCTGGGGAGCTGTTTATATGAACATATTACAGCAGATATGAAGAACATTTAAGAAAAGGTTATATAGAAGTCTGGGCATCTACAGGGCTTATGACCTGTCAATGGCTGGTTTCAGTGGCCACTTTACACACTGTGTAACATTCACCATTCTGCCCATATTTAAACATCTATTTTCCTTCAATTCTTTCATCTGTTGATGATTGTGAAGTGTAACTTTCACAAACCCTTTACAAACATCAACAGATGAAAGAATTGAAGGAATTTAGATGTTCTATATTACCTTCTCTTAAATGTTCTTCATCTCTGTTGTAATATGTTAACAAAATGAATTGGGATTATTATACTAAATCAGATGTTTATAGTTAATATAAGGGTCCCCCCACAAGTTGATACATTAATTTACCATTAAGAATACCACGTGCACCGGAACTTCCGGTCAGGCGTGTGTTGCTGTTGACAGGAAATAAAACCTATTTAATACCCTCAACTTAAATCCTATTAAAAATTTTAATGACATAACTAACCATATTGTCTTTTGTCCCACGATGGTAAAAACAAAACTAAAAAAGTTTTTTTTTTTAAACAGTATACTTAGATAAATGCCAGTAATTATGTATGTATTTGTATGTTCATTATTATATTTTTGTACCTTTTACATTATTTTTATATAACTTTTTTCTTTTCTTATTCTTTGAATTTAAATTTATCTCGTTTCTATAAACTTTATTTTTATAACTGTTTATAATTATATGTACTTTTATATTATTTGCAACTTCTAAGTGCCTAACAATTGTTAATTGCTTTTATTTTGATACCGATAATGTACTTAATCAATATCTTACGTGGTTACGGCAATGTTAAGACAGTAGTTTTACTCGAGTGTATATTATTTATCTACACCGGTAAGATTAAGAATAATGCTCACTTCAAATATTATTGTTAAAATATATTATATGAAAGTGCTATGTTGACAACTCGTCTCATCTTTATGCAATTACATTGTATAAATCATTTGTTCGTAGTTTGCTTCTATAATATGGTCTCCTAATTATTTTTGTTTATGAAATAAATGCAATATTTATTTATTTATTAACATACACGACACGCAGTAATGTAATATTTACCTTAAAAAGATACATATTAAAAATAAAATAACATTTCAATAGTGTGATGTGAAAATCTTAAAAATTAAATATAAAAGTATTATTTTACATAAATACTATATATATAACACAGCAGTTTTGTATAAAAAACATATTTAGATATAAAAAAAAAATAAACAATGTGTAAAAATAAAATTTTAAAGGAATATAATTTATAAATATTTTTCTTTAAAATGTACAAAATATAAGTATATTAAATACAATGAAATTATTTTGTGTCAAAAAAAAATTCATTAAAAAAATTGTAATAATAATGAAAATTAACGTAATTTAAATAATAAGTATACACGTAAATATGGTACACAATAGTACCCATACAAAAGTAAACATAGAAAGCACTATAATCTAAAAAATGTAAATTACCGTTCATCATCTTTGTAATGATTAAATATAGTTAATTTATATAAGCTATACTTTAAGTGAAAAATATCAGCAACGTCGGAATATTTGTTAAATAAATTTTAAGAAGTACATATTGTTGCCAGCTATAGCACTCACTGAGATATAATTAAACAGAGATTATGCTTCATACAACGATAGTTTGAAATTACGTTCTGAAGAATGAGCGTTGTCGCGTAAACATTTGTGGAGTTAAAAAGACTAAGACTAGACTCAAGCATAGTAAGCGCACTCGCCAACAACTTTAGTAGGAATCGGACTTAAGTCCGCTCGAATTCTCTTCCAGCACATAAATGAAATGTTGTACCTGTTTTATTCAAAATCTTTTTATGCTATGTATTCACTCTCAAAATTACTTCTTATTACGTTAATAACAAGAAACATCTTCCCACATCATCAAGATTAATAAATTACGTATTCCTTCTTACACATGTTTGAATATAAATTAAAAAATAAATACATGTACGAGTCTTTTTACTCCTACATACTGGAAGACACAGTGGGTCGAAGAATGATTTAATAATAAGCACGTAGAATGTAAGTTTTTTTGTCTTGTGGCGTATCGATTTGCGTCAAGCTACCATGCAATATATCCCCGGTTCGATTCCCAACAAAATCAGTGTTATCGTTTTAATCGCTGCAATATGTTATTACTTTTGTGGATCGGCACTTACGTAAGTAATAAAGAAGCCTTCGAGTCAAAAACACTCGTCCAGGACTCTGGTTCTATTTCACACACAAAACTGTATTTCTTTTCGCCAAGGATGCCATTAGTATTTTTATGTAAAATAAGAAAAAGAGAACACAAAAATAAAATGTAATTTTTCTCAAGCCTGGGTTCCGTGATGTAATTCACCGCTGTAATTGGACCTCCGGACCTGTTGTGGTGCAAAAAATAAATAAATAAAATAAAAATAACAAAAACCATTCCAAAATCAATATTAAATTACATTAAATCAATTTTAAACGCATTTACATTGAACTTCGTATGGGTATAATGAACCTTTTGAAACGTTACAATAGTTTGTGCACAGTGTATTTTATTTTATTTGCATAATATGGCACACTTAAAAGGAAATGCGGTCTCGCTTTTCTTTATTCAAATGTATTCCCGTATTTTCCCCCTGGATCGTAGCACCAGGGCAATATTTTTTTGACACACTTTAAATATTTACCATTGGCTTATTCCTTTAGATTTTTTTTGCTGATAAATTGCTTACTATGGGAACTAGAACCATACACAAACATTTTAAAGCTCAGTTTTACCTGCTGTCTTCGGACGCATGATAAACAAATATGATAACTAAAATATAAAGATTCATCTGACTGAATTATTTCACATACTAGGCAACGCCTGAAAACAATTTTTCAATTTTTAAACTTCTTATTGGACCAGATGGGGGTGAAATCCAGTCTTTTGTCTATGAACATTTGGACAAACTCAAATATTGTAATGAAACCAACTGGTCCAAGAAGAAGTTTAAAAATTGAAAAATTGTTTTTAGGCGTTGCCTAGTATGTGAAATAATTCAGTATGATGAATCTCTTCACAACAATAAAGGTTTCAGCTCTTTAACTTCACTAAAATCAACAGATGGAAGAATTGAAGAAATATGGATGTTCAAACATACGCAAAATGGTGAATGTTACACAGTGTGTAAAGTGGCCACTTAAACCAGCCAATGACAGGTCAAAAGCGCTGTAAATGCCTTGACTTCCGTATTCCCTTATTTAAAGTATTTTCATCCCCTTTGTAATTTGTTAAACTCAAGTATTTGTCTTTTTTTTTATTTTAAACCCTTTAATTATAGCATAAACATTGCAAATATTTGTTGGCATAATTTAAAAACATAATTTTTTTTTTTAACTGAATGGATATTTATGTTTTCTGTGTTAATGAATTCAATCGAATCCAATGTGAATTTATTACTGTTCTAACAGAATCCCCGCTGATGACTGAAAAGCAGTTTGTTTTATTCTATTCAAGTTTTGAAATGACACATCTTGAACGCGGGAACACTAAAATATGTGTTTCAAAAAACATGGCTACTCCCCTGTGTAATCTTACGCTGTAAAATAATATAAGCGAACAAATAAACACAATTAAAGTCTTCGGCATATTCTTGAGATGATATAGTCATCCAGCGGGACACAGATGATTGTTACAGATTTATTGGTCCATTACAAACAGACTTCGGGCCAATTAATAGCAGGGCCGGATAACAATTATTGGCATTTTAATGGGAAAGATTGGTGCGAACCGAAATACAAACATTTAACCTCACCGCAAAGCTTCTCTAAAATGAACACAAAAAAAACAAAATACCTTTCTTTGAAAAAAAAAAGTATTTTGAATGCAATATCTTAGTCGTCATCATGCATGAATTAGTAAGCCAATCACAAACGTTCATATGAACTAAGTAGAAAGACACTGAATATATTACAAAAAAGATAAAGAACATTTTATAGAAGTCAAGGCATTTACAGGGCTTATAACCAGTGTGGCTGGTTTGAGTGGCCACTTTACCACTGTGTGGCATTCATAATTCTGCCTGTGTTTAAACATCCTCATTTCTAATTAACATATTACAACATATATGAAGAACATTTAAGAGAAGGTAATATAGAAGTCTAGGCATCTACAGGGCTTATGACCTGTCTTTGGCTGGTTTAAGTGGTCTCTTTACCACTGTGTAACACTTTCAACATTTCCACAACTCTTCCATCTGTTAAATTTTCTAAATTAAAACAGCTAAAACCTTTATCATGTGGAAGAGATTCATCGGACTGAACCATTTCTCCTACTGGCAACGCCTGAAAACATTTTCTTTTTTTTACTCCTTTGTATGCCAAGTAATTATTAACAATATTTAGACTTTGTTCAAATGTTTGTAGGCAGGATTTCCTAGTAATCAGCTGGGAATATAGATGTTTAAACATAAAACAAAATGGTTAATGTTACTGTGTGTAAAGGCTCACTTAAACCAGCCAATGACAGGTCATGTGCCCTGTAAATGCCTAGACTTTCATATTTCCTTTTCAATTTTTTTTCCATCTTGGTTGCAACAAATTTAGACCCACATAAACTCCCCAGGGACGAAGTCCAGCATCTGTACAAACATTTGGACATACTGAAAACATTGTTGATTACACTAACTGGTATAAGAAGTATAAAAACTGAACAATGAGTTATCGGAAAAAATAAACAAAATAGAATGTCTTGAAATATTTGAAATCATTTATGAATCTGAAAAAATATATTAATGATAAATTTTGTTAAATATATAATATAATATTCAGTGGCGAGCGGTGAGTTTTTAAATTGGCAGGCTACAAAAATTTTGATAAAATGTCTATAGCGGTAGTATGACACATAAAAAACAAGTCTATTTTATATTTGATAAATAATCCATAACAAATGGCACCAGCGGCTAATAGTTTCAGTAAAAATATTTTGTAATGTAGCACGAACATTTGATTTGAAAAAATTCATTAAAAAAAACATTTAAAAAAAACTGGAACCCCTAAGGACTCGAACCCTCGCCTTAGTCATTAGAAAACAATTAACTTTTCGAACAAAATTCTAAAACTTTAGGTTTAAGACGTATTTAAATTCGTGTTTTTTCGTCAGCAGAGTAATCTCATGTAATTAAGTTGTCAATAGAAGCCAATAGAGGCGCAACTGATCGCTGTATGGAATAAAGGAATATGATGTAAATTTACTTACCCAAGAAATGCAATGAATTTTTTGTGATGTGTTTTTTCCTAATACTAATGTAACATAAAACATTTCTTTTAATGTCCAAAAAATATGGTAAGCTGCAAATAATCTATTGTAAGAAGCATTCGCCCCTGTAATATGTATAGTATGTAAAATGTAATGTTATTTTAACAAAAGTTTACATCAATTCTTGAGTTAGAAAATTAATTAATTAAGCAGAAATAAATAAACATATATTTAAATTAAAGTGTTTTATACGAATTTATCAAAAAGTAATCATGTTTTATTCTCACATTAAAAAAACATATTTTTGGAAGCAAAAATATATAAAAATCTCCAGTACAGCTCTGAATTCTTATAGACCGGTTTAATAATATATCCCTCCCTGTGTGATACTGGCCGACACCCCATTCATGAATCAAGAGGTATTTTAATATGGGCTCTTACTGCTACGGAGATCGATAAATTATATCGCGGGGTATCGAAATCGGATAAATTACCACTGAAACTTAGAGCCCAATTACAAAACAATAGAACTGGAATATACAGGTACAAAAATAGCACACCTCCACATACATATTTAGAATAATAAGAATATCAATATTTGGCTGATTTATATAGCGCCTTTTTTGTGAAAAATCACCTCAAGGGCGCTTTATAATTGTAAACTTAAACTTACATTCTAACTAAGCTAAACTGACGTTATATTTTCTGATTTAATTGAGGGTATGATAAAATAATTTTGTGGCCATTTACTTTAAGTCATAAATAACCGTGTTAGAAAACGGGAAATCAGTATGGTAAAGCGGGATTCGAATCTTGAACCTTCTGACCCTGAGTCCGCACCCTACCACGAGACCCGTCTCAACCCAGGTTCAACAAATTTTCAATCAAATTCCAGAGCTTTAAAATGTTGTTTTGCGTTCATCTATTTATTCGGTTTTTATTTTAGGAGGTTTCTACAATTTGGCAATTGCCTGCAATAAAAACTTGGCACTTCCATTCAGCACATAATACTTAAAATTTCTCTTTTAGATTATTACTAGTTGCCGCATTAGAACAATAACTTAATCCATAAAAGAAAACCTGGCTTAAATCTACAGTAAACATTAGCCCATTTATATAAGGCCAATAACGGTACAATTGACTTAATATTTCAGAAATTATACATAGTTACAGCACGTTAAAACAGCCATTTCCTCCATAGATTGTAGTAACGGTTGACTTAGTGGCGACGTGGAAACTGATCATTAAAAAAATGATTTTTATTTCCTCAAATTGCCGGTGACATTAACAATTAAATTAAAAGTTGGGTTCGAAGAATATTTATATATAATATTACGATATGCATCATGATGTTTGTTGCTGATGTACCTTATGTTCAAACTATGTAACAGTTTAAAAACAACTTTAGCTCAATTTTTCATCAATATTTATTTTATTCCCTTTAAAGTATTCACTATTAGACGCAATACACATACGCCCGCGTTTTTTTCCAATCTTCATAGCACTTCTTCAATCTTCACAGATTTCGAAATGGCTTTCAGCTCCCTCAGCGAATTTTCTTTTATCACCTCAATCGAGTCAAAGTCGAATTCAAGTCACACGGAGCCAAATCAAGTAAATTTGGTGCACGGGCAACGACTTTTGCGTTGTTTTTGCCCAAATAATCACGTATAAAAGGTGTGTGAGACAACTTTCTATAAACCTAGCCTTTTTTGACTGATATTCTCCCTCGAACGCTTCAATATATCTAAATAGTATTTTTTATTGACCATCTGGCCTGTTGGAAGGAATTCCAAGAACACAACACCATGATAAGAGAAAAAAGTAGTTTACATCCTTGATTTTTGAGCGACTTTATGGTTGTTTTTTCGGTTTTGTAATTAATGCAATAAAAATAGTTTACAATTTGAATAAAAGTAAATGTTACTTGTTTTTCATTTCTATACCTAATAAATTATACTGATTTTTTTTCAAATTATAATTAATATTCACGCCAATAAGGCTTTTCACTTACACATAAATAATCTAAAACATACGTACATAAATAACATTTAATTCATGGAATTCGTTAAAAAATAAAAGAAAGTATAGTATTTAGAAATATAGTACTGAAAAGTATAAAGAAATGAAGTATCATGTAAAAAAAAAATGCTGTTTAAGATATAAAAAATATTTCAAGATATCCAACTTACAGAAATATGGTGGGTATAAAAATGTAAAACGGATCGGTAAAATAGATTAGATTAATTGTGATACTTACTTGATGGAATCCTAGGTAACTCTCGATACTATGAGTTGCAAAGAAGACTTCTCCTTCGCAGGTCAGAATCATCAGGAAGCCATTTAAAGCCTGAAAAGAAACGAAAATCATCTATTTTTTAAATGAACTAATTTGTCAAAATCAATATCACGTAAAGATTAGTCCGCCTCTTAGCGTGTGGTTGACGCGTAAATACCTACCATGCTCGCTTGACTCCTTGGCTAGTATTCTGAACGGAATTGCCCGAGAAGAGACGCTCTGTTAGCGTGTATTTAGTACGAAAATACGTGTAAAAAATGTATTTTTTACGTGCGCTTTTGCGTTCAGAATGCCGCCTCTGGAAGGTTGAATATCGTCGGGTTTCTGACAAAAATTTGTAACTACAAGTTTTCGAAAAATAAGGTGTCTTCATAAACAGCATCGAATAATAATTGTTTAAAAAGTAAATGAAAATATTTCATACTTTGTAAATACAAAAAAATATATATTATAACATTAAACGTACGCTTTTATTTAAATTGTAGATTTGAGATGAGCTTTTAACTTTGAAAGTGCAATATCTCATCAGTGTCCTTAAGGTGATTTTCACAAAAGTGGCGCTATATAAATTATCCAAGTATAATAATTAGTAAAATATTCGTTACCGATTTGTTCCAGGAACCCAACAATATGAAATGTTGTTTCTAAGTTGTATTTTATTGTTGCTTACACATTAGACTAATCACCTTATTTTTATATTAAAAAAATATCAAGATAAGCTGCATTTGTTGTACTAATACAGGTCCTTATGCACCATATATATGGATGTACTTTTATTTTTTCATCATATTTTATAAACAGACGCATTTAAAAAATATAAATAATACATTTAAGACGAAAAGTACAAATAAAAAAATTAAACGAAATACCTCACCAAAAAAGAGACAACCTCTTGTGCTTGGTGTGAGAATTGTGGGATTACATGTTAACTAAACCACAGTCGAAATGTTACTTAGTAATTAAAATTTATTCATTTTTTTTTTTTTCTAAATAATGATAATGTATTTTAGAATTCTTAGATTCGTTAGAATTGTACAGGTAAGAGAGACAACAAATGATAACAGGACTCAAAATGCCGTGATCCTTTTAAGTAAAACGGAAGGCCTACTGATTTAAATCAATAGTCTGTGGTTTTCTTTTCATTGAGCAAATGCGGAGAAATTTAGCCGACATTCCCTCTCTTTCCCAACACTACCCGGGCAAAGATAGCCAGGATACAAAATCCACCTGTGAAATATAAACCTTTGTCAATTATAATGCAACTCCTGTGTAAAAATATGTAGGGTCCATAGTCCATAGTCGATAACACACACGTGTTAAATTAGTTCTCCTAAAATATACTAATGGCCGACGATGTTATGTCATCATTTTCTATCGAATCCAATACAACTTAATAATTATTTTTTAAGTTCCATATTGATTTTTTTTTTCTCTAGAAAATGGATTTTCTGCGTATGTCTCTCACAAGCAACGAAATTCAACAAAATCTGTGATTTTTTTTCAAACGGGTGGGTGTTTCCTTGACCAAATTTAATTTATAATTACGTTGATAAGTATAAACCTTGTACATTTTAAGCAGGTCAAAAATGCTGCAACTTCCATACAAAAAAATCAGATTCTAGTATTATTATCATTTTTAAATTTAGACAGGCGCCGTGGTGTAGTTGGTTTGACTGTCAACTGTGAAACTGGCGTCGCGGGTTCGATTCCCGCCAGTTGCAAGAAAAAAATCCAAGAAATATATTTTTCTCAATTGGTCTGGGTGTTGTGGTGTATTTTTCATTACCTCTTTCAATATCCCCTCTATCTCACCTGCTGACAAGCCTTAAAATAGAGGCTCAGCGGGTTATTCTATTTAAAGAAGTTTATTTCTAGATAATAACTTTTCTATGTATATCTCTCACCACCTAGCTATTCAAGAAAATATGTGTATTTTTTTCAAACGGGTGGGTATTCCGTTGTCGACTCAATTTAATTGATGATAACATAGATAAGTGTGTTTTTATGCTGGCCGATTTTTAAACTATTTTTATAATTTCTCTGTACAAACCAAATATCTGACTGCTTTTGTCTAAGAAAAATTTTTCTAAAGTAATATACATAATTTAATGAAAGACCTGCGTTACTATTTATTTACCAGGCCAGGGTCAAAACTTTTTTTACATTAAGAGGCGTCTGCTACATAAAATAATACACACAAGAATTATTTCCTAAATCAGATTAAAACATTATTAAACAGCGGAATGGCGAACTTTTAAACTAAATAAAGCTCAATAAATACGGTTAATAAGTAAATACTATGGAATTATACGTCATAAATGGGTAGATGGTTTGGCCGATAATTATGGCTTAATCTCAGAAATCGCTAAACATGGCTTTAGTTTTAAATAAACGTGAGAATTATTAGCTCACTGTTGGTAAAACGGTGTGGCAAAACATTAAGCGGGGACCCACCTAGTACATTTATTATTATATAATGGGTTTTTTAGTTATTTTTACTAGCAAAACTTGCGCAAGAGAGCCTCATCAACTTGGACATAAGCAAAACTATATTTTATTTTAAAATTATTATGAAACTTGTAGTGGATAATGATATTATTTAAAGGTATTTTAATAGAAATGAAAAAGTTTTTATGTAAATCAAAATGGTGAATATTTGTTGCGTTTTACAAAGCAGCGCCAGCGTCAGCGTAGGTAAGATTTTTTGAAGTTTTCTTCATTTTTTTAAAAGTAACAAATGATCGATATTTGCTGCAATTGTCAACATGAAGTAACGAAAATGGTAAATATGCGTCGTATGTAAGCTGGTCGATTTGTATTTCTACTAATTATTTTACTTATAAACTTTTATCAAATATTTGACTTGTCAACACATTTTAAATGCCGATTTAATACAGATTTATTTAATACAAATAACCTAAACAAATTTTAAAACTGATTCACCACTGTCATTGAAGCTCTTGGCCTGTTAGAGTGAAAATAAATAGATGCAGACTGGCATAAATATTTGACTTCTTACGATTAACCGAAATATTAAAATTTTGGGGCCATTTTCTTAAAGCCGTAAATAATCTGGGACACCCTGACCGGGAGTTAAAAAGGCAACCCTCAGGACTACAACCCATCTAATATTACAACAGAAGTGAGGAATATTTTAGAGAAGCGAATATGGCAGTATTTACAGAACTTAATCATTGGCTGGTTTATGTGGCTATTATGCATACTGTAGGTATAAAATTCACCCTTCTGACTATGTTGGAATAGAAATATTTCTCCAACTCTTCAATTTTAATAACTCACTGAGAGTTGAAATCCAGTTTTTAAATACAAAAACTCAAACTACAAAAAAAATATATGCCTTTTTTATTTTTAAAATATTACTGACAACTGTTGTATTTTAAATCAATGCTCATTCGATTTTTTTAATGAAAGTTTCTTTGGATTTAAAAAAAGATTTACTTAAGTTTTGCAAGCGCTTGAAAAATGCGTGAAAACAAAACAAACGTTGATTTAATATTTTACAAATCAAATTTCAGAGACAAAAAAAGTGCTGGAATACAAAAAGTACTTGTATCTAGCATAAAAAATAATGTATGAGAAGTAATGTATATGAAGAATAATAAATTCACGAGCAATGTGAAGATAAACATTTTACATGCATTGTTAAAGTCATGTATGTTTTGGTAAAGCCGCGTACGTTTTGGTACAAACATGATTAATGCCGACAAATATGGAGAGCAATGTAACAAATTTACTAAAAATAATTAATCATCATAATCTTGTCCATAAAAAACACCACACCGCGCTACGCTTGCTTATGAAATCATTTTAATTCGAGGGATGCCACTTTTATCATTCATTCAGTATTTTATTTCACTGTATTACTGAAAAATCCGTTTGACACAAAAACGTTTGATGTAAAAAATCGGTGGGGTGGTACTTAAAGTGGTAGCAATTAAAATGAGTTCACGGATAAAAACATCAAATACAAAAATATACATTAATTAACATTTTTTATGTTTGTGAAGTTAAAGAGCTGAAACCTTTATTTATGCGGGTGAGATTCATCCAATTGAATTATTTCACCTGCATACTAGGCAACGCCTGAAAATATTATTTTTTCAATTTCTATACTTCTTCATGGACCAGGTAATTTATCAACAATATTTTGAGTTTGTCCAAATTTTTGTAGACAAGAACTGGATTCAACTTCCTGGGGAGCTGTTTATATTATTATTATTGTTTATATTAATCCAGTTCTTGTCTACAAAAATTTGGACAAACTCAAAATATTGTTGATATACATTAATAATAATAATTATAATGGTTTATTAACAAAAATAACAATTACTTTGTCTGCTACATACATGGGTAATAGATTTCTCTGGATCATGTCTAGTCTGCCTAACTACGAACAACCTGTTTTAAGGCAGACATTTTTATGCAAAATAAACAATAATATTACTACCTTCTAGTTAATTAACCATACAGTTATACAGTATTAAATTATAACATTTATTTTGTAAGAATGTTTTTGAATAAATTTTCCAATTTTTTCGACCTAAACCCAGTAACCATTTTTTTACAAATTTATTACATTTTGTCCGGGTCATGGTTTTGCAATGTTTGGGTAGCATATTGAATATTTTGGGGCCCAGAAACCTGAAATTTCTTTGCCGAATTCAGAGTTTGTGGTAGACCCCATGACTCATCCTCTCGTTTGACTTCTGGTAGGGTGAGAGTGTTCCTTTTAAGATTTGATAGAATAATTTGCCAAATATATATATATATATATGTATATTAAATTTGTATGTAATAATTTCATATTATTTGAAAAATTTCTTCTGATCATGTGACTTCTTTTGTTGAATACTGTTTTTTTGTGGTTTGTTCAATATTTTTAACGGTTACTTGTATAAAAGTTAAAATATAATTTTATTATAAAGTTTATGTTATGCCGATTGGAAGAACAGTCAGGCAGCTGAACGTTATTACTTTGGAGATCGAAATCTTTCACATCGGTGAAACTAAATAATATGTTTAGAAGGCAAATACTTGAGTATTTAACCTTAGTAATAACGAACCATTGTTCAAGGGTTTCTGGTATGTCGTTCCAATGTAACGCCTAAAATATATTGTTATTTTGCTTATTACACTACAAGTCAAAAGTTATAGTTACTTTAAAAATATGGCAGTATTTAAAGTAAATTAGAGGAATCTGTTTATTTATTGATATATAGTTTTTTTTATTAAAAATTTTAATAGTTTTAAAAAAATAACTTGTGGGATTAAAGATACAAAATTTGTTTTAGATTATTTATAATATACCTACAGAATTTGTAATGACGCAATAAGGTAGACAATACTAAATTTGCACACTCAAACAATTATCAATAAACACTCAAACGTTATAATAAATTACATTATCGAAACAAAATTTCATGAAATAAAAATGCGTTTTTTCTATTGGTTGGTACCTACTAAATAGTTTTAGCTTTTCATCACTATTAGCAAATAATTCTAAAAAACAACAACAACAAATCATCACGCCGTTTCCCCGCAAGGGTGGCAGAGAGGATAGAACGCCACATCGCTCTTTCTTTACATACAGATCTCGCTTCCTCTACATTCATATATCTTTTCATGCACGCGCGCCGATTATTCCGAATTTTAACATGTCCATCTTCAAGTATTTGTTGGATTTGGTCATGCCATGTCTTTCTCGGTCTTCCTTTATTTCTGCATCCATCAACTTTCGCATTGTAAATATTCTTAGCCGTTCTTTCGCTGTCCATTCGCTCTACATGTCCAAACTAGCGCAGAGCTCCTTTCTTGAAAATATCGATAATGCTTATCTCAGCCTAATATCAAGTACGTATGCGCACATATACTCTTTTTCAGGGCCATAACTCGAAAATTCGGGGGAATTGTTTTTAAGATCTACATTTTTAATGATTTTTTTGAAAAATCGCCTTTAAAAAATTTTAAAAAAACCCAAGAAGGAAATTTTGGTTAGGTTTTTAGTTAAACTACAAACGTATATATCCAGTCTCTCACAACTTCGATTTAATGCAGATTTCATTTGCATGTTTAAAATACTTTGTTTGATGTCCCAACTATTCTCCAACTCCATCTCTTAATGTTCCTTCACGTAGACTCAGAAATTCTATTCCTTGGTCATCATAAGACTAATTATGGTTTCCAGGCGCCTCTACCGAGAATGATTAGATTTGTAAATGAAAATCAAGATCTAAATTATTTTGATTATAAATTTAGTTTTTTTACAAATAGACTGAAGAAATATTTCCAATAAATTGATTATACTCGTATATTTGTAGAATTAACCTGGATTCCATAATGCCTGTCTAATTTATTAACTTGTCTTTGCTTTTCTTTTTTGTATTTCTTCTATTATTTGTTAATGTAGTATTATTGTTTTTCGATTTGTTGAAATTGGACATTGAACGTAAATTTGTAAAAAAAAAATTAAGGAAAAGTAAATATTTAAAAAAAACGAGTAACGGACGGTTTCGGTTTGCGCTTGCAATTCTCGACCCGAGTACCTAAGGCCCGTTGTATTTCCGTAAAATTTTGTTAACTTCATGGTTAATAATCATAGAATGGGGTTCGTCCGTATGGGCGACTTTGTAATGGCGTGTTATTACTCGGAGATTGAAACTCGATAATCATTTTTTTTTGTTTCTACATCAAAGACAAGATCAAAAAGTCGTTCAAGACCCGATTCTTTATATCAATTTAGTTGTATATATGTCAACTTAGGACCTAAGCCGTTCCTTTTGTTTTTTTTTTAACGTATTTTCAATTTTTAATACTCTTTCAATGTCTCGATGACTTCTGTCTTGTATTAAATTGGGACGAAATCAAAAACTCTTTTAAACAACTCTAGAGTTGCCAACCTTGCTGAATATAATAATATGTAAACTTCTAAACACAGGTAAATACTAAACCTGAACATTATAAAACTCCAGTTATCCATTTCTGGGTGCTCCTGTTGCAAAAAAACTAGTATTTTCCGGATAATTTATATCCTACAAGTGTTCATAAACAACGAAACTCGGCCAGTGGCCATTTTACACGCCTTCCATAAAAATATTTCCCGCCAAAAGCTCGTGAATTATCCGAGGCCGTTCCAAGTCGAGATGGGTGTGTCCACTTCACGCCTCTATTCCCCTGTGAAACGGATTATTTCTGCGGAATATGGGCAACGGAATTCCAGAGATAACAATACTTGAGTACTTTCCATACCCTCATAATAATCATAAATCTATGGTGTGTTTTCTAACCCTTAGCATAGACTATCATAATCGTACAATTACACATGAATATGAACACTCCTACGAAATTAAGATTACTGTGTGATGATACGAGTATGTATGGAAGTAAAAGGTTGAAAGCTGTTTTTAATTCAATAAAAAAATGTAGAGAAAAAAATATTGGGCGCAGAATAGAAATAATAAAAATATGAAGTTTGTTCAATGATTACGGTTATACTGGAGAACAAAATACAGAATTGTGCGAATTCATAGAATAAAATTCCTTGTAATCATAAAATACGTTTTTTATTAATATTTTGAGTTACAGGTGACGTACAATCATCAAATATTTTTTATTTAATAGGATGTATGTCTTCCTTTTGCTTTTATAACAGCCTGAACACGTTTTGGCATGGAATCAATTAAACTTTGACAATTTCCTTTTAATCTGTCATCTCGATACCACATCTGAATAACAGTTTCTATCATCTTTATCTCGGTGGTGCAATCCAATTTTTGTATCCTTGATTTACAAATCGCCCACAAATTTTCTATAGGATTAAGGTCAGGTGAATTTCCAGGCCAGTCTTAACAAAATGTATCTTTATCATTGAAATACTTAAGCATAAACTTCGATACGTGACAAGGAACTGAGTCCTGTTGAAATACAGCCCCACAATAAGGATAATATTTACTCCGTTCTGTACTCAAGTGCTGCTCTAATAGAGCTTTATACTGAAGGCTATTCATCATTCCTTTTATTGGTATCAAAGATACGGTCCCCAGATACGAAAAGCAGCCCCAAAACATATTATTCGCAGGATATTTCACAGTTTGGTCAATATGAGCAACCGCAATTTTTTTATCCCCACGTTTTCTAACAAATTTTATGTAAAATAAACCAAAGAAGGGAAGAAAATGCCGAACACTCCTCTAGTGGAACGGAAGGCCTGTTGACTACTGTCAACGGGCCGGCTTCTCCTGAAGAGTTTTAAGTGGTTTCCTCTTCACATGAGCAAATGCTGAGAAGTTCCTGATTGGCCCACATTAGTATATCCCTCCTGATCCCAACAGTTAAGATAAATTTAAAGAAATTTTATTGCCAAAAAATCCACTTTTGAAATATAAACCTTGTATATTATAAGCAAGATAAATAATAATGCAACTCCCATATAAAAAAATAAAATAAAAACCGCTTGGGAGAATTTATCTTTAGCTATACCGTCATGGTGAAGGTATGACGTCCTTAACTTCTCATTGTAATCGCGGCCCAGGGCCCCTAGGTCCCTAGGAGTCAAGGGTCCCTTATTTGTGACTGATCAAAAAACTAATATTTCTTTTGCGTATTTATGTAAATGTTTTGACATTATAAAACAGACAAGCACAACTAGGCGTTTTAACGCCATGGGCAACAAAAGAAACTACGCCTTTAAAAACTCAATTTTTAGTAGTGATTTTTACTACGCCTATATATCCTAATAAGAATGTACATTCCATGCATTAATATTTGCGAATATTTTTAAACAATTTTACGTAAATTTAATCTACCCAATTAATGGTGCGGGACATTGGATTATCACTTATTTTAAACATATGGCGACCCTCGTGGCGTATTGGCTAAGACGCTTGCCTTACATACGGACGGACCCAGGTTCGATTCCTGGTGAGATAAAATATATAAAAAACTTATGTGAATTTCATCAAGCCTCGGTGTTTTGTACTGTTATTTATTGCTATAATTGAGCTTCCCGGCTTGTTGTAATGCAAAAAACAGTTAATAAAAATAATGAAAAAATCAGTATTTGGCCCATTCAATTAAGCTCGTGGGTCATACTCGTAGAACGCATTGATAAGAGGTGGGTCCCGCTGAAGGCGGCCAGGTCCGCTATTATAATATGTATAACAACCACCTTTAAAAATAAACTCGGACAAAAAATTCGTTAAATAAAATACTTAATTCGTCGAATAAAATTAGATCTGGTAAACTTTTAGCATTTTTATCTAAATTAGTGTTTCCCCGGAGATTTAGGACCTTAGGCAAGGGCCTAGTGAGCCTTTAGCAGTAAAGCGGCCTTACACGTGTCAAGGACCTTGTCAAGATGTTGGCAAAAAAAACAATCATTGCATTTGCAGTTTTAAGCCACACAATTATTGATTTGTTTTACTAAACGATTCAGTAATAACTTTAAAAATATATAAATTAATTAACTGGTCATATATGTATATCTTTCATAAAAGCCATTTCAAGCCTGAAATAGGACTGAAAATTGATATATTATGGTGCATATTGTGGGTCAAGAAATAAGAGAAACCCGTGAATAAATATTCATTTTTATTCATCATCATTAATTACCCTCTACCTATCACCCCTCCCTCACAACTCCTTACCAATTCTTCAATATAAGATTAATTATTTTTTAATTAAGCTTAATGCATGTTTAGACATGGTGTTCGCATATATATAAATCTGCATGTGATTTATGTATTTTTGAAAAAACTATATATATACTACGGTGATGGTACAGGTGGAGTTGTATTTTAGTATATACATGATGGTGTAGTGAGTGTCCTGACAAAGAGACGGATACGTCTCGAAACTGGTAGACCATAGTGGTTACTTACATTAGTTTAAATGTTTGGCCACAAAGTTAATGCTTTGAACATAAATAATAATTAATAATGGCTTATAAATGGAAAGAACTACAAAAAACATCGTGGCTAGTAGTATTACTTATTTTCACCCGAGTATATTGTCGACCTCGTGGTGTAGTTGTCAGCGTGTTTGCCTTCCATGCAAGAGGTCTCGGGTTCGATTACCGACACGGTTGACATGAAATAAGACATGAATTAGGCAGACGCCGTGGCGCAGTTGGTGAGATGGCCAACTGTAAAACTGGCGTCGAGGGTTTGATTCCGCCAGTTGCAAGAAAAAAAATTCA